>NC_056522.1:176569355-176643060 GCF_019175285.1 Sceloporus undulatus | reverse complement strand
TGGAGGCCCAGTAAACCTTCAGTTTGAGAGATAAAGTAAGGGCTCTCTTAGGCCTTACATAGATCACCAAATGCTACCAGATAACATTGGTGAAGTTGTGTATTACAAGAATGAAAACACTGTATAAACACAAGAATCCTTATGGCTATAACAAAATTTAGATCATGGGTCAGGCTTTCTTGTGCAGGCTACATTGACCTATACTGTGAGCTCTAGTAGAAAAGCATTGGCGGCTCCACTTCCCAGAAGTTGATTGGAACACTACTCATTTCTCACCATCAATTTGCTTTGATTAGGACAGCCATGTAGCCTTGCCTCCTTTGCTTCAGAATGATTCATTAAAAGTTTAAGTGCACGTGCCTGAATGCTTCCCTGTTCTTAGGAGACCGCAAGGGCCATCCAGTCCAACCCTATTCTGCCATGCAGGAAATCTAAATAAAAGCATCCCCAACAGATGGCCATCCAGCCTCTCTTTAAAGACCTCCAAGGAAGGAGACTCCACTACACTCCAGGGGAGTTTGTTCCACTGTCAAACAGCCCTTACTGTCAGGACGTTCCTCCTAATGTTGAGGTGGAATCTCTTTTCCTGTAGCTTGCATCCATTGCTTCGGGTCCTCGTCTCTGGAGCAGCAGAAAACAAGCTTGCTCCCTCCTCAATATGACATCCCTTCAAATATTTAAACAGGGCTATCATATCACCTCTTAACCTTCTCCTCTCCAGGCTAAACATCCCCAAGTTGTTCCTCCCTAAGTTGTTCCTCATAGGGCATGCTTTCCAGACCCTTCACCATTTTAGTCGCCCTCCTTTGGACATGCTCCAGTTTCTCAATATCCTTTTTAAATTGTGGTGCCCAGAACTGGACACAATATTCCAGGTGGGGCCTGACCAAAGCAGAATAGAGTGGCACTATTACTTCTCTTGATCTAAACACTATACTTCTATTGATGCAGCCTAAAATCACATTGGCCTTGTTAGCTGCCGCATCGCACTGTTGACTCATGTTTAATTTGTGGTCTACGTGGACTCCCAGATCCCTTTCACATGTAGACTCTTAGGGCGAGAGGCCTCTAAGACAGATACTCATAGCAGTTCCCCAGAAGGGTGCCAATATCTGCATGGAAGTTTGTGGACATGGTGTACATAGAGACTGTAAGAAGAAAAAAGCAGACCTATGTATTGTCCTTTTCCTGTTGCTGTTGTTACTGTGTGCCTTCAAGTCATTTCTGACTTAAGTAGACCCTATGCTGACCCTATCATGGAGTCTTCTTGTCAAGATTTGTTCAGAGGAGGTTTAGTAGTGCCTTCCCCTGAGGCTGAGAGGTTGTGACTTGCCCAAGGTCACATTCAAGCTGGTTTCCAGAGTCGTCGTCCAGTACTCTAACCTCTGTGCCACGCTGGCTCTCTTGCTTTTCGTAGCAGGTATCAAAGTCTCTGCTCCCAAGTCTTGTATGAGTTATAGCACTGGTGACACTTTTATCAGTTCATATACTTATTTGGTGTATATGAACTTTGTGCTCTAAGTTTATAAGAAGCCTGTTCCGCACATTGTTGAGACTTACCTAATCTTTTGTCTGTTAAGTAGACTTGAACTTGCAAATAATTGTAAATCTCTATGGACTATAGCTTAGTACAAAATAAAACTGTTCATATGTAGTTAAGATACTTCCTAAAGAAAAGTATCTTGTGCTTATAGAGATAATAAAGCTTTTATGCTGTACTTAGAGATGTGGGAGGGGGTAGTTTTGATTATTTTAAAATGCTCTTTATGCCTGTAAAGGATGCTGTTCAGCAGCATTAAGATGAAAGTCCTGTGCACAGTTAGGATGCCAGAATCTCACTGAAGTAAGTATAGTGAAGTTAATAAGCCAAATTCCATGCAGGGCAGAAGGGTGTGTGGATGTCAAGAGCGCTAGTACTTACTCTGTTCCATATTTTGCAGTGAGATGGTCAGTAAAGATGTAATCCAAAGAACCAAATCAATGACTTCTTTAATCCCAAGGTCACTCTATATTGCTTTTGAGAGACTGTTATGACATGGAATGGCATAGGGAGCAATGCCTTTCAGTAAAAGTAAAATACTGCTTGGCATTGCTAAACCATTAGGTTCAGTGTGCATGCACTCGTTTGTTTTGTTCTTTTACTTTGGCAAGTTGAGTCATAAATATTCATACCTCAGACTCGCTTGGCTTGAGTTGTTAAAGGGCATTAAATAGTAATGTGTAACTAGCCATGTAAGCTCAGTACATGTTTCTGGTGAAATACAGAATGACATCATCTGAATTGAGGAGCTAATTCCCAATGCTTGTGATGATTGTTAGTCTCCAGTCCACAACGTATGACTTAACCAGGCAGCTAAAATGTATGACTGTCCCAGCTCCTGTTATAAAGCTTGATCTCTGCCTCTTGTGCTGGGATTTTGTAGCATTTCCCTGTTACTGATGCAGAAACCCAGAGCTCACCCAGTATTGTGCTGGGAATATAGGGGAGGGGTGCTCACTGCTAGTGAGCATTTCAGTGATTGTATCCTTTGCGTAGTTATTCAGAAGTAAATCCCCTGTGTTCAGTGAGACATCTTCATCTGCATGTAGGATTGAAAACTTCACAATTGTGGGAGAAAGGCGGGATATAATTCCTGGATATAAATAAATAAAAACAAATAATTGTGTAGGGATGGAAAAATCTATCAGTTTTGCTTTCTCTCAATTCACTTTGTTAAAAAATCACGTTATTTCCTTCCCAGATATCTGATGTGTGAATTTTGATACATTCTTCAAAAATGGAAATAAATTTCTCTCAGATTTGTATCTGCCATATTCAATAGTTACGGCTGAGATGATCATGCTGTTTCTGCCTGTCATGTAGCTGTTAAAGATGAAGAGTCTCAGAAGGGGGAAAAAGTGGCAAGCTTAATTCAGCACTAATCTGATTGAATACACAGGATTCAATCCTTGTTTTCCAAAAGTTAAAGGATTAGGACCCCTGGGCCTGAATAGATGAATGTAAGTTTTGGCTTTTTCCATGTTTGATTCTGTTTAGATCTCAAGTTCCTTCTAGCTTAATATAAGGAAATATGTGAATGTTGGCACGTGTGTGTGTGTGTGTGTGTGTAACAAGTTAAAACAAAATTCTCACCCATCCCTATTCTTTTTAGACGGTTAACATCTAAAAAATGATAGATACTGTCAGGTATTGGATAGTAGATATTATCAGGTACTGAAAACCTTACCCAGCTTTATGGATCATCAGGTGAAGAAACTTGATCTGTTCATTTCTAAACTGCTTGTTCTCTAGTCCAGGTTCACAAGTGCTCTAACAGAATTGCCTAAGGAAATGACAACACAGTGCTGATATTAAAACTAGGTCGTAATGCTGAATGCTACTGGAGCTGTTTCTATGAGAAGAAACTAAGCATATTTTTTATCTGATCTAGTATCTAATTTCTTTCAGCTTAATTTTCATAGGGTACCATTGCTTTATATTGCTGGAGTCTTAACAGAAATGTGTATGGCACTGTTTGCATGGCATATCTACTTGAATCAGACTTTGATAGCTTAGAATTTTATATATTGAGCATGGATGTTCTCTTGTGAATGAAGGTAAATTTGAATTAAAACATTAGGTAAACAAACAGCTTCATTTATATACTGCTTCATACTGAACTAACAGTGTCTAAGCGGTTTACAAACTGTAAGCTAATTGCCCCCAACAATCTGGGTACTCATTTTAGCGACCTCGGAAGGATGCAAGCCTGAGTCAAACTTGAGCCCTTTTGCTGGTATTGAACTCATAACCTTATGGTTTTGAGTGCAGGCATTTAACCACTGTGCCACCTGGGCACAGTAGAGTTTATAGTATCCACCAGTTTTCAGTATGCATAGTTGTCATTTTCCTGGTTGATTTTCTTCTTTCTTTTTTAGGGCTTTATTTGTAATGGCTACACTCTCTCCATAGACAGAGGAAATCAAAAATTGTATCTTCATGGTGTGTTCTTAAATAAATGTGAATGATGGCTATAATCTATATTAAACCTAAGACTGATTTGGGCTGCATCTGCACTGCAGAAATAATCCAGTTTGACACTACTTTAATTGCCATGGCTCAATGCTATGGCATAGTGGGAATTGTTATTTTGTGAGACACTTGGCCTTCTCTGTTAGAGAGCTCTGGTGCCACAACAAACTACAGTTCCCAGAATTCCTCAGTATTGAGCCATGGCAGCTACAGGGTCTCAACCTAGATTATTTCTGCAGCGCAGATACATCTATGGTGGTCTTTCCTGTCAGATTATTATTTAAGAAACTGAGCATCTCAACACTATAACCAATGATAATTATTACCCTTCATGCCACTTAAGAGTAAAGGAAGAATCTAAGACATACAAACTTTTTTTCTTGAGGATGGGGAATACATGTGTGAGAAGAGAACTCATAGAAAGATGCTGGCGTTCCCTATTGACCCATATGATCAATTCATAGTTTGTTAAGAAGGCACTTCTCACAGATGCTCCCATTTCATTCATGGACAAATTGCTTTGGGAACTCTTCTTCCTCACTCAGGTATGCCAGAAATGATTTGTTGGAAACTTAAGGCAATTTTTAAAGGCGTTCCTGTCAGAGAAGCTTCCATCTCTTGTACCAACTACCTATATCTTTTGAGAATCATAAACATAAGCATTAGTTTTCTAACTACCCACCTTTACAATTACAGATAGTGGGAGCTGTAATCAGAACTTTATGTTCTCCACTGGTTTTAGGGCATATTTGATTGTAGCTTCCCAAAATAGGTGCTTCATAGTGTGGGCAGCTTCTGAACTGTGTGGATCAGACATGCTGAATGAGCTCCTTGGGTTTCTATGTTAAAACGTTTTTGTTTCTATATTAATTTTTTTTCCACACACGGATCTTTTACCATTCATAAAAATGAATATTGATGAGGAACTAATTCTAAAAATATTGATGAGATCATACATTATTTAACAGTCTACTATGATGGATGAAGAAGAATGAGGCATATACTTTAGGAATGGTGAGTCGACAAGGATCCCTTTCTTTCCTAGGAATCCAGTTCCTAGACAACAAAGTCTGTAGGTCTTCTCTCTCTAACATGATTAGGACTCCTCTGACACAATCCCTCAAAAGCAAAGCAGCTTTATTCACCTGGGCCTTGGCCAGATTTGTTGGGCTACATCCATCCATTACTGAAATCCAGCAATGACCAACAGTTACTGTTGGCACGAGTCAAATACACACAGCCAGGTTTAGGAAGGCTGTATTCTTTTGTTGTCATTGTTGTTGCTGCTCCTGTGGCAAGAGCAATTTCCTTTTTTCTGCCACCCTTCCTTGCCATCTGAAGCAACCAGGTAGGAGAAGCCTGTCTTCCACATCTTGTACAATGAGAGTATCCTAGGATCTGCAGCTGCAACACTACATATGATTGTGAAGTGGTTGTCTCCTATTTGGTCTGCAGTATCAGATGATGACCCATGTGTACAAATGAGCTGTTATGGGCCAGACATTGATAGAATTACCCAGTGTTGCTTGACAGTGAAAATGGTTCCGCTGTTCATCTGAGAGTGCAATGATGTGAACTTGGGTCCAAAAGTGAATATTAGTGTAAGCGGAAAAATAATTGCATTTAGATATGTGGCTTTTACATTTTGCCCTGTCATAGAAGTAATTACAGCTGGTACATTTTGATAAACAGTGTATACTATTGAAATAGCATTTGGTTAAACTGAATATTTGATGTGTGTGTGGAAAAAGAAATCTGAAATGCCTCACATATGAACTTTACTATAAAGTAATACACTTCCTTTCAGAGCAAGTCATAGTCCATTCCACTTCTGTAATGTACCACTTGGGATATGTTTCTAATTCTAAAAATATGTCAGTTCCTCAGTTTCCCACCATCTGCTGTAAATTTGCCTCTCTTCCATTTGGGCTGGTGTGTGTGTGTGTGTGTTTTTTTTTTTCCTGAGGAATGTTGAAACATGGAAGAAAAGGAATGTAGTTAGTAATTAAAGTTGCTGTGGTTAGAACTCTGTTGTATTTCAAAAGACAAAGGAAAATGACTTAAAACTTGTCTGATCAATTTGAGGCAGATAATAAGTATTATATGTATCATTTTATATGGGCTACTCTTGGGTCCTGCTTCATGCTTTTGCTTATAGTACAAACTTTGGCACTTTGCTTTCCTATTGTGCTCAAAGTTTTAGCTATTTATCCCAAAACCACATGTAAGAGGAAATAAACAGGTTTGTTTGCCCGAGTGTTTGGCTGTCTAACCAAAGGCAAACCATTTAATTGTGCATTACCTGTGCATCAGAGGGTAGTCACTGCTTCATAGGGTAGGTATATGGGCACAGTTCAGCAGGGCTAATCATCTGCATTAGGGTGCTCACAGGTGCCGTTTTTAAATATAGTACATGAGAGGGATGCAGATAAGGATTCCCTCACTCATGAGTGTTTGACAAATTGCCCTTAACTGCATCCTTCAATATAAACCTTTTGCTCTATTCCTTCATGCTGCTGCTTGTGCCATACTTTCCCAGTGGCCTTACAATTGCCTCTAAAACAAGACAGCTTAGATGGTGAGGTTTAACTGCTTTTCTTAACCTTTGTCACTGTTTAAAACTGCAGGGGTTGATCTTCTGCCAACCCATGTGCAGCATTTCATAAAGCTTGCCAATTAGTTCTAATGTTGTCATGCCTTCAGAGATTACCTTGAATTGATGGGTATTTTAAAGAAAAATGCTCCAAGTGGAAACGATTAGTAGCTCTGCTTTGTTCTTCAAAGCTATAGTGGTTATATTCCTGGCTCTTGGCGGGCTCAGTCTGCAAGGACTTTGTGTTCTGTAGGACTCCTGCCAGATTTAGTGTGTTGCATGTACTGAAAGCATCTAGACCAGATTTTGTTCAGTTTTTTAGTGTACATCCAGTTTTATTGAATTTCCCTAGATTTCTTGCTTCTCATGGAATATTTTAGACTTGATCAGTACTACTGGAGCACAGAAATGAGACCTTTTCATATAAAGAGGTTCTAGTGCTGAGTTACATATTTCTGTAAACTGAAAGGTTTTTCCCAATTTATTTCTCTTTTAATTACATATTATTATTATTTTGCAGTAACCACACTTACAATACTCTTAAAGGAAATAAACTTCAGTCAGAGGAATAGCTAACAGGCAGTTTCTTCCTTTCCTCAGCTAGAAAAGGGATGCAATTTGAACTGCTGGCTGGTTTAGGACTGCAGAATAGAAGGGGGATCCCACCTGTTACCTAGACAAGAGGGTTGCTGAGGTCTGTGTGTAAATGTGTGAGTGTCTGACCCATTACTTGTCATTCACCTTAATCCACCTTTACATTTTCAGAATAAATGATAGTCAGTTGACAGCTTTTTAATATATTTCTAGAGTAGTTTACAAAAAGATTAAATAAGGTATAATTGTTCTGTGATGCTGTTGGCTAGTTAATTACAGTGGGCCTTTGATATTGTCTGGGGTTTGGTTCCAGGACCTTGGTGGATACCAAAATCCATGGATGCTCGAGTCCCTTTACAATGACATAGTAAAATGGTGCCTTTTATATAAATGGCAAAATCAGAATTTATTTTTGGGAACTCATATTTTTAAAAAAAATACTTTCAAGTGTGGATGGTTGAATCCATGTATAAAGAATCCATGGATACAGAGGGCCAACTGTACCTTTAATTTGTTTTTCTTTGTTTCAGGTAGACTTTTACTTAATGCCATGCTCCATGCCTCCTTTCTTAAAGTTAACCAGGAGAGATCAGGAGTTCTAAGACCACTCTGATAGGATTTTATATTAAACACTGTTTAAGTAAGAACTTCTTGAATTGCTGACAAAAAGCAAGCAGAGATGGGGCCAGCCTAGTCTCCTGTGGAAGGGCGTGCCAGAGGATAGGAGCAGTCACTGAGAAGGCTCTCTTGTGTCCTCACTAAGTGAGCCTGCAATGGTCGTGTGGCTTAGAGAAAGCCTTCTCCTGATAATCTTCATGTTCTGGCAGGTTCATGTGGGGAGATACAGTTCTTCAAATAATTTGTAGTCAGGAATTCTGGGAGCCATAGTCCAACTCATTCTAGAGTTACAGAAGCTGAGAACTACTGGTATGGTTTCTTCAGGGTGATTAATTAAGAACAAATAGAATGGATGAGCAGAGGCATTTGTCATGTTAAGATAATCAGGAGGTATTCTTTCAAGGGTGCCTCATACAGTCCAGCTGAACTGTGAGAGTATTGTGGGTGAGGCTTGACCCAGATGAGAATGTGTATTGTCAGTACTCACTTGACAAGGTTTCTCACATGGCAGTGAAGGTAATTGTCATCTCTGAGTCATCATCTAAAAGCACATGGTAGACAAAAAGAAACAAACAAAAGCCCCTGCGCTTTCAGTGGAGAGATAAAACCAGGATGTGCCAAGGTATCTTCATGAAAGCCTAATCTATTATACCTTGCAGGGCTAGGTCAATGTCAAACACAGAGACTAGGACATGGAGCCATGGATGCAAACTACAGGAAAAGAGATTTCACCTTAACATTAGGAAGAAGTTCCTGACAATAAGAGCTATTCAACAGTAGAATATGCTGCCTTGGAGTGTGGTAGAGTTCCCTTCTTTGGAGGGTTTTAAACAGAGGCTGGATGGCCATCTATCAGGGGTGCTTTGATTGCGTATTCCTGCATGGAAGAGGGTTGGACTAGGTGGCCCTGGAGGTCTCTTCCAACTCTATGATTCTATGAGAGTTATAAAAAGAAAAAAAATCCTTTAATTAAAGTTTCAGGATGAGTACATATAAAGAGAGGTCATGAAAGCCATACACTTTTTAGCCATTAGTTCTGCTGAACAAACAAGAAATGAGACAGTTGCTAACTGAAGCCTAAATAATGTCAGGAACTGATACAAAAGGCATGTACTGTCAGATGATTTGGCAATGCTACTGAATTAGCATACATAAAAACAAAAAGGTCTTAAATACCATACTGTATATTAATGTAAGTAGGATTTCCCCCCTCCCCTTGCATGAGAATATTATTGGTAAAAAGTAAAGTTAGTCCCTTGACATGAATGTCTAGTCGTAACTGACTGTAGGGGGTAGTGCTCATATCAGTTTCTAAGCCGAAGAACCAGTGTTGTCTGAAGACTGCTTTGATGGTTATGTGGCCAGCATGACTGCATTGAACGCTGTTACCTTCCCACTAAGAAGTGGTACCTATCCATCTACTTGCATTTGCAAGGTTTTGAACTGCTAGATTGGCAGAAGCTGAGACTAGTGACAGGAGTTCACCCCATCATGCAGAACTCGGGCCTCGAACTGCCAACCTTCTCATCATCAGAACTGGAGTTTTAACCACTAAGCCAGCTTAAAAACATAGTCTGATCCAAATATTTTTTAGAAAGCTTGGTGATCATTTAAAGCAATTGTAATAGAAGTTTTACACTCTTTTCTAACTGGTGTTCTTTATACAGCTGCTGATAGAGACTTGAGTTGAAGTCACAAATAGCAAAAAGTCTTCTTTCAAGGAGTTGAAAATGAAAATAATAATAATAATAATATATGTTCTGGAAAAAGTGGCAATAAACCAACCCAGGGGGAACAAATATTGGCGGTAAAAAAGTTAAAAATTAAAAAAAACCCTACACATTTTTTCCCCCCCCCCCCCCCGGTTCTCCCTTTTTAGTAGTTTTATTAAGAAAGTTTTAACAAGAAATAAGATCCGTGTCTTATGCCTACACTTTTATAATTATAAAAGACAAACAAGTGTAGGCATAAGACATGGATACAGAAACAGCAGGCTGCTTCTGTTCATTTGTGTCAGCAAAAATGGAGCAGACAGTTATTTAGTTCATACTTGATTAATAGTATCTGTCTATAGAGTTTTTTCATTGCTCATTAAGTTGCAGGGAAGAGTCAAGGTGCAACGTGTCCTTCCAGAAGTCCAGTTAACCACTTAATGGTTGAAGCTGCTGTGAATTTTTGTTGAAATAATCAATAGAAAATGATGAGTTCTCATAAAATGTGTTTTCTTTTTGGCATCCATTACAGGCCTTTATGTTAGAAGAGAGTTTTCTAATAACCAAGTGTCCCTTACTCTTTTCCAGCAGTTATCTTGCTTATGTTCCCCTGATTTCTAGTATTTGGCTATTTCTGCTCAGTCTCCTTTGTTTTAAATTACTGTTGTTAAGGTAACTAGAAAATAGCAAAAGTGCTGGAAAAAAGTGGATGGTTTGTTGTGTTATTTGCATATTCGGGTTGATAATAAGTCTAAGAACATTTTATCTTGGGGCAATCTAGCCACATATGGTTATTCAAACCTATATCTTTGCAACCCCTCCAACATCTTGGCAGAACATTATTTGACCATTCTTGATAATTCAGTTGGGATCAAATAACATTTATGTGAATTCTTGAGAACCCTTCCTTTGTAGCAGCTGAGGGGGATGTATAGGGGGAAGAGGACCAGATGCGTAACCAGTCAGTGTTAGGGATTTCAATCCTTAGATCTGATTACCATACTCTTTTAATGACTTGACCCTTCCCATGTGTGTTTTCCAACAAAATCTTGTAGATAGATGCAGCCTCCCCTATCTTTGAGAACTGCCCTTACAGAGTTCTTAATAAAAAGCTAAATGGCACTGCTCCAGCTAATACTAAGTGAGAGGTGAAAGAGGTAATCTGATGCATTTGAAACCAATTAGGCTTGAGTTGCCTTAGTTGTGTTGTCAGATTTTTACAGTCATAAGTTTCCCCTGAATAAATCTCTAATGCAGTAGACACTACACTTTTTCCATTGTGTAAATTTGTCTATAATTTGGAATTGTGGGTGTAGCAATAGCAAAAGCAAGTGCATTTCTATACTGCTTATCAGTGCACTTAAGCACTCCCTAAGCCAGTGGTTCCCAACCTTCCTAATGCCGCGACTCTTTAATACAGTTCCTCATGTTGTGGTGACCCAAACCCATGAAATTATTTTTGCTGCTATTTCATAACTGTAATTAAATAGGTGTTTTCCAATGGTCTTAGGCAACCCCCATGAAAGGGTCATTCGGCCCCCAAAGGGGTCCCGACCCACAGGTTGGGAACCACTGCCCTAAGCAGTTTACAATGTGTAAGCTAATTGCCTCCAACAAGCTGGGCACTCATTTTAGTAGCCTTGGAAGGATGCCAGGCTGAGCCAATCCTGAACCCCTGGCTGTGTGGTTAGTGGATGCAGTCCAGGCATTTAACCACTGTGCCACCAGATCTCCTAAGAAATGGCCTTAAAGGGGATGGTTTGGGAGTTAGTAAGTGTTCCCATTGTGCACAGATGGTTAATAACCTTAGTGAAAATGGGTTTTGTAGTTCCTTGAGCTTTCTTGTAGGTTGAGAGTAGAGAAAAGAAATGAATTGTCATCATAAGGTCATAACAATTCTCCAACAACTACGTAATAACTAAGAAGCAACAATCTTGGTCAGTAAGATAGATTCTGCACCAGTTAAACTCCTGAGACACACCAAGCAAGGCTGCCCACTCTGCCTTATCAATTGAGTCTCTGGTTAACTTGATTTGATCCAATGCAATGATACCAAGTTTGCAAGTTAATGGCCACCATCATAACATAGCTTTATATACTGAGGACATTTTGACCTTTCTTACAAATCCTGAAGCCTCATTTACAGTTCAGAAAAAGACGATAGAAGACAGGCATATATTCAGGCCTCAAAATTAATTTCTAGAATGCAAACTCCTGTCCTTGAATGTCCCATCTTTACAACAAAAACACTGGCAATTCTTGATCTGCAACTTCAACCCACGAGGTCTCCATATCTGGGCATAACAATCATGAAAACATCTCAGAATTGATCCCATGTAACTACAAGCCTGTGACTATGTGAATGAAAACTAAAATATAGTGGCAGACTCTGAAACCTTCCATCCTAAAAAGAATAGCCATCATTAAGATGTTCCTCGTTGCCTGTTGGTTTTTCTTATTTCACACTATTCCTTTCACCCCTTGTCCATTCAAGTTTAAAAGGTGGCACACAACTATTAATAATTTTAATCTATTAGATACATCCATTCCAAGAATAAAAGACTGGCAATAACTGATATCAGACTTTACTGTCAAGCATCCCAATTAGCTCAGTTTACTCAGCTTATTAAGGATGCTCACACCACTAGACAGGTTAAGTTGGAAATAAATTACATCTCCTCAACAGAAGCTAGCTTTCTTTAAAAGAAAAATTCAGTTCCACAAAGAATACTAAATAATAATCAACAACAAAATATATGAGGGACACTTAACATGCAATTTCAATAGGGTAATTATGTGACTGGTGTTGTCCGATTAGGATGAACTCAAAAATTCACCAAGGGATCCTTTCATGATTGGTTCGGTATCAAGCAGAAATTGTCTCTCCCTAAGTCAGCAGTTCAAAATTAATTTCTAGGAATCTCCCCCCACCCCCCCAAAAATGCCATTCCATCCTGTTAAAGGCCTCCAATGGGTTTAGAGACAAAGGTGTTAACCAGGTCTTTGACAGATAGATTATATTGGGAAAACAGATGAGGTCTACTAAGCAGCACTCTGGCATGAAGTCTACTTGTTTGGGATTTATACACTCAAGGATAAATTTGATTATTCTGTTGGCCAAAATTGATGTAAAGATCTTCACATCCTGCTTAATTGAACCAATTGGTTACTAAGATTTAGCTTCTGGGTTGTCTTCTAAAGTTCTTGGTATGTGAATTATTTGCAGTGTATGCCAGCTTGTTGGAGGGGAGCCAAAATTTGATATATCATTAAATAGATTAAGTATAGAGGGGACTAAATCATCATAAAGTGACCTGTAAAACTTATCCAGGCCAATTTGAATTTTTGTCTAAATTTATGAGTTTGTTTAAGAGGGAAGAATGCAAATCAGTGAGGTTTTTTTTTTAAATTTAAGGATTTTATAAATCCATCCATATCTAGGCCAGATAACATTTCAGATGAGTACAATTTAGAATTGAATGTATGAAACTCCTTAACAGTCTCCTCAGGGGAGGTTTCAGTGGTGCCACCAGTAGTGGTGATGGAGGAGACCATTTTCTTTTCTGCTTTTCTTTTCACTGTTCTAGTGATTAGATGGACTTTTTTGTTAACAATATAACAGTATGCTTTTGTATAATGCAGTGAAACTTGCATTTTTCTATTGTCTTGCATTGCCAATTCCACTCTTTTCTGGAGAAGCACACTCAAATCACCTGTTGTTTTATGGGTTTGGATCAAGTATGTTATCTCTTGGAGTAAGGCTGCTTTTTAAAATCTCCAAGTTTTTGTTCTTTCCTGAAGTAAAAAACCATGGTGGACTGCCTTTCGAGTGTCCCACAGCAGATAGTTGGTGTTTTATTTTTTAAGTTAAATAATAATAATAATAATAATAATAATAATAATAATAATAATAATACATTTATTTATATCTCGCCTCTCCCTTCCAGGATCTAGGTGGGTAACAACAGTCTAATAAAACAGATATACAGACACTAATAAAATTTCCCTAATTCCCTTAATCCTCCCTCCTTCTGCTAAAATTACACATAAACATCGAGACATAATACAGTGTACTTAGTTACAAATATTGTAACTAAGAATGAAGAAAGGTCAAATTATTCCAAGAGACCATCAGGAAAGGTGCTGAAAGACTAAATGAATCAATTTGGTTAATTTAGCTGGAGGTTAGTCTGGAAAGGCCCGTCTCCAAAGATGTAATATGGCGGATCTCTTCCAGCAAGTCATTCCATATTTTAGGAGCGGCAGCTGGAAAAGGTCCTCTGGGAAGTCACAACCAGCCTGGTTTTCTTTGGCTGGAGTAGGTTCCTCCCACTGAAATAGGGACACGAAGGCTAAATAGCCAAGACTAGTAATAAAAATCAATGATAGACATTAATTTTTCCTTTTAGAAACTTTGGAAGAGGAACGTTTCTTAAAAAAAAAAACAAGTTCCATTTTATAGTTTGGTAATACTAAAGGTCAGTGTTACTTAACTTGTCCCAGTTTCATGCTGAAACTATATTGTTGAAGCCTATAATATGCTTACTAAGAACAACTGCTCATTACAGGAATCATATTCAGGGGTATCTGCTTTGGCCATACAGCACAATATAAAATCCACAGTACCTTTATTGGCCAACTAAACTACAGAAAATGTATCATGCAGCTTTCAAAGCTTTCCTTCTTCTTCGTCAGGCAAGATGTTAAAAATCATCCAGGAGAAAAAAGGTGGCGATATTATAGTCAGACGCCGAAATAGCTTGTCTTTTTTAATAATTGCATATGATTTGAAACAGGAGATGTTCTTTGGCAATTGCTACTGGCACAGTTGGGATAAGGTTCAAAAGTGTACTCTCTGATAAGAACATTTCCCTGCATACTTTGTCATCTAGGTTTATTGTATGGATGCCTCTGAAAAATAATCTTGAAGCCTACTATCATGATTGCAGAGAATATGAAACAAAACTACTATAGTTTTGGTCATGATTATTCATGTATTTACCTTTATCATGGGCTACTGAAGAAAGACAATTTTAATGCTCACTTCTACCATCTAGTCTAAACAGAAAGGTCTGAATGCTTTGTAGATGTTACTTAGGTGTGTTAAAGTTCAGAGCCCAGGCAGCTGTTAAACCAATCTTAAGCTTTCCCAAATGTTCAAAGGAAAAAGAATATATGTATATATATGTGTATAGTTTCTTTCTTTTTACTAGCATTCTGCCAGTAACGGATGCTGATGTGGGCATTCAGATATCTCTGAATATACACTCTCTTTTACTCTCCCTAAGACACCATGGAAAATTCTTGTCATTAAATTTGAATTAAATAAATCACAATGTAAATTGGATTGAGTAAAGATGTGACACAGACTTCCTGCCCAATTTTTATACCTTTGCTTAATTAAAGCAGTGTGTGTCTTCCTAGATGTTCTTGGACTGTAGCTCCTATTATCTCTCCCCATGAGCCAAGCTATCTAGGTTTGATAAGAGTTCTAGTTCAATAATATTTGGAAGCCCAGAAGTTGTAAACTCCTGAGTCTTTAGGATTTTGTGGTTTTGTATTATTTTCCCTTTACAAGTCTTTTAGTGTAACATTGCTGCTTCCAGAACTGAGCCAGCTGAAAATAAGAAATGTCTCTGCTGTCTTTTCTTCTCATTCCCTGAGGTGAGCCATCATTCACAGCATATCCAGAGTGAAAACAGCATGGCAAAATTTAGCAACCAGTTTTTCTTATTACTGAGCTTTATTGGAGTCTACTGAATAGTCATATTCATGTTGCATGCTCCCAATCATACATTTATTGGATAGATCTGCTGAAGTTATGCACTTGGAAAGCCTTTTGAGTAAATTCACGTAATGTGTTTAGATGGCAGTTATGGAGATGATGATTTTGGTACTACCAGCTTTCCTTTTCATGGACACCCACAGAGGATTTATGCAATTCCATCCATTATCTTTTTTCTTTTTCTTTTAGATATTTGTTACTGGAGCACTACATGGAAATATTATTTATTTTTATGCTTGCTTTCTGAAGTGACATAATTAGCTGCCCTTTTCTGGGTTCAATATATATGATTCTCTGTATTGAGAAATATTTTTTGCAGTGAAAGGAACTGGCTTGGAGGTAGATGAGAACCAAGGGGGTTGTGGCTGGAGTTCTTCTTGTTGTTATGATGTGCCTTCAAGACATTTCTGATTTATAGTGACCCTGTCTTAGGGTTTTCTTGGCAACATTCTTCAGAGGGATTTTGCCATTGCCATGCTCTGAGGCTGAGAGAGAGTGACTTGCCCAAGGTCACCAAGTGGGTTTCCATGGCCTAGCAGGGATTCGAACCCTGGTCTCCAGAGTCTTAGTCCAGTGCTAAAACCACTATGCCACACTGACTTTCAGGAGCATTACTGTTGGTAAAGACTCCTTCTGTCTTCTTCTTTTTAGGCCCTCATTTTTATATCTTTAGGAACTTAAGAAATAAAAATTATAAGGACGTGCAAAAAAAATGGTGTGGAATGCTTCGGTCACTCCATTACATTTCTTTCTCCTTGTGTACCACTGAGCATGCTTGGTCTTAATATGTTTTGGTTTTGAGGGTATTTGTGGAAGCACTTGTGTACTGTGTCCAACCCCAGCTACATTAAACATTGATTTTTATGGGCAGCTCTTCATTTGTTTCTCAAGAACATTTCAAAATAATTTTAGTGACCTGACTAAAGAATGAATTTTCTTCCCTACCCCCTTCTACCACAGTATGGTCTAAATCCTATTTTAGAGTAGACCTATTGAATCATACCTCTGTGTTGCCTCACTGATTGAAGGGGTCTACTCTATTTGAGACTGACCAACATTGCTTAGAACATGATAGGTCAAACCTGCTTGCCCTAAAAATAGCTACCTCCCAAACTTTTCTCTGACAGTGTATTATGTAAATACTAGTATTTAGGGCTGCAATTTATGTGTTTATCTGAGAGTTGGAACCTGTACAGACTGGCATTATATGCTGGTATAGGGGCAGCGTGGGGGCGTGGCGTATGCACACCAGCCACCTCATGCCAACGTCACACTATGCGCCCAACCACATGACAGAGGGCATCATGGCACTCCATTGGTGCATTGTTTAAACACACTGCTCCAAAGGATCACTGAGAAAGCCACCGTGGTGACAGCTAGGGCATGCTTTCCACAACGTGAAAAGGAGCCGCTTTTTCTGACTTCTTTTTTGTGCTGTGGTAAGGCCAGATCAGGGCCGTGGCATGTGGTTACTACAGCTCTGATCTGACGAGCAAAGGGGTGGCATGGAGCTGCCCCTTAGGGGCGGTCTGTTGAGCCCCTAAATTTCACTGAATTAAAAAGGAGTTACTTCTAAGTATGTAGGAAGCATGCATAGGATTATAGTTTACTTCATTTGCTCTATCAAGCAATGCTTAGTATCATTCAGTCACTAAACTATTAGTGCCTGTATTAAATAAGGTTGGGCAGCTGTGGCCATAACCTATAACTTCAGTTTCCTTGTCAAAACAAGTGCCATAGTATGAACATCACAGGCATTAGGTTCCAGGTTGTTAGTTTTTTTTTCACTTTTTTGAAATCTGGTACTAGACAAAGTGGTGTCTTATCTACTGTCAGAAAGGGAATAAATACACCAGTTACAGATATTCCTGACTTGCCACATCCTTTCTGTTAACTCATGTTTTCATTGTGGCAGTGTCTAAATTGAAAACCCTTTAGGTCAAAGACCAGTTCAACCTTTTAATTGTAAAGTGCCATGAACATGCCATGAACATGTTAGATAATAATTAAATAAACCAGTTGGCAGGAGCCATGCAACATAACATGTGTAGCTGCCCTCTGATAGAGCTTGTCACTGTGGTGAATAATTTTCATCCTTGAGCAGCTGTGTCAACTTACTGACTTGTGACAAAGCAATGATAACATGTGAATTGGCCGTGATAGGAAGCAGTTTAGGGATACAGAATGAACACTAATTGTACCCTGCAACATCCTTCAATTTGACTTATGCTTCTAAGAATCTAAGCCTTGCCTTGTGGTCCTTCATCTGTTGATATGTTTCTGTATCAATAAGTTGGTTTGGTCTGTTTTTGAAAAATATTTTTACCTGTTATGATTTGCTGTACATCACCTCCTACCAAACTTCTGGGTACTAATTTCTAATATTTAGGATTAGTCAGCATGATAAGAAGGTCTATACAGTGGCTTTATTGCTCCTTATAATCCACCTATTTGGATTGTCCTAGAATACAGCTCTTAGCTTTTCCCTGTGCCTGCCCTAACAAAGGTACATCAAAACCCAGGAATAGCATAAATTTACCCAGTGCTGATCTCTGTAATGCCATTTTTAAAAAATAACGAAACAAAACACCTAATCAATGAGATCATTAATCTCACAGTTTGTGCCCATGCATTTACCATCAGTACTTTGGCTTTGTGAAACTTCATGGAGGACCAACAGTGTATTTGAATGTACCTTAAGCTGCTCTGATAGCCTTTTGGCTGAAGAGTGAGGTGTAAATACTATAAATAAATAAAAAATAAAAATAATGTACTTTGACTTGAGAACCTTTTGGATAGGATTCTTATAACCTCTGAAGGTTTTAGATTAGTTACATATCATCGGTGAAATTTATAATAATATAATAATAATAATATTTTTTGGGATAAACCCTGCTATTCTGATACTGTAAAGACAGAGGGCTTAAAATGTTATTCCTCTATTCATTCTCTCTTTTTTTAGCAGTAGTTGGGCACTGAAACAAGGTACAGTAACTTAAAAAAAAACACCTAGTTTTATATGTGTAGTCTCATGGATATGTCTGGGTTGTTTTAAAGGGGCTGTCTCGTAGAAACATTTTGGCTGGATCTTGTACTATGAGCACTTTTAATGAACAATTTTCTTTTTCTATTATACATTTTGAGTTCTAAATTATGACAGGATTTTCTGATAGAATAAAGTTTCCATGTTTCTTAACTTTCTCAGAGAGGCTATACCTGCACCTGGATTTCCTCAACTACTGTGTCAAATAATGACTGATTTTTTCCCCAGTAGATGTCTCTTGTAGCCAAATCAGTTTATTTCTATTAAATCTAAGGCATTGTTATCATATTTAGACCTAGTTTAGGTTAAAATGTACCTGGCATTGTCATTGCACAAAACCAGTCACATCTCCTCCCTTGGCTTTCTTCCAGTACATCTCATTTTAAATTGCCCATTCTTTAATTATTGTGAAACCTCATCTTGTAACTAGAAGCAAAGTCAAAAACCACACATTTGAACTCCCTCTATACGGCAAGGGTGGACAAAGTATGATCCTAAAGTTGTGTGGTCCCCAATGCTGTTTTTGCCATTTCAGACTCCCTCCAGATTACTGCTTGGCAAAATTTGCCTGGTGAATTACCTCTCCTTGAAACCATTAGGAGTAGCAATAAATGTTTTAAATTGCTCACAGTGACCCCATGCACTGGTTAACTTTGGCCCAAACAGATGGGTAAAAAGTGCCCTTGTGGGGCTGATTTAAGGGCTCGGGAGAGCGGAGCGTCCCCACACTCCTGAGCTCTACCGTGCTCTCCCAGTGCCATTTTGGTGTGTGCGCCTTCAGAGGACATGCACACCAATGACATGCATTGTGCACTGCATCCAAATGGCACAGCACACAACGGACGTTGCCGTGCCGCTACAGGGCACTAATGGTGCCTTGGCAATGGCAGAAAAAGAAGTTGTGTGTTGCAGCTCTTTTTTCTGAGCACATCGTTGCCACAACATGCTTTCGCTACGGCAATGGTGCTGGGGATAAAGGGCCAGCCTCTATCCACCCCTTTCCCCCAATCTGTCCAGTCTCATAGGTTTTTAAAACTACATGTGAACATAGAGTTTTGTTGTTGAGGTTTTTAGGCCTTACATGTGGTCCTGAGAGGTGTCCCTGCTACAGAAAATCACACACACACACACCCTAGCAGAGCCAGCAGAGTTGCCCACTTCTGCTTTAGGGAATAGCAGCACCTGGATGTCACATTCTTCAAATCTAGTAGGAAAGGCCACAAATATGTGCATCTAACCACATGCCCTGTTTCTCCTCTTTGTGCATTTCTCTTAATGGAACCCTACAGTTTGCTGTAACCTGTTTTCGCTAAACTTAAAATAATTTGTAGAATTAAATAAAGAATTTTATTGGAACTGTATGTGATTTAAACTAGATCAGTTGAACAGCCAAAGTATTGTTCAATGAACATCATATTCCCTGCCCCTCACACCTTCCCAGCCATTATACAGTTGTCTTAGCTGTATATGTGTTTGTTAGATGACTATTCTGCCTGTGTGTGTGTGCTATTGTAAAAGACCTGTATGCTGAAGATTTGGAAGGAGGCCAATGTTGGAAAGGTGTGAGAAGGTCAGGTCCAATAATTAACCTATTTCTGTTTAATATAAAATTCAATTTAAAAAACCCTTGAGTAACAAAAAAGAAGCCAATGTTACATATGTTAGATTTGACCTCTCTAATACATAGAATTAATGACCCACTGATTTGAGCTACCCTGTTTCCCTGAAAATAAGACATACCCATAAAATAAGCCATAGCAGGATTTCTAAGTATTTGCGCAATATAAGTCATATCTCAAAAATAAGGCATAGTGATTGGGATCAGTGGTTCTAAAGGAAATGGAGTCACAAGAAATTCAGGATGGAATTACGGGTTTGGAGAGTTATGATGTTCCAGAAGAAGTCAACTTAACTATATTTGAATAAATGTAGATTGTTGTACCATACTTAATAAAAATAAGACGTTCCCTGAAAATAAGCCATAGTGTATCTTCTTGAGGAAAAAATAAATATAAGACTGTCTGATTTTCAGGGAAACACGGTACAGTATTAGCATACCTGTGTAGATATTGCTGAGTTTTTACTTTTTCTGTGGACAGTGCATTGTCTGGCTACCTACTGTATGTCATAAACTTTCTATACTTGTTGTATGCCTTCAGGTAATTTCTGATTTATGTCAGCCCTAAGGTAAACATATCACGGTTGTTTTTTGTTTTGTTTTGATCACTATGTTCAGAGCAGGTTACATTTGCCTCTTTGTGAGGCTGAGGTGGTGTGGCTTGTTTAAAATAACCCAATGGGTTTCCATGGCTGAGTAGGGATTTGAACCCTTGTCTCCAGAGTTGTAATTCAGTATTCAAACCACTGCACCGTGCTGGCTATCAATACTTGCATACAAGCTATGTGGATCCTAGGCCAGATATTGGCACAGTAATTTAACTAGTAGTTTAGCTAAGAAGTTAATCTGCAATGCTTGCCATCTTTCTCTCTCCTGTTCTATGTGTTATGCAAGCTGGTCGAGACAGGAATCAGAGGCTCAAACCCCTTTCACCATGCATTAGGAATGAGTGGGTTTTCAAAGCTGATGAAGTCTTGAAGCAGGTGGTGTGTAGGCCTTTCCTCCCACACAGCTGCTGAGGAAACCTTTCTGTAGGGATGCTGAAAATATGGGTGGTGGAAGCATGATAGAATTATGGAGGTTGCGAGTCTGTGCTCTCTGAGCCTTTTGGGGTCATTTGTGCTGTATGTTTCTTGCAGGCTGTTTGAAAGATCAAAGGTGAAAATGCTGTTTAGTCCTGTCCATGTTAGGAAGTCAATACAGATAGAACAAGACATCTTTACAGTTAAGACTGGCTGTTGCATCTTTCTTCCTTTTTGCTGTAGACTGTGATTTTAGATTTGAGAAACACTCCTATTTCTGATCGTAAAAATGCAATGGTAAGTGGTGGCCAAAAAAAAGGCTTACAGGAAAATTATTCTTTGATGGATGAAATTCCAGAAGTCATAGGTAGCTCTAAGCATTGCAGTTAAACTGTTAACCTGAAATGATTAGACCTTTTTTATTTTGTTTTTGTTTCAGCTTTTGATTCAGTTTTCATTGCTGACAGTTATGTCCTATCTCAAGTAAGTCGAAAGTGTGGACAAAGAGACAGTTAATAATGGCCTGTTACAGACAGGCCAATGAAACATATTCAGGGATAGCAATGCTGGCCATCCAGCAAATTACAGCAAAATCCAAGCTCCACAAAAGAGTGATAACTTCATTGGACAACCAAAACGCCCAAAATACATCATGCAGGCTTTTGGAGCACCACTAGCTTGTTTATCAGACAAAAACCATACAGGAGAAGAAAGGTGACCATGTTAGAGTCACAGGGCTGCTTTTTGTATGAGCTGTTGTTTGTACTGTAATTCAGTTGTTCTGGAGGGATCTCAATGCAGGCAAAGGCCACTCCATTTCTTGGCTATGTGGGGACTGAGTCAAAGGTCAATAAAAGGTAGGTAATAAAATTTCAACTCCATTAGCATCAGAAAAGTAACTTCCCTTTAGACCCAGGTTGTCCTGTCCTATGCAAAACTAACTTCTTCTTTCTTAGGCAAAGAATATTGGATTTTCTCAAAAAGCACCTATAGTGAGTGTTACATCTGGAAAAATATTTAGGTGCTGTATAAATGGAAGGCCTTTGTTGGAGGTAAAAACCTCAGTGAGTTAAGTCCCAGTCCATTAGCTCCCTCTTTGTTAAGTTTCACCTGTTGTGGCAAAATCTGGTATCTTCAAATCCTGGAAACGTATTGGTCAATAAAGGATTTTGGATTTAGTTATGTTAATAATTAGACTGTTTTGATGAAAGAGTTAGTGGGAGACCAAAGTGACCAAATGGCAATTGCCCGTTTTAAGCCTTCAAATTGTGAGCAGGTGCCATAACCAACAGCCTCTACAGTAGTGATTGTGTAAATATGTATTGCTGATTCAGTAATTAGTAGGTACTGTCCAATGCCTGTCTCTCCCTCTAAAAGTCATTACATTTGAAAGCGAGGTCTCCTTCTGTCATTACTTGTTTCTCACAATGTCTATAGCTAATTTTCCTTGACACTGGCAGAATGAATTTCTCAAGCATATAGTCAACTGTAGGATTATTCTTAGGAGGGAAAACTGACTCTTGAGTTGACTAGCTGAAGTAGTTGACCCCTGCTGATAGTGATAATGAAGTGTTGGCCAGTTGCCTCTCTACAGGAATACCTCAGTTAATAAAGGCTCTGACAATGAAGCTCCATTTTACAGAGACTTTTTACACCTGCCCAGCTCCCCTCCTTTTCTATTTCTACTCTGTAGAGGTGGAAGAATTTTAGTACTGTAGCATCAGCATTGGAAGGATGGTGCAGGAGGCCTGACTTTTTAGTAGTGCATTGCAACAACAAGTCTACAGTAAAAAAATACAATAAAGCTTGATCTGGAAAAGAATGGGATGCTATTTTAGTTGGTCCTATTGTAACTATGTGTGCCTACTTGGAACAGCCAAGGGAAACAGCAGCTTCCTCCAGAATCCCCTACAGAACATGCACAAACAGCAAAACAGAGAAGAACAGGTAAACCTGCCCCACCAGATCTCCCAGCATTTAAAAAAAAACACAAATCTATTGGTTTACCCACCCAAATGAAAATTGTTAAAAAAAAGTGGAGGCTGGTGACAGGGGGAAATCATTTGTTATGTTGTTGGTAAATGAATATGCACTTGTAGTCTGTGATCTGTTTGCCTGGTACAGCCTTTGCTAAAACTTTAGACTGTGAAACTGTAGATCAACAGATGAAATCTAAGGAAACTCACATGTTTCCACAGAAGCCAAAGTCACTCAAAGACTGATGTTGACAAAGGAAAGGACTAGATTTCTGGTCACCCATGTGCCTTCATGGAAAATAAGCACTGGAAACAAGTTTGGCACTGGGTGGTAGTAGCTTAGCTATAGGAAATGTAAAGCTAGCAACAGGGATGGAAAGAATATTTTAAAATATTCAAACAGTGGTTGAAAATCATGTTTCTTGAGTGTTACAGAGGAATCCTAGACTGATGAGAATCTTCACAGTTCAGAAACTTTCTATGCAGAATTTGCACGTAGGCATTTTGTACAGGAAACAGTATTTGATGCACAGGAAACACTAGTTCCTGCACTGGAAATATATATTCTGCACAAAAATACTTCATACAAAATTCATGTAGAAAAATTCCTGTAGTTTTTGAAACAATGGCAACCCCCCTCTGAAAAAATCTTACCAAGAAAACCCCATGATAGGTTTGCCTTTGGGTCACCAAAAATCAGAAGTGACTTGAAGGCACACAGTGCGCACACATACACACTGTTTTCAAATACTTTCTTGCAGCAGGATGAAAATGTCGTTACTCATTGCTTCTTTTGGGAAGAAAATTAGCAAAGAATTACATCCCTAGCTGACAATGGTGGATCCTGTCAGTGAGGTGGGCACCTGCCCAAGAATGTGAACTTGAGGGAAATTTGCTCAGTGTTGAGCAGTTTAATAAAATAATAGCAGCAGTAGCAGTAGTGTTTATAACAGCGCTTTGTTTTTTTACCAAAGGGTGGAACACCAGACATATACAGTGGTCTCTTTTCTTACATGGGGATCCGTTCCGTACCCCCCCCCCCCCGCATAAAAGAAATTCTGCGTATGCTTGAGCCCCATTAGCAGTAATGGGGTTCGTGCACATGGTAGCATGTGTGCACTACGGGGAAGCATGGCGGCATGCGGCTCCAATCCTTCTGGCGCAGCTTTCAGCATGTGCTGAAAGCCGCATATGATGCAGGCGCACTGTATAGTCAAGGACAAAACAATAAAACAAACACTAACAAAAGGTAAACACCCTATCACACCACCTCAAAATGTTTGACAAACACTTTGTAGTAACATATCTATTTTTGTCCTGCATATAAAATTGAGTAATACTATTTCATTGTTTAAGAAAAAGAACTAGATTTTGGAATCTTCAATCAATTTCTAATTCCAGAGAGACAAAAATTAGGGTAAAAATGTCCAGAATGACACAGTACAATTAAGTAGCCCAGCTAAGAGCATATTCACCTTTTCTGCCATTACCAAACAAATCTGGGAGATTTATTTATAAAGTCCTGGAGCATAATGAAGGGACAGTGAACTTTCTGATTTTCATACCAAATGATCTCCATAACATAGGGCAGCTGTTGATTGTACATTTTCCTTATTTTCTGTGCAGATAGTTTGCATGCAGTGCAGACATTTGACTAAACCTGAAAGCAAACAAGCATTTTTAATTCCTGCAGAATCTTCTCAAGGTAGATTCATAATGTATGCCTATATACGTCTACTCAGTGAATCCAATTAACTATACTTCTGGGTGAGCAAGCAACAGATTTCAGCCTTAAATTTTTTCATTCATGTGTTATTAAATTATGGAGATTTAAGGCACTGTTCAGTAATATTTATTTGTGAAATATCAGCATCAAAATAGCATTATTATGTTGTATAAAAATCTGATTTGACAGGTAACTGCCCTAGTGGGCTTACTAACAAAAAACTGTTATTTTTTTTTAAAGGAACAGAAGTAGGGGTGAACAAGTGAAGAATATTATTATAGTTACATGATTCGTGTAGAAAACATTGGGTCATTAGAATTGTTTGCAAAGATGTATGCCTTTTAGGCTTCCTAATTTTGTTTGTCTTTTCTCATCTAGCCACATATTTAGTTGTAACCACTTCATTTGTTCAGCATGTGACAGCAATTTCATTAAGAGTCAGCTATGATTGTCTTCTCATGCTCTTATTTCCTGTTCATGTATTTCTCTTCAGAGGACAGCAGTTAGGGATGCCTCTGAAATGCGAAGCCCCCTTGTAGTGATTTCTCTTTGCTGTATGCGTATTCCAGTGATAACTAAACCAGTTTAGGAATAACGGACAGGGAACCGTGCCAGAGTGTGAATAAAAAACCTGTAGATTATCATTTATTCAGCCATCAAATTGAGTAAAATTTCTACCAGAGACACTGTAATAACTCAACATAGTGAGTTCATTTTAAAGGTTTAGAAGTTGTTTCTTCTTGTTCCTAAATCAGCATGAACATCAGGTAGGCCCTGGAGAAATGAGAGCAGCTATGACAAAAGAGGGTTTGCATAATAGTTAATAATGAGAAGCACTGATTGATATCTGGCAGTTATGGTATGTTGGGCACAGGGTGAGCAACATACCCAAAGTCATGCAGTAAACCTCTCAACTATTTAAAGACTTGAACTTTCATTTTCCACTGCCCTCCAGCCAGACTGTTACACATGGCACACCATGTGTATATTTGTTACAAATACTGATGCAGTAGCAAAACCTGTGAAACTGGTACCTGATAAATCTTTGCAAATCATATGGTTTTGTTTCCAGTAATATTGGTTAAGCTAGTTCAGCAGTGTATCAGCCTGTACACTAAGCTAGCACAAAAAGCCAAAAATAGAAAAGAACAATATACTTGCTTTTATAGTAGGATAAATCATGGATCATAAATCATAGTCTGAAGGAGTTTTCACTGTCAGAAAGGCAGATATGCTTAAAACAATTCATGGCAAAACTTCATGAGAATTTTATTTATTTATTAAAGTATTTATATCCTATCTTATATCAAGAAATCTCAGGATAGGTTACAATAGTATTAAAACAGGTTAAATAGCCTAAAACAGTATAGGCCAAATCCCTATTCTCCTGTCTGCCTTACTACTGACCAGCATCACCTCTGTCTTGACTGAATTCAGTTTCAATTTGGTCACCTTCATCCAGTTCTTTATTGACAGCAGACACTGGCTTAGTACAGAAAGGAGAGGTGGAATTGTGTGTCATGAGTGTACTGATGCTACTGAACCCCAAAACTCTGAATGACCTCTTCCATATATGATATGATGAAGATAAGAGTGTAATGCTACCTCCAACTGTGTAAACAGTGCATTCAGTGTGCACAAATCTATTGAACTCACTTTATAAAGTTCACTGTGGATTGATGAGATGCTATTAAAATTTTTTCTATACCTCTACGTCATAACAGACGTCCTTGCCAAAAATAAATCTACATTCTGCTCACATCACTTTTGGGGGGAGGGGTCTTATCATACATATTTTTATTTACCATCAACAGGTTTAGAAACTTTATTTGGGCTAGTGCTATTATACAGCCTAGGCTTGCTGTCATAATTTTAAAGAGATTGGTGCAATAATGCAGTAGGAGGAGGAACAGGTATGGATCAGAGGTTAAGAAAACCCAATAAAACATAGTAAATAATATATACTAGGCTTCTCCTAGGCTTAGACCCTACTGCCTTCAGCTTCTTAGATTTATTTCTGCAATCCTTATTATCACCTTGAGATCATATTGTCTGAAAGGTGATATACTGTAAATGTATTTCAGTAATGTTTCCCTTCCCACATGCAAACACTTAAAGCTGTTATCTTTGAAGTCATGTATGAAGAAAGTTAGAAGTGACAAAATGGGGGAAAAAATCCACCCAAGTCTAATATTCTGAGAAGTTTACAATTCTTTTTCAGTAAAACAAACAAGAGAAAGAAGGAAAAGACTGGTGTGAGTGAATGTTACTGTACTTTTACTTAATGGAACAACTCTTAAAAGATTATTCTGTAACACTCTGTTCTCTCAAATCTGTTTTAAAAATCTCCACTATATAATCTCTACCACATTAAAAATAAAAGGTGGGGGGATTGTACAAACCAGTTTGTGCAGGCAGTTTTGATTATTTTGGATTGATGCTCTTGAGAACAGACAAACCAGATAAAGCAAGCCCATATTTTTTTGTTACCATGGCTTCAGTGTATCAGGCCTAAGTCACTGGGCCTGTTTCTCCACTGTCTTACACCTAGTGTAATTGCCCACACCCAGGTCAGGTGCTTGAAGGCAGTATCCACTTTGGCTCTCATTGAGGTTGGCTATTTCACTTGTCTTGCTTAAGGAGGTGTTGACTAGCATAATTGGCGCTGAGGATTTAGGATTTGTTCAAACAAGGAATCTACTTGTTTCCAGAAATGTGTAGAAAGGATCTTTTCTGTGTTCTGTTCTAGGCACTGTGAACATAGGGCAGGATGTTAAGTCCAAATATACTACTATGACTGCTACTACTACTACTTGTAGAGGTAACTGGAAGCAGTTTGTTCTTATTTCTGCCTGAAAAATTATTTTCAAACAACAGATAGATTAGTGTATTCCTGATCTGGTACCTTGGCATACAATCAAGGAATATGGAAAGGCCTAGGGCAGAGGGAGACAAATCCTTGTTTCTCTTGGCTCATCTAAACATTTGGCAGTAAGCTTATACTGTATTTAGTACTGCTAGTCTGTTGATCTTTCTGCCTGCCCCATAGCCAAAGCTGGCCAAAGTCTTCTTTGCATTTGAAATGCAGGATATCAGAGGTACTGAAAGAGGACATTGACTTCTCAAAACTCAGGGCAGTATGGGTAATACCTGAAACTCAAGTGTTTATCTTGAAAAGTGGGTGGGCAAACACAGCTGCTATTGCTTGGTATGATTATGTTTATTGGAATGAATGACTGTTGTGATGCATCTGTGATTCAGAATGGCCTGTGCCTGAGGCGTTTCTACTGCTTTAGGGAGTGGGTATTAATATCTGCTGCATAAGAGAGTCACTGATGATGTGGGAGGTGAATAAATCTAGTAAATGCTAATTTTTATGGGCTTTTTAAAAGGCTCTATAGTGTAACATCATGTTTCAGTACAGTTATGTAATACAGGCTGACAAGAAATAGAACAGTCTGTGTGTGTGTGTGTGTGTGTGTGTGTGTCTTTCAATCTCTCCCTCCCCTCTCTCTCACGCTCTCTTTTTTCAAAGCTCCAATCCTGACAATCTGCTGGGGTTTTAGTCTGCCTTTGAAAATCTGCCTTCCACTCCCTCCTTCCACTTCCTTTTCTTCCTTTTTGGAACCGGGGATTAATTTGAGGGAGGTAAGCGAGATGCAAGTTCTGACTCCAACCAATGGGATTTGACTTTGGCCAAGTGTTTACCTTGCTTGCGTAAGTTAGAGCCAACCACCTTTTGAAATCATGCATCGCCCCAATGGCCGAAATGAAAGAAGACAAGGCAAGGCAGACTTCATGCTGGCTGCTTGGCTGAAACATACCTGGAGCTTATTTGGATTTCATCTCTATCTCTCTCTTTCACACACTCACACGCACACTCACTTTCATTTTAGCCGGTGGACTTCTGTTGACATACTGTGAATGTGCGTGGCGGGGTGTGTGGAAATTATATGGAGAGCAAGAGGAGTCAATGTAAGTGTTTCAGTACAGTTTATTTTAGTGATAGCTTTCTGTTTTTGAGTGAGCAAATGCTAGTTTAAATATACATTTTAAGATCAGCTTATTTCAAAACAAGCCTGTTTCTTTCACCAGAAATGAAGCATGTTCAAAATGATAAACTATACCAGTTCTGGCACGTGCTCAGTAGTATTCTTTCAAAGTACTGTACTTACATTAGTTATGAATTATAATTCTTTAAGGGTGCAACTTCATGTCCGTTTGTAATTTGGATTCTTAGGTGCCTTTTTAAAAAAAAAAACCTAAGGAAAAGCAATTTGAAATGCCTTCCTTAATGAAATTATTGCAATAGTTTAGAAATGTAAATCTGAATATGTATTACCGATATAAGAGGCCCTCTTCCCAGATATCTAACTTCATCTTTGTTGCACACAAAATGAGTCTCTGAATAGTTCTTGTGATCTATCATTCTAGATTTAATTGGTGGCTGTGCCTTTTTTGTTATAACTGTGGTTAATAAACCTTCACAGGATTTTAGTATACTGTAATACAGTACTGTATTTTCTGGTACAATATTTTGTGTGTGTGTGTGTGTGTGTGCTCCTGAATAGAAGCCATGGGAATAGTTCCCCAGTAACGGAAGGAGCAGTATTTGAAGGAATGTAGGAGGGAGGGAGGGAAATGTGAGAAAGGAAGGCAGGCAGAAGGGATACAGCAAGAAATTATGGGTAGTAAAAGCTGAGAGAGAGTGGCAAAATGGTATAATGTTTGTTGAAAGTTAGTGGCTGAGTGGCCCACCTCTGTGTACATGAGAGGAACAATGTAGATGGGCTAAAGTTCAACTTGTAAAGTTTATAAGGTAAACTATGAAGATTATACAGAGGTCTACCAGTGCCTATATTATTTCTAGGCTGGATTACTGCAGCATACTCGGTATGTGGCTCTCGTTTTGAAGACCTTTTGAAAGCTTCAGAACGTTCTCTAAAATGGGCATATTTTTCATGTGATCATACTTTAGATTGCTGCAATATGTAGACTTAGTAGTTAGCTTCTGGGAACAAACAAAAACTAAAAGCAAGTGGTTTTTGTATTTTTAGCTGTAAGGTCCTACATGGCTTGGGTCCAATACTGCTGATGTTTGCTCAGGATCTAGTGGAGAGGATTTCTAAGTGCTATATATAAATGGTTTGGAACCATGGCATAAGATGTTTTATTAATTTTATAATTTCTAGTTAGTTTTACATTGTACGCTGTAGGGAGGCTGTTATTTGTTTTTTGGTTGTTTTGCTTTGTGAAGCACTGTGGAAAGTCTATGGTGCTCTATAAATAAATGTAATAATATTATAATAATAATAGTTGAAGGTGAAAATTAAGGCTAATTGGAGGTTTTTAAGAACTCACTTCAATAGACAATCATATAAAACTTATACCACAAGTTAGAAGATTTAAACAGCCCTAAGAGCCAATATGGTATAGTGGTTTGCATGTTGTTGGGAGACCAAGGTTTGAATCTCCAGTCGGCCATAGAAACCCACTGGGTAACCTTGGGCAAGTCATACTCAGCCTCAGAAGAAAGCAAAGGCAAACCTGCTCTGATACCAAATCTTGCCAAGAAAACCGTGTGATTGGTTCTCCTTAGGGTGGCCAGAAGTCAGAAATTACTTGAAGGCACACAGCAACAGCAAACTTAACAACAACAGCAGGATAACAACATGGCTATGTAGCAGAGACAAGGATGCTCTATTGAGTCAAGGTGTCGTCTTTGTATAATATAACATGAAACACTTGCCCAAATGAGGAAAAGAAAAACAGACTGTGAACTTGGGGATGTGGGGAACCATATGTAAACTGATGATAAATATGAAAAAGGTCTAAAGGACTTCGCAGAGACTCTGAAATGAATTTTCTTCCACGGCCTTCACTGCAGAAGACGATGGCATACAATCCTTCTCAGCATTTGTTTTTAGGAGGCAACAAACACTTCTGATATTAATCCCCTGCACATTTATCTGAGATTGCACTGTACATTAAAGAGTGATACATTTTTTGAATTATAAAGGCACCAGCATGAATAGTTTTCATATGCGAGTTCTTAAAGAACCAAAATGTTCAAAAGACTTAAGAAAAAGGGGATAGAGAGAACTTTTTTCATCTTCTATTATATTAGCCCACCATACTCATAATCACTGTATAAAATGTAGCAATATAAACTACAGGAAGTACTTTTTCACACAGTGCACAGCTATATCACATAAATCTCTAATATGATTTAGATAGTTTCCTCCCCTCACCCCCATGAATGTGAATAGCCATGACTGCTTAAAAGCAAACTGCATGTTGTGGTGGTATCAGTAGACTATTAAGAAGTTTATTGCTATAAAAATAGAAATGAAAGAGAAAGACTCAAAATAGAGCAAAAGGTTTTGAAAAAATGTGTTTATGGAATTACAGAACATACTTAGGAATTAGAGTACAGTCATCCCTCCATATTTGTGGCTTTGATATTTGCAGATTTGATTATTCATGGATTTCATTAATATGTTCTCTCTAGGAGTGTCTAGGTCCTCCAGTGCAACTCTGTGGTCAACTTTAACTAAAAGTTGCACTGAAAGACCATTTGTAGCTACTCCAGTGCCATTCTATGGTCAGTGTATGTGGGACATTGACCACAGAGTTGCACTGAAGGACCTAGAGATTCCTAGAGAGGTGTCCTCTCAGGTAAAAACGGTGTTTTTGTTATTTGTGGTTTTTCCATATTCACGCGGGTCTTGTTCCCCTAACCCTAGCGAATATGGAGGGACAGCTGTACTTTTCTTTTCAATGATATAATAAGGAAGGTGACACCAAGACAGAGCGGATGAAACAAGAAAAATATACTAGTCGATGTTGGATTTGCATAGAGTAGAGATTGATAAACTTTCTTTATATAATAACACACACCGAAAGAATTATAGTACAAAAAAGTAATCCTTTCAGACTCTTGCAAGGAGTCTGGTTATCATATCACTGCATATTGATTTGCTGGGATTGTAAAAACAGAGAAAGAGTGTTGTTTTCTTGTGCTGATGTAGCCTTCCTAGAAGTTTCTGGTTGGCCTTGATGAACTCTCAGTCTAAGCCAGTAGGGATCCTTTGTCCTTTGATGGGATTTGTTCAGTCATGATCATGGCATACAGAACCTTAACCTCACTTCTTTGCTATTTCATAACCTGCTTGCATTTCTGCAATTTCTGAGCCTTAGACTTTGAGCTGAGCTAAAAAAAAAATAGCTTGTATAATTTATCCCAAGTCAGGGTAGGTGGGATAAAAACGAAGGAGAGGGAAGCCTGTTGATAATAGTACTACTCTGACGCAGAGGAAAAGTCTCAGTTAAATGTACATGACATTGTCAGACTCAGAGGATTAAAATGGCCATGCAGTGCAAAAAGGAAAGAGGAAAAAAAGATGCATGTAATTCTGAGACACGGTGTGTGGGAAGCTGAGAACATCACAGATAATATGTGGGATGGTGTTGTGGTTTCCTCAGAGAAGGATCAGCTGTTGCTTTTTCAGAACAGCAAAATGTTCTTGGATTTTTCTTAAAATACGTTTTGTTTAGGATTTGTATTTGGCTTGGATCTGAAATGACCTCAGTCTGAATTGACAAATTAAAATACATTTAAAAAATTTAATTGATTATAATAGACAACGACAAACTCTTAGAACAAGTTGATTAACCATTTTCTTCCTGTAGAAGTTTCCTATGATGGGTTTTTTTTTGGGGGGGGGGATATAAACAAACAAAAACCCTATGGTTGACCATTACAGGAATGAACTGCAGTGTCAGTAAGGTTCTAGCTCCCCACGTATCCTTGTCTGGTATGGTTGCAAGGAGATTTTAAAAATTCCCATTGCTTTCTCAGTAAGTGCAGTTGCTTATTATGTCCAAATGTGGACAAATGATGATTACTCTTACCGGTAATTGTGGTTTATAGGAAGTAGCCAAATTCAGGGCATGGGTTACAATGCTGACCTTTTTGTACAAGGCGTAGTTAAGGTTAACCACAGTTATGTTGTCCTTCAGAAGTTTAGTACTATAGTACCTGCAATACCTGGCCATTGGCCATGCTGTCTGGTGATGATGTGAATTATCCAGAATATCTGGAGGACAACATATTGCCTTTAAAGGGTTTAGGAATTCCATGTAAAACTCTCTATATAAAAAAGAATAAAATAATACTTCCTATCATTTTACTATGGAGCTGAACAATGGGACAGTGTGTGCTGCCCATTTCCAAGCAAGAGACCCAATTTGTCATAGAATCATAGAGTTGGAAGATGGTCATCCAGTCCAATTCCCTGCCAGGCAGGAAGTCACAATCAAAGCACTCCCAACAGATGATATCAAGCCTCTGTATAAAAATCTCCAAAGAAGGAGACTCCACCATCCTCTGGGGCAGCATATTCCACTGTTGAACAAGTCTTAGCATCACAAAGGTGTAAGCTCTATCCGTGTAATTAAAATCCTTTGTGACATGTCCTGGTCTCTGAAGGAGCAGCAAACAAGATTGCTCTGTCTTCAACATGACACCCTTTCAAACATTTAAACATGGCTACCCTTTGCCTCATAACCATTTTTTCCCCAGGCTACCCAGCTTCTGCAGGCTCCAGTTCATCATAGGGTATGGTTTCCAGACCTTTTATCACTTTGATCAATCTCCTATGGATACATTACAGGTTGTCCATCTCCTTCTTGAATTGTGGTGCCCAGAACTGGACACAGTGTCTGACCAAAGCAGAGTTACTTCCCTCAATCTAGACACTATACTCCTATTGATGCAGGCTAGGATCATTTTGCCTTTTTTAGCTGCCACATCACACTGTTAACTTATATTCAGCTTGTGGTATATTGAGACTCCTAAATCCCTTTGATATGTATAGTTGTCAAGCCAGGTGTGTCCCCCTTCCTATATCTGTGCATTTCATTTTTACTTGCCTAAGTTTAGTATCTTACATTTCTCCCTGTTGAAATTCATTTTATTAGTTTTGACCCAGCTGTTCAGGTCACTTTGAATTCTGATCCTGTCCTCTGAGGTATTAACTACCCCTCCTAATTTTGTATCATAAAGATGTTGAATAACCCTGGGTCCAGGACAGAACCCACTAGTCACTTTTCTCCAGGATGAAGATGAACCATTGCTGAACTCCCTTTGGGTTCGGCCAGTTGAACAAAAAGAATACCTTGGAGGACCTTTTTGAAGGCATTACAGTACTGAAATCAAGATAGGCCACGTCCACAGCATTCCCTTTATCTATTAAGCTTATAACCCTTTAAAAAAAAAGAGATCGGATTAGTCTGTCATGACTTGTTTTTGAGAAGCCCATATTGACTTTTTGTGATCACAGCATTCCTTTCTAAGTGTTAACAGACTGTCTGTTAAATTTTCTGCTCTAGAATCTTTCCTGATATTGATGTCAGGCAGTAATTGTTTCGGTCCTCTTTTTCCCTCTTTTTGAAGATGGGAAGATGGGGAAAGGAGAGAGCCAGGGGAGTGAGGAAGCTTCTCTTGTGTTTGGGTCCCTTAGCCAAGAGAGCCATGGAAGCATAGAAGAAGGGATAGGTGCCAACAGCAGCAATGCGCACACATACCATGCAGTGGAAGGAGGTCCCAACTGGGTGTCACACACTCCCCAAGGTGTCACCTGGTGCAGTTTGTACTTCCCATGGCCCTAGTGATACCCTTGGACAGAACCAAAAAAAACCCACTTTTATTGTCTTTAATCTCTCTAGCAAGCCTGAGCTCATTCAGTCATTTACCTTTCCACCTTCTCCCTATTTGGTTGAATTCCTCTTTGGTGATTCCCCTCTTTTCCATTTCTTGTATGTGTCCCTTTTAAAATTTTAGCTCAGTTGAAAGCTCTTTAGACGTCCATGCTGGTTTGTTTAGATACCTTTTCCAAGTTTACTGAAATCAGGTTTCTTAAATTCCAAGTGGCTGGGAGCATCATTGCCATGTCTGGATTATGTTTCAATTTGCTCTCATCCAGTCCATTACTGATGGCAGACATTGGTTTAGGATCAGGACAACTACCAAGAATGCCATCTGTTCTTCAGTATTTTGTGCTGGTTGTATTCTTAGTGGGTGCTTTTGGTCAAAGTTGTAAGTTGCAAGCTGTGACAACCCTTAGGAAAACAGGCACTTCTAAGATATATGCAGAATCTAAGTTCTGAGCATTTCAGGCATAACCAGTCCCCTCAGCCACACCAGCCAGGATTGACCAAGTTCAAATTTACTTTGGGGCTCACAGAAATGCAATGGGTAAGCTGTGGCAGCCTTGGAGGAAGGCAATGCCAAACATCCTCAGAATAGACATTGCCAAGAAAAGCTTTAGATAGGGTCATTGTAAGTAGTAGTTGACATGAAGCATATGGCAAAAAAAAAAAAAAAGTCTTATATGTTAAGGGGCTAAACTAATTCAGGTTAAGCCATAGAAACCCAAATTCTATGCTGGTGCTGACACTGATTTCTGATTCTATAGGTAAAGCAGTTGTCTCCAAGTAGTGCTGGATGAAATATCCAGACACCCCATTTGAGACCTGGTATGATGTGAGCTGGTGTTGGTATATTGGTTAGAGAATTTAGGAAGATTTACACTGAAGTTATGATGAGTCCATTCAACTAGTTATGATGAATTCTTGACCCATCTGTCTCCATTCTTCTATGTACTCTGTAGCAAGAGCAGTGAGCAGATCAAGTATCCCATTAATAGTAGAATCACACTGATTAAATCTAAAATTTTCCAGGCATTTCCAGTTGATCTAGCAGGGAAAAAGGAGAGAGTGGGGAAGAATTGTAATGTTGTTCTCCAGAAAGGCATCTTTAGTGTAATGTAATAAATAAGTACTGTAAATAAATAAAAGAACATCTGTTACCACTGCAGCAGGCATCCTCAAATTCAGTGTTCTGCTTGCCTCATGGACAGAGCCAGTGGTACAGGCGCATGATTGTTCTGTAAAAACAAAAAGCACTGCGAAGAAAACTTCAGGTGTTTTAGAACATTTTCTTATACACTATTTTGCATTCTTTCCAAGTTCCTTCATGCACATGTGCTTGGAGTCTCCCAAATTCTAAATTAAGCAGCATAGCTGAAGATTAAGTATTAGCAAGTTTTTTTTAAAAGGCATAAATATTCAGTGTAGTCTGTTTAGACATTAGTAATTTTTAAATCTACAGACTGTATAATCCAGCCTATAATACAAGGCCTTTAATACCCTAAAAGCTTCAGATCCCATGTGACCTTGGAAGCTAAGCAGGGCCAGCCCTGGTTAGTACTTGGAAGGGAGATCATCAATGAATACCAAGTGTTGTAGGCTATACTCCACAGGAAGGAACTGGCAGAAGCAGATCTGGGTATTCTTTGCCTAAGAAAACCTTAGGAAATTTATGGTGTCATCACAAGTCGACAGAAACTTGAAGGCATATACAGTATACACAATTTTTAGAAAAGATATTTATTTGAATTTTATTTTGATTGTGTTTGATTGGTTGGCAAAGAGGGATGTTCTTTAGATTCTATAGATACAACACTTATACAATTCTAAAGGAAAGAAAGGGTGAATTTTCACTACTGGTGTCCAAATTATACTTTCACCTCCCACTTACTGCTATCTTTAAACCTCACCTGCGCTAGGGTGAACTGAGGACATTCAACCTGAACTGTAAAAGCTTGAACGTAACTTTAAAGCCCTATGAAGTGACTAATGGGAACTTAGGGGGCAGATCCTTGAGTATAGGTACTTTACATTTTCTCATGGTTGCATCCTATACAATCTTGATGTTAGAGAATTGAAATTGCTTGGCAGGCCAAGAAAAAACAATGCTGTGTATATTATCATGCAAATTTCTTTCATTTGCTCCAAATAGCATTATACATAGCTTCCTATGTCCCTTGAGAAGAGAAAACTGTTTACTCCTAGCAATTCCTGTAATCAACCATTGCCAGAGCAGAGTGAACTACACCAATCCTGTAATTTTGAAACCTAGAAACTGACATCCTAATGGTTAAAGATACAGTTCAGTGGAAAAGATTAGGTCAGTTTGAGTGATTATGGACACAGGAAGCCCTTCCTTTTTTTGCAGACTTCAGATTCTCAACCCTCGCTTACTTGCAAGGAGCAAATGCGGGGGGTTTAAAATGGGGCGTGCGTCCGCGGCCACTCACAGGCATGCACCCCCATTCAAACCTATGGAACTTGAACATCTGCGAGTTTCCGTTTTCATGCGAAAACCTGCAAAAACAGAGGGCTGACTGTACAATGCTATTTGGAGTAAATGAAAGAGAAATTCGTATGATAATATACATAGCATTTTTTCCTTCAGTTTCTACAAGTCTAATTCTGCTTGTTCTGATCTCTCAGTAAAACTTGGAATAGTGCAGAACAGGGATTCTAGAAGTGCTTCAGTCTTGGTTGAGTTTTTTATTTCTGGTATTAACTTCCACTGTGTTAAAAAATTAAGCTGTTGATGAAGGGAAAAGTCTGGTGATGTAAATTTTTCTAGTCAGTGAACAAGCTGAGTTTTGAGAAGAGAGAAATATTTAAAAGTTGCATGGTCAGTACATATAAACCATTAATGCATGAATTTTACTACTTGCATGAATCTTTGTGCTCTCTTCTCAGGAGATATGAGACTGGAAGGTGGAAGACATGAAAGGGAAATATATTGTGTGCTATTTGAACAGATTTTAAAGCATTTGGTTTTGATTCTGAAGTGGCACATTCTGTGGTACTTTTTTTTAAAAAAAATCTTTCAGCAAAAAAACCCCAAAGTTTTGAGATACTGAAATCTAAAGCCAGAGATACCACCTGTCCCATAAAGTTAAAACTGTTGAACCATGTTGTTGTTGATTTCAGGAAGTATTTGGGCAGAGCTTGTTGGTGCTAGTAAAGTAAAAGTTACACATACAAATTATTTGAAGTGCTTTCTCTACCCCTCTCTCTCTCTTACAACATGGATATAAATTTGGGTGGTAGGCAAATCATAGCTGTCATCATGTGTATGGTGTTACTAATGCCTACCCAACAGCTTTGACATTAGCCATTTTGGATGAGATCCAGTTGGATTGGAAATAAAGTTGTAGTATAATATATATTTGGCCATTTTGTGCATCAAGTACAAAACATATGGACCCCCCCCCCCCTTTTACAGTCTGTGGTGTGAATTCTTCAGAATGCTTCTGAAGTTGATGACAACTTATCCACCAATTTATTTTTAAATGATTGTGGCTGGTACACCAAAAGCCAGCATGAGTTAGGGTAGTGGTAGTGGTTGTGTGCCTTAAAATCTTTTCTAGCTTATGGTGAGCCTAAGCTGAACCTGTTGTGGGGTTTTCTTGCCAAGTTTCTTCAGAGGGGGTTTGCCATTGCCATCCTCTGAGATTGAGACAGTGTAGCTTGCCCAGGTTACCCAGTGGGTTTACATAGCTGAGCTGGCTTATCCAGATTCAAATGTTTCCTTCCCAGACATACCTTGGGCTATGAGAGTGACTTGCCCATCCCTGTCTATCATGCATGCTGTGAAAGTAGAATGCCACCTTGCACTTCAAGAATGTGATTAATAAGATGATCATTGGCATTAGTGCTTCAAGAAAATCTCTTTCCCTTATAATTAAGTAATGTAAGATGGATAAAGTGGCCCATGCGCATTGGTATGTGAAAAGCACCCTATCTATGGTACATAATTTGTATTTATTTTTTCATAAAGAGAACTGACCAATTTTTTGAGAATTATTTTAAAGGGACTTTGTTCTGGTCCAGTTCAATGCAGGCCTAGCTTCATCACAGTGCCAACTATTTTCTGCATTATTGCAAAAATATGTGCCAGCGCATGTCACATATTGTGACATATTGCTTGCTACAATATACACATTCTCCTGGAGAAAATTATAGAAGATGCAAACATGCCACACAGAGGCCTGAAACATACAGGCCAAAAGACCACAGTGGCACTGCAGCAACTACACAATCCTAATCCCAATTCGGGCAGCTGCCGCGGTCCTGAGCCAGGCCACCAGAAGGAGTAGATTCTATCCACTCCTTCTTGGCCCAGTTCTTCTTGTTTGGCACAACACATTGGCGCAGCTTCAGGCCACAATTGAAGCATGTGTTATGTAAATGCCATGCCTTTAACGCAGCCTGAAGCCATGTCATTTTGCCCATGTGTTTCAGGCCAGAGACCAATATAGTCTTTAGCAGGTCTGCACACTGCAGGCTTGTAACATTGCCGTATAGTCAGTGACTGCTAGAGCTTCTCTGGGTGATCCATATTGACCTTGTCATTCAGACAGTGCCAAAAGATTTTTCCAAGGCCCAGAAGTGGCCTGCAAACTTCAAAGACAGTTCTCTGTGTATCATACTAGAAAGTGCTGTCCTGATATTGTCAAGATCATTAGTATTAATTTGAAACCAAATCTGTAAGTGATTGTCTTTACAATTTGATTCTAATTGCCTGTCAAGACAAAGAGAAAAGTTGGTTAACCAAAGAGGACATTCTGTGAAACCTGTAATAAACAAGACAATAATCTGACATAAAATAACTACAGTGTGCCTGCGTCATACGTGGGTTTGAGCATATGCTAAAACCTGCAGAGAGCCGCACAGGGCACAAAGGGCGGCGCATCCCATTCAAATGAATGGAGCTCGAGCATACGCATTTTTGGCTTATGTGGGGGGGGGGGGGGGGGGGGAGTTCTTGTTGTTGTTAGCTGCTTTTGAGTTGACCTCAACTCATGGTGACCCCATGGATGTGACATCTCCAAGATCCTCTGTCCTCCACTGTTCTGATCTTGCAGACTCTGGTCCATGACCACTTTGATTGAGTCTAACCATCTGGCAAATGGTCTTCCTCTATTTCTATTGCCCTCTACCTTTCCTAATATCATTGTCTTTTCCAATGATTCATGCTTTCTCATGATATGCCCAAAGTACGACAGCCTCCAGGGAGAGTTCGGGCACGATCTGTTCTAGAACCCATATGTTTGTCTTCTTGGCCTTCCATAGTATTTTCAATACTGTTCTGCAGCATCACTTCTCAAATGAGTTTATTTTCCTTCTATCACCTTTCTCTAATGTCTAGCTATCACATCCATACACAGTGGTGGGGAACATAATGGTTTGGACGATCCTCAGTTTAGTGTTCAGAGTTATATCTTTACACTTTAGGCTCTTGTCCAGTTCTGCATAGCTACCCATATCAATTTTAGTCTTTTTCTAATTTCTTGACTGCAGTCACCATTGTGATCAACATTTGGTCCAAGGTATGGGAACTCTTTGACTATTTCAATTTTCTCATTGTCTACATTGTCTACGATGAATTCTTGTAGATCTTCTGGTCCGTTATTTTTGTTTTCTGTATTCAGCATTAAGCCTGCCTTGCCACTTTCTTCCTTGACCTTCTTCAGTAATTGTTCCAGGTCTTTGCTGGTTTCTACTACTAGTATTGTGTTGTCTGTGTATCTTGAGTTGTTCATGTTCCTTCCTTCAGTGTTAACTCCTCCTGCCTCTGAGTCTAGATATTTTCTGCATATAGGTTGAATAAATAGGGTGATAGAATGCAGCTTTATTCTTCTTCTGCTTTATTCTAATTTTGGATATTAGTAGTTTGTGGTCTGTACCACAGTGTGCACCTGGTCTCGTGTTTGCCACAAGAATGGGGCTTCTCCATCTTCTGTTCTCTATTATGTAATCTATTTAGTTTCTGTGTTTTCCATCCAATGACATCCATGTGTACAGTCTCCTCTCTGATTAGCTGCTATCACGATTATAATTTTATATGTACCATTTCTTCTTTTTTTGTGGTCTCTGTACATTACACATATAAGCCTGCCTCTGTGCAGAGAGACACCATTCAGAATAGTTCAAAAGAGGTTTACAGCATATTGTCTATCAACTAGGAACTGATGAGACGAAACAGCACATACGAGTACTTTGTTAACTGTTAAAACTTTCACTTTGAAACTGAATTATCTACAGGGGATAGGAACCTAAAATGGGTTCCAGCTGAGACAGGACATCCCAATCTGACCTCTTCCTCAGCCATGCCTGGGTGAAATACTCAAGCTCTGGTGCTACACGCCATTCTGACTGGTCACCCAACTAGCCATCAACAAGGGGGACCTTCCTAGGGAATCTCTCCCCTCCTCCCACCCCATGTTCCATGACATAAAGGAAAAACATGCCACAGACTGGCCCCAGGGTAGTCTCATTCCTCATGCTGGCCATGCAATTCACAGGAGCAAGTCTGGAGATATTCACTTCACCCAATTAGCACCTAGGGGTGCTCGGCATTGAAAAGAAGTTTATAGGATATAACAGATTTTCATCACACTGCCTGTTGCCAGAATGATTATGATAACTTAATTGACACTGCTAGTAATTCTGCCTTTAAATTTGCTCTCATCTCACATCTGGATCACACCTCCCAGCCATATGTTCTTTCTCTGAACCTCCAAGAATGCACTCTTGGAGGAAGTGAGCTGTAGGTCCACAAAAGCTTGTCCGGTAATAAATCACTTACTCTTAGTGGCACATGATTTTTATTGTTTTTTTATGTGACAGCATACTAACATGGCTACACCTTTTAAAATTCCTTTTTTAAAAAAACATTGGAATGCTACAGGCCACTGTCCTTTTGTACCAAACCCATTCACCTTAATGTTGCCTCAGCAAAACCCTACAGCACCTTTTTGATCTTGGAAGCTTAGCAGTGTCAGCTCTGGTTGGGAAACCACCAAGGAATACCGGGTGGTACACAGTGGGTCCTCAGTATCCACAGGGTTTTGGTTCCAGGACTCCTCACGGATATAAAAAATGAACACTCTGCGAATGCTCCCCATTTGTTCACCCAGTGTCTTATTGAAATCAATCCCAGGCAAGATTTAACAAAAGCAGGGAGAAGCAGTGAATGTAAGGCAGCATCAACAAACCCAGCCTCTGTGATTCAGGCACATGGCTGCTTCTGCCTGCCTTAGTTAACTCCTGCCTGGGATTGGTTTCATTGAGACACAGAGTGGAAGAGTGAGGGAATGGAAGGCAGCATCAACAAACCAACTTCTGAGATTCAGGCACTTGCTGCTTCTGCCTGCCTGGGATTGATTTCCATCAGAGAAGAGAGGGGGGGAGGCAAGCCCCCCGCTCTCCAACACTACGCCTCCATTCTTCTTGCTTCTTGGGATGCTCCAGCTGCACTTTTGAGCCAAATCACAGCAGAAGCGGGACAAATGTCTCCCTGATGCCTGGAGTTTCCCACCGAAGCCTCACTTACTGCCCCGAGACTGCTTTTCAGTTTGGCTGCCCTAAGTCTCAAGTGTGTTTTTTTTAATTAAGAACTTTTTAACTTTAATCTAATTTATAGCCATAGAGTGAACCTATCATGGGGTTTTCTTGGCACAATTTGTTCAGAGGGGGTTTGCCCTTGCCTTCCACTGAGGCTGAGAGCATGTGACTTGCCCAAGACCACCCAGTGGGTTTCATAGCTGAGCTGGGAATCGAACTCTGGTCTCCAGAGTCATAGTCCAACACTCAATCCACTATGCCATACTGGCAAAACTGGTAGGCACAACTAATTTCTCCTGCATCTTTCTTTTCTCTTTTTCTAGGAAATAATGAAAAAAGTGTGCCAAGATTCTTGATCAGAAAGTGAAATTTGAGATAAAAGAACTACTAAGCCCATGTTTTCGCCTGATCAAGAAAATCATCCATCAAAAGTATTGGTGAAATATGGTGAATTGATTGTATTGGGGTAAGTGCCTTATATTAAATGAGAATCTGTATCATTGCTATTAACTGTGAAGGCAAAAGGATGCTTTGATGATCCTGTTCTTTGCTATACTGTTCAGCTATTTGCAGTGAACTCTCACACCATGAAAATTATTTCCAGTACCATTTTCTTCTATCACTGTAATTTCAAGTTAAATGATCATACATTAATATTGGAAGAATTGATGTTAGTTAAGGCATGTTCTTATTTTTTATTGACCTGAGCACAATCCAGCCAAAGTTGAATACTTCTATTGAATTCAGCAGGAGAGATCGAAGTGTGTTCTTAACTTTAGCGCTACAGTCATTGGACCTTAATTTGAGACTATGTTAAATCATTTATTTTCAAGATAATGTAGAACAATAGTGGGCTATAAGGAACACACCTATCAACATTTCTGTTTTTAATATCTATTCTGATAAGGCATTAAGCCCACCCTTAGGCAGAATCATTTGCAGTTTTTAGTACACATGAACTTCATTGCATACACCAAAGCTGGTGTTTTCCTGGTGTTTTTCCATGAATGTGTACAACTGTTAGGGATGACTGTGTGATAAGAGCAGCTACAGCAAGCTGGTTTCCAATGTGTGTCAGAGGAAAAGGTGCCACCCTGTTTTCTCAGGAAGTGTGTGTGTGTGTGTGTGCGTGCGTGCGTGCGCTTTTAGTTGCCTGAAAGCTAACCGTTTGTTATAGAGCGATCCTATAGACTGGATATGTTTTCAGCACTCTCTAGAGAGTTTCTACTATCAGTAGCCCATGTGTACTGTGTCTTTCACAAAGGACCCCCCCCCCTTGACAGAGAATATCAGACAGAGGGCATGGAATAGATTCCCAAAGAGTATTGTATAGTAAGGGAAGGAAGGGAAACTGGCTACATCTTTTTCATGACAAAGGCGGGTTACAGACCGCCATTTAGTACGTAATGAATACGTACTAGGGTTAGGAAGGGGCGGTGCTTCTGCACCCCCCTAACCCTAGTACGTATTCTGTACGTACAATATGGCGGCGGCAGTTCCACACGGACGCCGCCATATTTACGTATCGGACGCTGTGCGTCTGCACGTGTCGCGGTGTCTATGACGTCGCGAGTCCGCCCCGGCGCTTCGCAACGTCATAGAGGTGCCGCTTAAAGAAGCTCCATTTTGGAGCTTCTTTTTTTGCTCCGTAACGGAGCCGCGCAGTTTGGCTGCAGCGGCTCCCTTATGGAGCAAACAGCGGCGGCGGCAGATCGCCGCAAAGCGGCGGTTTATAACCCGCCAAAGATACTAATGGGTGGCCTGGCATTCAAAATTTTAATGGTCTTGTAGTCCACATCTATATGATGATTTGCCCAAATTCAGAATTCATACCCCATTCCCCCAAAATCCCCTCTATAATTCTTCCTGTACTACTTTTCTACAGGTACAATGGCTCACTGCCAAATGGAGACAGAGGAAGAAGAAAAAGCCGGTTTGCTTTATTTAAAAGGCCCAAAGCAAATGGGGTGAAACCAAGCACTGTGCATATTGCCTGTACACCTCAGGCAGCAAAGGTAAGCTTGATTTAATGAGTTATATCACTAGGTACATGACCTTGTTTATTTATATACGAAGTGTAAGTTAGAAGCAGACTCACTGAATGGTTGCATAGCAAGCCACTTACTCTGAAAGGCTAGTCTTGCCCTAAGGGGAGATATACTTATTTTATTTTATGTTTTAAATAGGCCATCTTGTAGGTCACTTGCAGACCACCCAGATACTGTTATAAACCCTTGAGTGCTGCTCATTCACCAATGAAATGGGGCGATGTTGGTTATCCAACCTCATTTATTTATTTATTCATTCATTCATTTGTATCCCGCTCTTTTCCCAGGACTGGGACCTTATCCTTGTAACACTGTGTAGATTTGGCTGAGAGAGAGGAAGTCACTGGGCAAACATAACTTGTGACTGGAATTTGAACTGTAGCCAGAGTCCATCACACAAACCACTTCACCTAGGCTGGAAGTAGGAGCCTTAAGAATAAGCATTCCTTAAGTAGTATTTCTAATACTGCTTTCAACATTATTGGCTGTCTGAATGGTGTTGTATGGAATAATGGAGTGATGCTGCCTAGGTGTGTCTTCAGTGCTGGGGGAACACAACTTAAAACTAATTGCAAGTATAACTCGGTTAATGAAGTAGATGTGCACATTTGAAATCAAATAACCAGGTCATTCAGTAGCATCACTGAGGTGTGTGTGGGGGGGGGAGGTGCGGACTGCACCAAGTGACACCCTAGAGGGTGTTGGGCTAGCAGAAGGGGCGGGGCTTCTGCAAGGAGGTGCAAGGAGGCCAGGCTCAGCCTTGCCGAGCGTTCATGCACCCCCTCCATCCCGCCTTGCTGCAGCCTGCCTTTCCTCTGAGGAAAAACAGGTCTGACTTTTTGCTGCATCCTGGCTTTCCTTTGAGGAAAACCAAGTTGCAGAAAGGAAGGTTGGGAGGTGGGTGGGTGCTCGGCAAGGCTGAGCCCAGCCTCTCCGCTCCTTGCAGAAGTCCCACCCCCGCACCAGGTGACAGCAGAGGTAAGCATGCCACTGAGGTCAGTTAAGCCTAAAACCCACTAGAGCCTTAAAGCAGGCCTGCACAACATACGGCACTCAAGAGAAGGCCACATGGAAGAGGAGGAGGATGGGCAAACTCTTGCCTTGCTAGGCTCCTCTACTGCTCAGTTTCTCCCTCTTGAGGAGAAGGCCTGGTGGTGGTAGTTGTGGTACTGGAAGAGGAGGAGAAGGACAGGCAAACACTTGCCCCTCAAGGCTCCTCTGTGTCTGGCTTTCTCCAGGAGGAGGAGAGCAAACACTTGCCCTGCAAGTCTCTGCCACTGCCCTTCTTTCTCCTGAGGAGAAGGCTGAGCGGAGGAATGACAAACGTTCACCCTACAGGAATCTTCCTTTGCCCAGCGTTCACCTGAGAAGGCCAGGCGGTGGACGAGGAAGAGAGGCAAACACTAGTCCCTAAAGGCTCCTCTGTCGCTCAGCCTTCTCCAGTGGAGGAGGAGGAAAGGCAAGACTTCTCCGCCACTCAGCTTTCTCTTGAGGAAAAGGCCGGGCAGAGGAGGAGGAGAATGGAATTAATATTAATTAGTATTTAATTAAAACCTATCTGCAGCCTGAAGAAGTTTAGCATATTTTAATTTTGGCCCCTACCTACTGCCAAGTTGTGCAGGTCTGACTTAAAGGCTTCTTCCACAAAGCATCCAACAATGACTTTTTATTTCGCTAGCCTCCGCTTTTCTTGTGATTTCCATTTTGATGGTCAGATATATAGATCTATGTTGCTGTTTGGTGAGGCAAGCCTATCTGCCCTTTTTCTTTCAATTTTGCTGTTCAGGCTTGCTCAGTAAGTCTTCTGGAAGCAGCTGCTGTTTACCATGCCTGTTGCAGCCAGGAACACATAGCTATTGCAGGCCTGGCTGGAGTAGAATCCCATTCTTTCCCAGCTCAAACTTTATTGATTCTATACTGCAACAAACACACTACTGCAATCCACCACCATAAATCTGTTTTTCCAGACCGCTTTCAGTATCCTTCCAGTGACAATGCTGCTAAAAACTTTGAACTAGATAGAGGACAAGGAGCAAAAGTGGATCTGGGCAGAAAAAATACTGTATAAAAAGGAGCTTCTTTGTCAGATCTATGTTAACTGGGGTTTGCCTGTAATCCCTTCATCACTTGCAGACTGATAAAAGCATTTTCCTAGTCTGGAAAGAGTTGAGAGGTTTCAATTATATACTTAGCTCAAACGTACTGGTCATTTAAAAAATACAGGCACTTAAAAAAAATTTCTCTCTCCCCGTAACCTTTTGTTAGTGGTGTAGGGATTTGAGTGTTGAAGTGCAATTCTGGAGAGCAAGATTTGAATACCTGCTCCACTATGGAAACCCACTGGGTGATCTTGGGCAAGTCACACACTCTCAGCATCAAAGGAAGGCAAAAGCAAACTCTGTCTGAGCAAAGCATGCCAAGAAAAGTCTGTAACACAGTCACCTTGGGGTCATCATAAGTTGGAAATGACTTGAAAGCACACAACAAATTGTATTGTTTCCAGTGCCTTCCGTCACTTTTTTCCCTATCCTACCATGTATGAAAACCATACAGTTCATGCTTAGGCATGACTTTTATTTATTGATAAATCAAATTTATTATTGAAAGTATTTGTTTATTGCCTCTCAGCTCACTGTGGCCTTTGAGGTAGTGCACAAGAGATAGGTGATGCTTTAAAAAATAATGCACATGATTACTCAGCTCAGCTTACTGCAGCCTCCAAGCCACAAGTTGGAATTCACACAAATTGACTGTGTTGGAGACACAGGCCTACATTGTGTATCAAATCTTGTATCAGAATCATAGAGTTGGAAGAGACCACAGGGCCATCTAATGCAACCTCTTGCCATTCAGGAATACACAGTGCTTTGACTGTATGTTCCTGCACAGCAGTGGGTTGGACTGGATGGCCCTTATGCTCTCTTCCAACTCTATGAGTCTGTGCCAGTTAATACACCTCCGAAAGATGGCCATCCATCCTCTGTTTAAAAACCTATAAAGGAGACTCCACCACACTCCAAGGCAGCGTGCTCCACTGTCAAACAGCTCTTACCATCAGTAGTTCTTCCTAATATTTAGGTGGAATCTCTTTTCCTGTAGCTTGAATCCATTACTCCATGCCCCAGTCTCTTGAGCAGCAGAAAACACGCTTGTTGTTTTATCCATATGACATTTTTTTTCAGATATTAAAACATGGCTATCATGTCACCTCTTAACTTCTTCTCCAAACTAAACATACCCATTGTAGTTCATTTGGTTTGGAGGATCTCAATGCAGGCAAAGGCCACTCCTTTCTTGGTCATGTGTGGACCAAAACAAAAGACAATTTAAATTCCATTGGCAGCAGTAAAGTAACTCATCTTGGGATCCAGGGTGTCTTTTGTGAAGCCACAGGCAAATGTTTCACAAGGCCCTGCACACCAAGCCTTTGCCTACATTGAGATCTCTCTGAATCAAGTCAGTTACAATGAAGACAGTACAGTATCTGAAACAAAACCAACACTGTCACTTTTTTCTCTCCTTTATGGTTTGTAAACATCTTTTGCCTGATGAAGAAGTCAGCAGACATTCAGAAGGTTGTGTTATGTGTTTTGTGCATTTGGCTTGGCCAATACAGGGATTGATTTTTGTGGATTTCAGATTTTGTTTTATTTAGGTGGCTAATAGTAAGTATAATCTACTTCGCTGGCTCTTTCCCATCCTGCACTGAGTAAATTTACATTTCCTTTGTTTTTCTAGTTGTGCCCATTTTGTTCAAGTGACCTGGTAATCACTACAGGATATCAACTTGAGTAAAAAAAGTGCTATTTAAATAAAAACTTTTCTTCCCCATGTTCCTGTGGCAATAGTTGGGAGGGGAAGAGGCTGTGTCAGCTGTCACATTTTGTGTCTCATCCTTTGTGGCACTTAATCATCTTGAGCATCTTAATCATTCAGTGTGTCTAGGCTAACATATGGCTAACAGTAGGCATGACTAATGTGCTTGTCTCATAGCAACATGTGTTCTGTTGCGAAGCGCTACGTGGGACCAGTTTGGTCTGTTTTGTTGGATAGATCTGTTGTGCACTTTAAAAGGGAGTGGGGGGATCTGTTTTAATTCATGGTTAGTGAAGTGACACACCTGCACTAATTAGCATTTGTAAGTTCATGCTTTCAGTGAGCTCAACAGGAGTCTGGTAATGTACGTTTCAAAATGCATGCTTTGTATAGCACTCTGTTCTAGGAGTGATGAAGTATCTTTGCAGCAGCTTCTGAAAGGGTTGGATCTCCTAGTGAGAGAATAAAGAAACCAGTTTGAAGTACTCTTTATGAATTGGATTTCCCTGTTCTTCCTGTTTCAAAGTTACACATGTTCTGCAGGGAAGGGTAGGGGAGTACTGCCACATTTCTTTACACAGTTGCTCAGAACACACTCAGGGCACTACATGTTCTAGCTTGCATTCACTGAAAAGAGAGCTCTTGTGGTAAAATCAAGGACATGACCCTTTGGGTCCAGAGCCCCACCATGTCTCCAAAGGGTTGCAGTGCCACCTTACATACTTGTGGAAGGTATGCCACCCAAAGCCACATTCTTGAAAGCCCACCAGAAGGATGGGTCTCAATAACCATCTTTAGGAAGGAGTTCTTGTGACATCACAATGATTCAGAAGGTGAAGAATAGTGATAGAAATGTCTGAATGCCAGCTTGGGTTCTAGCTTCTATTTATTTTAGACTGTGCATTAAGCTTCAAATTGTTTAAGATATTAGCTAAGATGTGCTTCAAATGCAAAAATTGGGACAAAGGTGAATTTTGAAGGCTGCGGCACTTTTAGAACAGGGAAAAACCTGTATGTTTGAAATCTGTATCCTGTGACTGCTTCAAAAGATTACAAGGGAGCTAAAGGATAAGGATAACACATTAAAGGACACACGAAGTCTCCCACTGCCTGCATCCTTTATTTGATTAAGCTAGAGTAGACTACTCCTGACACTTGTGCAGTTCCCACAATCCATACAGTATTTTACAATCAACATAATCATAGTGCAAGTATCTGATGCAAATGTCAATCAAATGAATAAATAGTGCCAAAGAACCACTTCCGGCACCATAATACTGACCAAGTATTCAAAAAGGCCAGAAGTGGCACTGTGGTGGAGAGAGTAGAGAGTGTTAGTGGTTGTGACTGGCAGCAACAGACCCTTATTCCTTCTGAGACTGGCTCTCAGTCTCACCTTAAATAAAAGCCCTGCTCCTGTCCTTTCCTCAGCATTTTCTCCTATTTAACCTCATCAGACACCTCCCTTGTGTCAGAGGTCCAGGAACCCCAGTGCTTGCTCTAGAGTTCAAATATGTTGATGTAGCTGGTGGCATGTTTTTGAATAATAAACCACACAGGGCTGTCTTGGTGCTTATATAAAAACAAGCTGTAACTTTTATTGAAGTAACAAGTGCTTCCTCTGAGTTTCCCAAATGGTGGTGCAAGTACATGACCATTCCACCATTAAAACTAATGGGACTTGAGGTCCTGCAGTTTTGGGCATCTGTGTGTGGGGGTGGTGGTCCAGATTGGAACCCCCTCAGATACGAAGGGCCGACTGTACATAAGTATATTCAGTTAAGTTCAAGCTTAAAAGATTTGAAATGAGTAAATAGTAAAGGCTGCTTAGAAGGTGGTATTCAGGTGGTCCACATCTTCACTGTATCATGCACTGCATGAGGACTCTGCATGTGCTCCAAGAAACTGAATTTTTAAGCTCTTGTCCCTGGCACTTTTGCTGAGATCCAAGTGAGAATCAGTAAACTAAAGGAAAGATGATGTGAAGACGAAGAGATTATAAAAGAGGACAAAAAGCAAAGCAAGAGATGGATTTTTGGTTAAATGGATGGCAAACGGGATTTTCAGATAGTCATATAGCTATTTCCCTCTTTGCCATGTTCAAGGAACAAGGAGTTGGGGGGGGGGGGGTGGGGTGAAATCAGTGATGGTACTTTTCAGTTTAATTCCAGTAAGGATTCTAGTAGAAGCTTTTATCTGTTGATATTTTATACCTTCAAATGGTTTCTGACTTATGGTGACTTGTCATTGCCTTCCAGAGTTAAGATAAATGCTTTACAGTGCTATCATAACCATGTGAGTTGAGATGCAAAGCCTACTCAGTTCAGTGGGCTTTTTATTCTCAGATGAAGGGGTATATGAACTCAGCTTTAGCAATACAGTGAAGCCATGTAAGATTATGATCCTTCTCTTTGTGGTAGTCCAGAGCAGTAGTTGCATTCATGACAGATAGAACTGGTGCTAAGGAGTTTCAGTGGCCTAGTGGCCTTGTAAAGTCACAGAAGCTGGTGTGTGTGTGTGTGCGTGCGTGTGTGTGTAGGGTTAAATTGGACTTTGGCATATAGCAGAATTATAGCATCTGGGGTTTTTCCCCTCAAACCAAGAAATTTGAGAGGCATGGTTGAGTATTATCTTTTCAAAACTTGGATAATTATAACTCACTGGGATTATCTAATATGATGGTGCTCTGTTGTAGTGTTTAGTTTAGTTTACTAATCAATTTATGTTACTTGTTTTATAGTAATAACATAACTTTCTTTTCTCTTTCAGGCAATAAGCAACAAGGACCAGCATAGTATATCCTACACCTTGTCTCGAGTTCAGACAGTGGTGGTTGAATATACACATGACAGCAACACAGACATGTTTCAGGTATATAAAGTGTGCATGTATTAAACTAGTTAAACTAGAAAGATCTTGTTCACCTTTGCAGCTTATTGGTTGGTGGAGATGGGAAGGAAGTACTTGATAATGAGCCAGGTTGTCAAGATTTTGTTCATATCTTTGATACAGAACTCTGGATCAAACATTTTTGAAACAATGTAATTTGATGTTTCTGTTCCTTCCTTATATCTCGTACTCCCCTTCCCCCTGTAATAAAAGTTCTCAAGACATGCTACATTAAATAAGTGAGAACAGTTTAACATCCTTGCCTGTTTTACTTTCCAATAATATGCATGGCCCAGTTTGGATTGGATTCATCATTGAATTTTGAAACAAACACCATTTGGAGGGAAAGATTTAGCATTTCCACACATATGTGCTGTCCCAGTCAAGATTGCAGCCATATACACTTACTAGAAAATATAACATAAAGGGATTTAAACAGCATGCTATGCATTTAACTGCGTGCTACACATTTAATTTCATCTTTAAAGTTCTGCCGAAAACCATTCAGAGTCAATAACTACAGATTACCATAATGCAGGAACATATGAAGGAGACTGGCAGGGTTCTTTTCCTATCGTTCCATAAACTGGTACCATATTTGTGTCCATTGGGTACAGTGGTTTCTTTCATTCCTAGAAACTGTCTGCAGTCTAGCTACTGATGGCTCATGGCTGGCACAAGTCCAGGGATACAACTATGAATAGTGTTAGCCTAAATAGTACAGTGGCCATCTCTAATTTAAAAAATTACTTGTCTTGAATCAAAAGCCAGAATGGTGTAGTGATTTGAATGTCAGATTACAGTCCTGGAGGCCAGGGTTTGATTCCCCTCTTGGCCATGGAAATCCACTGGGTGACCTTGGCCAAGTCACACACACTCACCTCCAGAAAAGCCCTGTGATAGAATTGCCATAAGTCAGAAACAACATGAAGGCACACAACAAGAAGTCTAAAATCACCCTTCAACACTTTACTGATTTTATTCTTTTTTATAATATGGATTAAACTTGCTAGCTTCCAATCAAAAGCTCTACCGTGAAATCAAAGGCTTTCACGGTTGGCATCCATAGTTTTTTGTGGGGTTTATGGCCTCATAGCCCCCCCAAACCCACCAAAAACTACAAAAACTGTACAACTGTGCAATCTGGTCTAACAATATTCACTTTTATCTTATTTATGGGATTTGTATGTTGTATGCTTCGAGGATCACTGACTGAATTACAAATTTAGTCATTCTTTTACACATTTTCTGTTTCTTTGAAGAGATGCTATCTTGAACCTCCACTGATCTTTATGGTTTATCCTGATTATCACAGGCACTCTCAAATACTGCTTACAGAAGAATTGCCTTGTTTTGAGCTATAGTAGCAAGAAAAAGGTCATGCTGTCAGTTTAAACTGCCTGTCCTACAGCGTCATAAGTTTTAGACTGTTATTCCATCTTCAGTGAGATGCCAGGAAAAGATGCTTGCCATTTAATGGATCAGAGAATTAACTCCCTCCTAAATAGTTACTGTAAATGCATTCTCTTGGGCACAGTATTTGGATTTTGAAATAGACTGGCAAGTTTGACAACGATGAGCCAACTATTTTGCCAGACAAGGAATACAAAGGAAATAAGCCATATGCAAGCAGATGTATCAAGCAGTAAAAGTTTTTCCTAAAAAATTTTCCTGCAACATACTCCTCTTTGCAAACCTGCACAAGTCCTTGCACAAAGGAAAACTAGCATATTAGGAATGAAAATTCTGATCAGGCCTATGCCTCAGCATAATAATAATAATAATAATAATAATAATAATAATAATAATAATCAACTTTATTTATATACCGCCCTTTGAAACATCAGGGCGGTTAACAACAATAATAATATACAAACGATACAGATTAAAAACAATGCAATTAAAACAATAAAACAATAAAAGAACTTGTGCCAAATCACAAACTACTAACAGAGGGGGGGGGGGGGGAGGAGGCTCCCCGGGCAAAAAATAAGGGGTAAGCCAGCTTGAAGAAGAACGTTTTCAGCCCCTTCTTAAATTGGGCCAGGGAGGTTGCTGAACGGAGCTCAATGGGCATCGAGTTCCAGAGGGTGGGGGCCGAGGTGGAAAAGGCCCTTCTAGTGGTATTAACCAATCTAGCCTCCGGAACTCTTAACAGATGCTGCCCGGTGGATCTGAGTGTGCGGGGCGGATTGTACGGAGAGAGGCAGTCCTTTAAGTACTCTGGGCCCAAGCCATTTAGGGCTTTATAGGTTATAACCAACACCTTGTATTGCGCCCGGAAGCGAATAGGCAGCCAGTGTAGGTCTTTTAAGACCGGTGTTATATGACTGATCCTAGGTATGTTAGTGACCAGTCTTGCTGCCATATTTTGCACTAATTGCAGCTTATGGGTATGGTACAAGGGTTGCCCCATGTAGAGCGCGTTGCAGAAATCCAACCAAGAGGTTACCAGAGCGTATACCACTGTTTCTAGGTCCCCCCGGCTCAGGTAGGGACGCAGCTGGCATATCAGCCGAAGCTGATAACAGGTGCTCCTGACCGTCGCATCCACCTGAGATGTAAGGTGGAGCGACGAGTCAAGGAGCACCCCCAGACTGCATACAGAGTCCTTCACGGGAAGCGTGATCCCGTTCAGGACAGGTGGAACCACCGCCATCCCTGGGCCGGGAGAGCCTATCATGAGTACTTCCGTTTTCTCTGGATTCAAGCTGAGTCTGTTTTCCCTCATCCAGTCCATTACCGACTCCAGACAGGCCACGAGAGGAGAGATGCCATCCCTGGTCACTGCATCAGTCGGAGACATAGAGAAAATTATTTGGGTGTCATCAGCGTACTGATAACCCCGCGCCCCATGTCTCCGGATGATCTCTCCCAGCGGTTTCATGTAAATGTTAAAAAGCATGGGAGACAGAATGGCTCCTTGAGGGACCCCAGATGTTAGGGGTCTCTTGTCAGAGCACACGTCTCCCAGCTGCACCATCTGGAACCTCCCAGAGAGATAGGACCGGAACCACTGGAGCGCAGTGCCCCCGACTCCCACCTCTGCCAGGCGCTCCAGAAGGATACCATGGTCTATGGTATCGAAAGCCGCTGAGATGTCTAAGAGCACCAACAGGGACACGCTTCCCCTGTCAATGCCCAGACGGTGGTCATTGACCAAGGCGATCATGGCAGTCTCAACCCCGTAGCCCGCCCGAAAGCCAGTTTGAAATGGGTCTAGATAATCCGTTTCATCCAGGATCGATTGGAGCTGGATCGCAACCACCCTCTCGATCACCTTACCCAAAAATGGCAGTAGCGATACAGGCCGATAGTTATTGTGCATCAGGGGGTCAAGGGAGGGCTTTTTTAATAAAGGTCTTACAGTGGCCAATTTTAGATTCGATGGAAATTGCCCATCCCTGAAAGATGTATTAATGATCCGGTGTAACATTGAAGTTACCACCGGTCACCCCGAGCCGCCAGCCATGAGGGACAGGGATCGAGAGAGCAGGTCGTCTTCCTGACACTCCCAAGGATCCTGTCCACATCCTCGTTACTTCTTTTCTACATATAGGGAATAAAGAGAAGTATTCAAAACAACTCGGCTGAAATAATATATTCTAGTGAAATGTATTGTCACTTTTTACCAGTTTTATAAATTGATTCAGGGAATCTCTTGAACTGCCTTGCCCCATATCCTAGGAACAGAGATTAAAGTTCATAAAAGAGAAGTTTGCTGAAGCATTTGTGTCTTTACACCTGGGGAAGAAGTTGAAACAATACTCCTTGGGATGTGGTTCAGTGCATAGAACCCATTATCACATCAAAATATTGTGAGAAGTGCCCCCAAAACTTATAACAGCAGATGGACAGCTTTGGAGAACTGGAGGGTATAGTGGAGGTTATAATGTTTTGTCTGTTAGGGGAGGGGGTGCTGGGGTTTCCCCTGTATGTCAGATTGGAGGGTATTGCTACCACTTAGCAAACCAGGGAGCTATACCTATGTGCTGCAATAATTTGATGGTATGGCAGAGAGAGAGAATAAAATCCACACACTTCTGCTTTAAAACAAAATGCATGAGAGGTGCATGTCTTGTTTTAAAGCTAGCTAATGCTTTCTGGAGTTATATTTTTAACCACTTGAAAGGGGGGAGGCAGCAAGCATACTGTTCACTGGCAAATTTAAAGCAAAAACGGTGGTTTCTTGGGTTTGGCAGCAAATTCCACAGCAGTGGTATCAGCAACTGGGGAATGGGGTGGGGGGACAGCACACAAACTGCCCATCTCTGAAGTCTCTGTCTAAACAATTGATTATGTATGTGGGTGACCTGAAAGGAGCTAGGGGACAAGATTACATTGAACAGACTGTGCTGTGCTTACTTTTGTGATATTACATTCATGTGAATCCCTTTGAAGATTGTGGTGATTTTGGGCTTTGAACAGGATAGTTTGGATTGCAGCCAAGAGCAATAAGGTGACCCATTGTTCTTAGCTAGGGGATAAAAGGAGCAAAGCATTTGGTGTTTACACTGAATTAAATAGTTCACCTTTGCTCTGATTATACTTGAGTCCAAAGGGCAGTTGCTAAGCCAGGTAGCTCTATACCTGCTGGACTTACAAGTGGGTAATGCCCTTCTTAGGCATTACTTCAATTGTGAAGACATGTGAGTCAGAATTTTTCTCTCTGCTCCTCTAGCCCATGCTTTAGAACTGCTACATTTTCATACTTGTGTAAGGATGAATGCCAATTATGCATGACAGAAGGAAACCAACACTAACCATACTTAGACTATTAGAGATGCTCATCTTATTACTTCATAGTTTGAAGAAGTTCAAAATAACTTTTAGGACTAAGCAGTAGCTTCTTATTGCATCTCCCTTTTCATGGGCTAAAGATTCCAACCAGCCACACAAAGCCAGCAGAGATCTTTGCAGGCGGTCTGATCAACTATTTAACAGGTACAGTCCAACACCTCAGTGATGTAGTAAAAGAAAAGAAAAATGTCTAGCAACTTTGCTTTCTAGCAGAGGAGGGGAAGCAACTGATAAATATGGTGTTTGCTCATATTTGAGTGTTTGCAAACTTGGGTGCTGTTTCATACTTGACTGAGTTCTGGACACTGAGTTGGGGGGAGGTTAAATGTTGGATTATGCTGGAATGTTTTGCTTTATGTTGTATCTGTTTATTTTTGCCAGATTGGGAGATCAACAGAAAGCCCTATAGACTTTGTTGTGACAGATACTGTTCCTGGAAGTCAGAGCAATTCAGAGACTCAGTCTGTTCAGAGCACCATCTCAAGATTTGCCTGCAGGATAATATGTGAACGAAATCCTCCTTTCACAGCAAGAATATATGCAGCTGGCTTTGACTCCTCCAAAAACATCTTTCTTGGGGTAAGGGATGATCTATCTCTGCTGTTAAATTAAGATCCCAACTTTCTTGCACATTTGCAAATAAATGACTAAAACATGAATAAATGCTACTTCATTGGTGTTTCCTACAGGAGAAAGCTGCCAAGTGGAAGACATCTGATGGGCAAATGGATGGACTAACCACAAATGGAGTTCTTGTTATGCACCCACGCAATGGATTCACTGAAGACTCCAAGCCAGGGGTGTGGAGGGAAATATCAGTATGTGGGAACGTGTTCAGCCTCAGAGAGACAAGATCTGCTCAGCAGAGGGGAAAGATGGTAAGTCTGAGAATAGCAAGTTTAGATGTTATGCTCCACTTGAAATAAATTGCCCTAATTCCATGGGAATCCAACCAACTGCATTACGTAGATATTTTCAGGAGGAGGCTCTATATGAGTTTTGCTCCAAGATTTATTAAATCTAATAATTCATTATATATAATGAATTAGTGATACTTGTGGGGTACAAGATGCATTCTTTGCAAGAACTCATGCCCTCTAAGTGCTCCTATTCTCCATTGACATTATTCCTTTTTTATTATTATTTGGGAAATCACTTCTCTACCACAGGAGTGAGGGAAGTTCATGGCCCTTCAGGTGCTGTTGCACTGCAGCTGCCATCATCATTGGTTATGCTGGATAGATAGATGTAATTTGCAGTTCAGCAACATCTGAAGGGCCACAAATTCCTCACCCCTGCTAAAAGAGGCCATTGGCACTTGACTTTACAGAATCCTATGTAATACAGGCAGAATCTTAGATATTCAAAAAGAGTGAGGCTTTTTATTATCTATTATGGAAATACTTCAGTGGGGTTTGTGTAGTCCAGCTGCTGATATATAGAATCAATATCAGTGCCATTTAGCTACTCAGCACATGGGAAGATCCAGACAGCACTGTCTCTTCAGCTGTGGGTATCTATAGTTAGGCATATAATTACATATGCAAATGCTTAGAACTGCAAATACACATATGGAAAGCAAGTTAGCGTTTCAACCCAATTGTAAGACATAGGTGAGTGTGAAACATTGTGAACAGGCATTTTGGGATGCTTGACCAATTTGAGTCTTCACATATTCAAGTATGAACCATATTAATCTGTACTTTTGGATAAAGTGCAGATCAGAATCCATCACATACTACATTTGTTCAAATATAGCAACAAGCTTCTCTGCTCAAAAAAGAATAGCAGAATGCAGTTTAAAATACACATTTTGAAAGAAATTCATTCAGAAATGGGTACTTAAATATTTACTTATTTATTTATTGCACTTATACTCTGCCTTTCTCTCAAAATGGGATCCAAGTATTAGAATGCAAATTATTCAGATTTAAAATTAGCAGACTAATATAGAAACAGAATTATTAATCTGTTGTGGAAGGCAACAACCTTTCCCATTTTCTCCCCTAGTAGCAAGACTAAGGGAATTGCAGAGCATTGTGCTAGCAAGAGGAGTTTTCTTTCCCTCCACTTTATCCAAAAACTCACTGGGTTGCCTATTCCTCTAGAGCAGATTTGAGGGTGCATGGGGGCTCCAAAGGGGAAAGGAGATCACCTTCTGTCTTTGTTACATTGAGAGAAGCAACAACAAAGCCACTGGATCCTAGTTAGAGTAGATCATTACATAAGTTAAATGTTCCATAACATTTCCAGAAGAGGAGTCACCTTAATCCTCTTGCAGCAAAATTACCAGTCTTACAGCTTCTTATAGACTAACAAATATATTATAATGTGTTTGTTTGTGGGCACAAGCCACTTCATCAGTTTCATGATTCTGTAAAAGAGGCTTCTGCTACTCCCAGGCCAAGAAGGTATTTTTAAGGGGTGGTCCAAGATAGGTGGGCCCTGTTCAGGGGTATTATCACCTGCCTAACGATGTTTGTGTATATGCCTTCAAGTCGCCTCTCAACTTAAGGCAACCCCATGAATTGCATATAGGAAAGGAATACTCAGAGGTGGTTTTGTCACTTCCTTCCTCTGAAAGCTAGCCTACAGTATCTGGTATTCATTGGTGGTCTCCCATCCAAGTACTAACCAGGGCTGCCCTGCTTAGCTTGAGATCAGATGGGAACTGATGCCTTTAGGTTATTTTGGCCTATAACCTTGACTGTACTCCCTAAGAATTAGGTTCAATTTAATTACACTATAACACCAGGCAGAAGGAAGGGTGTTACAGTCAGCCCTCCGTATCCACAGATTCTTTAACTACCAATTCAGCTATCCATGGCTTGAAAATATTCAAAATTATATACATTCCAAAAAGCAAACCTTGATTTTGCCATTTTATACAAGGGACACAATTTTACTATTCCTTTGTATTTTATGGGACTTGAGCATCCACAGATTTTGGTATACACAGGGATACCACTTTTATTCTTGCACTTTAGCCTGACAGAGGTCCCACTGTACACCAGCATTAAAGAAAACCATTGTTTACGCTGTAGACAGGTAGTAGTGAGAATGGAAACACCAAAAGATCACCGCTGAATTAAGGTATAAGAAGCAATGATTCATATTTGTGTAACTTGTGTTTATTTTCTTTTCAGGTTGAAAATGAAACTAACCAGCTCCAAGATGGTTCACTGATTGACCTCTGTGGAGCAACTTTGCTGTGGCGTACTGCAGAAGGACTCTCTCGCACTCCAACAGTGAAGCACCTGGAAGCCTTGAGGCAGGAAATCAATGCAGCCAGGCCTCAGTGCCCTGTGGGCTTTAACACATTAGCCTTTCCTAGTATGAAGAGAAAAGATGTTGTGGATGAAAAGCAACCCTGGGTTTATCTAAACTGTGGTCATGTCCATGGCTACCATAACTGGGGGAACAAAGAAGAGAGAGATGGGAAGGATCGGGAATGTCCAATGTGCCGATCTGTCGGCCCCTATGTGCCTCTCTGGCTTGGATGTGAAGCTGGATTTTACGTAGATGCTGGGCCTCCCACTCATGCGTTCAGCCCATGTGGACATGTGTGTTCTGAAAAGACAACTGCCTATTGGTCCCAAATCCCTCTCCCTCATGGTACCCACACTTTTCATGCAGCCTGTCCATTCTGCGCACATCAGCTTTCTGGAGAACAAGGCTACATAAGACTTATTTTCCAAGGACCTCTTGACTAACGAACACATCAGTGTTACCCAAGGACTGCATTTAAACTCATAAGCATAAGCTAAAAGATTCTGATTTCAAATGAACTGTCATCTTAAATCAACTGTATTTCATTCTCTGGGCTTTGACAGTTTATTTTGAGATGATGAATACTTTTATTATTATTTCAGTGGTTTAATTCCTCTGTAGATAACAAAGTTTGGCTATGTAGAAAAGCCGGGTGATGGGTAGGTGGTGCAGGCTGGCGTTAGTTCCTTGCCCATCATTTTTTGAGATGGAAAAGAGAAAATTCTTTGCCTTTAATGTTTTGGATAACATGCCTTTAATATCTAATCATTGTCTTTTCGTAAATATATTACTGAAGGTAAAAGTGATCAGTTCAAAAGGACCTTAGTTTACAGCTTGAATGGAAACTTTATGTAAAATAGAACAAACCATGTATAATAATTCCTTTTTCTATTTATCTTTACTATGAAAAAATTATTCTACATGACTTGGATAGAATAGCATGGTAGTGGTGTGTTGCATCCGTTGACTGGATGTGTAGATTAGTTCTTGACCAGAAAAGGTAGAAGAGGGAAATGCTAGAAAAGTTTTCTTTATTTTGTAAAAATCTAAAACAATACTGATCTCATAGCAAAGCAGGTTTTTACAAACAAAACAAATGACATAGATGTGCTTTTTTCTTTTTTAAGTGCTTAACCCCAGGTCAGATCATCGAGATAAACACATTGTTTTTTCTTGCTTTTTCTCTCTTTCTCTATCTGGTAGAACTGTAAGAAAAGAACTGGTCATATAACATTTACCTGATACCTGGAATATGCAATTTATCCTCAATGAAATTCTTTTCTTCTTGTGTTAAATTCTGTGTTTCAGGATTTTTTGTTTGTTTGTTTCTGTTTGTTTTTGCATTTGCAACAATGAAGGTTTTATGTTTATTTAAATAAAAAAAAATAACCAAGGCATATTTGTCACCCCTCCAACTGATAGTAATAATAGTCAGGAGGAAAGTGGTCAGGCTCTGTACATGAAATTAGGAATTGATTAATACAGGGGCATAAGAGATACAACTGGAGATGAATGACGCCCCAACAATACATGTATAGATGGAGGAATTTATATTCTGCTACTGCCAGTATCCCCATCAAGATGATGAGATTTGATTCTGCAGACACTATATTACTGTGTATACTCATGTATAAGTCTAGAAATTTTAATCAAAAAATTGACCCCAAAAATCTAGGTAGACTTATCGACGAGTCAACTATACTTTAACTCTTATTAAAGAGAGAACTATCCCTGGTGAAAGGCAAGAGTGCAATCTGTCCTGGAAGCACTGACCTCTCTTTGCTTTCTCTTCCATCCATCCTTTAGTGTGAGCCAAAACCATTATGCCTGCCAAAATTTTGTAGGTTCTTTGGCATTGTTTTCCTTTGCTTCATCCTTTAGATCCTTTATTGCATGTCCCTAAGTTTTACCCTCGACCTATCCACGGGTCATATCAAAAGCCATAATTTTGCCCCCAAAACCTGCCCTCCACTTATATATGAGGTCAACTTATAGTCGAGTATATGCCAGTAGATGTAGGTAACACAGAAATGGGCAATTTCCTCTGACCAATGCACCTTTGCCAATATACCATTGACACATATTTATTCACATTTTTCCACATCAGCACAGTCTGTTTATCTGCATGTTATTCAGATTGGTATCTCACTGTGTTGGTGGGTACAAATAAATGACCATATCATTGCAGCCTTAATCACTTCACGTGTATAAAGTGTGACTAGAGTCTTTCTCACTAATGACCACATTCCATACTAGCATACATACCAGTTTTTCATAGGTTAAAAAGCTTAAGTCCCCCAAGGATAGTCCTTCAAGGCAGGCAGCAGGTAAGTTTTCCTAGAGAAGAAGTTCCTCAGATGTGCTATTGACAGAAAATTTTCTCTGGCATGGTACAGACCGTCCCTTTGTGCTCCGGATTGGGGCCAGGGCAGTGTCACCGGCAGCCCTGTGCTCCCAATCCAGAGTTTTTCCAGGCCACAGAAAGGCAGCAAAATGCTGTTTCTCCCTTGCGCGGAAAAGGGGTGTCCTTAGAGCTTCTGGCCCCCGAACACCCCAACAGCCTGAGCCATTGGCATTGTTCCCGCAGCTGTTTGGTTATCACAGGAATGATACGAGTGGCAAAAAGGAGCTCCATTTTGGAGCTCCTTCCCACGCCACAGCCAGGCTGCCATAGCCGGCCTGGGGTGACACAGACGTCACACATGCACCACACACTGTTTGGATGCGGTGCATGTGCAACATCATCGTACCCCCGTGTGGACGGCATTGCATAATGATGGCGCCATCCACACAAACTAGGGTTAGGGAGCTTGCGATTGCCGCACGCTCCCTAACCGTAGAATTGGCGCAGGTATGCCACTTAATGGCAGTCTGTACCACGCCTCTGTCACTTGCCCTGGTTCTGACTGCAGAGGTCACTCAAAGGGAGAATATCACAGCCACTTTATACTTACATTCAACCCTTGTAACCACCTTTTACTCCAGAGTCAGCCTTTTATGTATTATTCTCTAGTTATGGGCTGTTGACTTGGAGCTTCCAGGAACATCTGACTGGCCCCTGTTGGAAGCAAAATGCTGGATATGGTTTAGCACAGCAGTTCTCAACCTGTGGGTTGCGACCCCTTTGGAGGTTGAATGACCCTTTCACAGGGGTCGGTTAAGACTATTGGAAAACACATATTTATGATGGTCTTAGGAACTGAGACACCGCAATTTTATGATTGGGGTTCACCACAACATGAAGAACTGTATTAAAGCGTCTTGGCATTAGGAAGATTGAGAACCACTGGTCTAGCAGGTTTGCTCTCATGTTCTTGTTTTATATTCTTATAACATTGTTCTAATTGATTGCATTCTTGTCACAGAGCATAGTGTATGATAAACAGTGTAGGGTTTTTTTGGTAGCTTGTGGGAAAACACCAGATAATCAAAATGTTCTAAAGCCTATGCTGTCAAACAAATCTGCGTTCCGAGGTTTGTTATCAACAATAAAACAGAAGAAGGCAGAAGAAGATTTTATTCATGTTTCTGCCACACAATTTAAGACTGAACCTAGACCATATGCGATAAATTTAACGGTAACATTACCAAAATTGTCCCTCTGATGAGTTTACTTACAACTGAAATAAGCATTTCCAATTGACTTTTCCACCTTGAAGTCAGGCTGGTGGTTTGTGCTGCAAAGAAGGTGGAAACAATTTGATTATATATGTATAAATCAAAGCAATCCAACATTGCCACCATTGACATTTTAATCTCAGAAAGAATAGGAACTAACAAAATCACACTAAAAGAACCTTATTTAGTGAACGAGTTAAGGAGACTTAAAAGCAAGAAGTTTTCCTTCAGAAAATGAAGTCTTGCTCAAAAAAGAACAAAAGGAAACAGAAACCCATACACACAAAATGCAAGAAGTGGATGTGGTTAATAATACTGAAAACATTAAAGCCAACAACAAAAACATTCTTAATTAGATATGTGGCAACTGAGAAGGCAACTGGAACAATAAATGACAGTTAAAGGTTTGCTAAAACAAGATAAGGAAACTGCAGAACAACTGGGTAAATCATTTATGTTTGCAGCGAAGAATATGTAGAGCAAATAACTGCCTGAATTGACTTTTTGGGGAAGGTGATCTGAGGGACTGAAGGAAACTAACAAAATATGGCCTGACATCTTGTACTGTAGTTATGACTTCATAATCTAGAGTTATAGATCCATAACTTCTCCATATTCACTTATGCTATATACAATTAAAACATTATTCCCATGATCGTATGTTCCTCTGAATCCCACTGAAATGCCAGGGAGCCTCTCCAAATGTTCCGCTGGCAACTGGGGCACAGCAGGATGATTTATTTATTTATAGTATTTATACCATGCCCTCTTCTTCTGGTGGACAAACTCGGTCCCGTTACAACTCCTTGTCACACTGCAGCTTGCCAGCAGAACAGACCATCACTCAGAGCAGCTCCTGGCTGTTAAAGTGGGTTTGGGATTCAGAACAGAAGGTGATATCTAGGCATCATTCCCACCACCTTTTAAATCGGATCACAAATCGGTTTGAACCAGTTCAAACAAGCCTGGTTCCCACTTAATATGAATTGCTGAAGCGAATCTGAGGGGGGCCATGCTCTAGGCCCATTTAACCCGTGTCTTTTTGACACTTATTTTTCAATAAATCGATTCCATGCAAGTGTGAACCACATGCGGATCAGAATCTATTTAAATTTGCCCTTTGGCTGGCTGGAGTGGGTCCATTTTGATTCGATTCAGGCATAAATGTGAACCACAAGTGGATTATTTTGGAAGGAAAAAATGCGATCAGGACAAATGTAGTGCGAACCACACTCCGCTGTTGAATCGATCCATAGATTTGGATCGCACACTGATTTAGCTCTAAGTGGGAATGAGGCCTTAGTTGCACATTCATAAAGAAGTTCTCTATGCAGGATCTCGGTCATGATGTTGTTGGCCCTACTGACAGAACTAAAACTCAGTGGTATCCAACTGAAAGGTCTTAAAATACTTTTTAAAAAAATCTTTTAAGAAAAGTATGTTAATTATTGCTAAAATAGGCCTCTGCCTGAAGACTGGAAAACTGATAAACTAGTAACTCTGTTTTTGTTTTTAAAAGAGAGTGCAAGGAGTATCTAGGCAATCCCAGGGCAGTTAAGTTCTGTTCTTGGTGACATGGGGAAAGGGAGGAAAAGGGAACGTAGCAGCCCTTTTCAGACTAGCTGGGTTTTGTTTTAGCATGAGCTTTTGAGGATATAAACCCACTTCTTCAGATGCCTCAGGTGTAAAGGTATACAAGTTGTGGGAGTGGGATTGAACATCATAGTGGATGTGGGAGATTTTTGGTATATTTTCCTGGCAGGCTGTAGGTTCCAAGGTGTCTTTGGGAATGTAACATGGCTCTGCAACTTTGCAACTTCCTAAGCTATAACTGGAGAAGAATGCTCCATGATATGAGAACCAAAAACTTGATGTAAAACTTCTTACTTGGAATAAAACTTCCTTAAAATCTCAGAGTGTTTTTGGCTACTCAGCACACACATAAGTTTCTTACTTCTCCAGAGATAGGGAAGAGGAAAGTGGTTTCACTTTGGGTTACTCATAGTTTTGTCTTCCTCTGGAAAGGTGGAGCAGAAGGCACTGGGGAGTGTGTGGGTAGGAGCAGTGAGCTCCTGTATGGCTAGCCCTCTTCTTTGCCCAAGGGCTTAGGAAAGAGAAAAAGCTATCTATCCCACTCCCACAACTCTGTAAATACACTTCTTAACCAGAGGTTTTAATATTACTCTACCGCATCTGAAGAAGCGGGTTTATATCCACAAAAGCTTATGCAAATATAAAAACCAGTTAGTCTTAACAGTGCTGTCACGTTTCTTTTTCCTCCCACTCCTTTCTTTTCATGCTGCAAGAGATTAACATGGCTACTTCTCTAAAAGCTCCAGCATAAGTGTGATTGAAGATCATGTTGTTTTGAACACAGAAAGAGCCAGTCTTGTTCAGTTAAGAGAATTAACCTTTTGCACTAGTTAATTCTCCAGAGTAACCTTTTAGGGGACAGGGATGTAGCCAAGGGGGGGGGGGGGTGGGGGGGGGCGGCCCCCCCCCTCCATAAAAAAAAAAAATGGGTGGTGCTTCGCCACCGCACTCAAGCCCCATTATTATCGAGCTACGTACGCTCCACCCCCCCCCCCTTCCTAAAATCCTAGCTACGTCCCTGTAGGGGACTTGTTAATGTTAATGTGCATGTAGACATGTCTCCTTGCAAACACTAGGCTAAATTCAAGTGGTCTCTAACAGAGTGGACCAAGTGAATCAATAGGATTAAGTCAGAGATGGGAATCCTATGACCTGTGCAGCACAGAGCCCCTCAGATGGTCTTCTGACATACTTTCCTCTTTACACACTAAACCCCATAATTTTTAGTGGAAAAGGAGATATAATGCAATTTTAGGGGCTAATTTTATGCTGTAAATGAAGAAAATAATTTGAAAGTTGCCATCTAAGGTCCAATCCACACTGCAGAAATAATCCAGTTTGAGACCGCTTTAACTGTCCTGGCTCAGTGCTAGGGAATCCTGGGAACTGTAGCTTGTTATGGCACCAGAGCTCTCTGACAGAGAAGACTAAATGTCTCACAAAACTACAATTCCCAGAATTCCCTCACATTGAGCCAGGGCTGTTAAAGTGGTCTCAAACTGGATTATTTCTGCAGTGTGCTTTGGACCTATGTCTGCATTTGTTTTCCATGGCACTCAGTCCTTAAAACTTGAGGTGGTTCTAAAGGACCCCTTATACTGGAAATCCCAGGATTTCATAAGATGTTGCCATGGCAGTTAAAATGGAATCGTAGCGCCATAAATATGTAGTGTTCAAGGGTATGTAGCTTTAAAAGGTATGTGGTGTTTCTTTCCACTGGGATTCCTTCACTTCTGCCCCTGTAAGATTACCCTGTAAAAGGAAAATATTCCATATTTTGAAACAGATGGTACAATTTTCCTGCCTTTTACTTTTTTTTAAGATCAGTTATAAACTTTTCTTCTTCAGCTAGGCAAAGACTTTATGGTATGTTTATAGCAACACTGACTGGTTAACTAGCAACTAATGAAAAGTAGAGGGTGCTTGTCTTCCCATTTTATTTGTAGTGTTTTTACATTTTGGGATATTATTAGCACTCTATAGATTGTTATCCACTCCTATTGGGAATGACCTAATAGACAATTGAAGTCAGGAATGAACTACCTGCACTACATTTATTGTTCAGTTTATATCAGACACTTTCTTCAGTTGATCTCAAAAGATGTTTTATTCTGTTAATTTTGTTTTGGAAATACAAGACATATGAATGCCATCTCAGCCTCTTTCTGCCCTGATTCGGTAACTTTGGGCTTCTATACCTGTCTTCTATAACTTTGATACCTGATTATGTCTGATATTCTGTGTACTTCCTTGCAAACAAAGACGCCTCTCAATGGGCATTTTGAAGTATGATGTTGGATTGCCATCTGCTGTAACACATGGAATTCACTGTCTGATTTTTATTTTATTATCTTGAAGACAAGGGTAAAAAACACACTGCAGTAATAATCTAGTTTGAGACCACTTTAAATGCCCTGGCTCAGTGCTAGAAAATTCAGAGAATTGTAGTTTTGTGAGACATTTCACCTTCTCTGTCAGAGAGCTCTGGTGCCACAAGAAACTACAATTCCCAGGATTCCCTAACACTGAGCCAGGGCAGTTAAAGCAGTCTCAAACTGGATTATTTCTGCAGTGTGTTTTGGTCCAAGGACCCTGGAACTGTTTTTAAGGTGGGGAGGCCCTCAACATAGACAGGCAGGTTGTTAATCATTTTTTGTACTTGCAGGTATATGCAGGGGCAGGTAAAATATTTTTTTCCATCCGTTGTAGTTCAAACATTCTTAAATAAAAAGATTCCTACAAGCAAAATATATACAGTTGGGCCTCAACATTTGTGTCTTTGACTTTTGCAAATTTGATTAATATGTTGTCTTTAGGGATCTTTAGGTCCATCAGCGCAACTCTGACAGAAGTTGACTGTAGAGTCACACTGGAGGACCTAGGGATTCCTAGAGAAAACACTTCTCTAGGCATTTGTAGATCCTCCAGTGCAATTCTATGCTGGTTGTTAGCGATAGAGTTGCATTGAAGGACCTACGGATTCCTAGAGAAGTGTTCTTTTAGGTTAAAAAAAAGTTATTTGCATTTTTTTTAACTTTCACAGAGGTCTTGCACCCCTCACTCCAGCAATTGTGGAGGGTCCACTGTACAATGAAGTTACATGTGTTCAGTGTAGTTTATTCCCAATTAAACGTATACAAAATAGATTACAAACAGTCTTTTTTTTAATCTAGGGAAGGTTCAACACCCACCAATATTTCACAATGCTTGGTTATTTAGAATCATAAAATCAGTACCCTTCTAATTTATAATGCAAATCTGTCTACATGCAAATACAAATATTTCAAAATAAAAAAAATCTGAAATCCCCAACAACTCTGTTCCCAAGCATTTCACATAAGGGAGACTCAAGATGTACAGTAATGGTCTTATCTGAGCAGGCTCAGACCCTGAAACCTGCTCTCAATTTCAGGGCACAGCATGTGTATATAGGAATTTAGGGGCTGAACAGACCGGCCATAAAAGCTGTAAATGCTATTGCTATTGCTTTATGACATGAACATATCTCTTAGCTCCACCTGTGCCTGGTCACCTCTCCACCATATCTCACAGTGACCATTTACTGTAGTAATAGCCTGATACATTGATCTTTTGGGGTGATGTATCTTTTATGCCTATTTGAATTTTGTAAGTTCTCTGGTATCATTTTCTTTGCTTGATCCTTTACATCCTTTGCTACATGCCCCTAGGTTTTACCCTCAACGTATCCACAAGTCATATTATATAAAAATTGTATATATTTATATATATTGTATATAAGTTGACTTCATGAATAAAGTCAACTAATATACGATATATATAAATATATACAATTTGCATTTTTATTTAAGTTACTTTTGGTTTTCAGCTTGTACATGCTTGCCTTTCGCTTTGCAGAGTTGGTCCAAAAATAGTTGGGATATTTAGGATCCGATCAGAGTAGGTCAATTTTCAAAAGGGCTGCTTTGTCAAGTGCTTCTGCTTATTTCTAAAAATTGTGGTATTTTATGGTTTTACTTTGGCTCATACATTAGACATTTGATCAACAGTGCAGAGGCTGGAAGATGTAACAGACTTCTTATTGCATTTGCTCAGTTATAATTTCTATTGTGATCCATGCTGTCATAGTTTCAGTGCTTTAACTTACATTATTTTCTTCTTTGCTATCCATATTATATAGTTGCTTGAGTTATCATGCTGTAACCATTTGTATTGTTGTCATTATCTCAAACTTGGTATTGTTTACTTTTCAAATAATCTACCATATATGGAATAAGAAATCCCAGTGATGCAAGCTGGATCCAGGAAAGGAAGAGGCACTAAGGATTACATTGCAAACATATAGTGCATAATGGAGTGCACCAGGGAAAAACTGAAGAAAATCTGCATGTGCTTTACTGACTACAGCAAAGTCTTTCACTGCATAGACCACAAACAGCTATGGTTTGTTCTTGGAGGAATGGAAGAGCCACTACATTTGATTGTCCTGATGTGTAACCTTTACTGAAGATGACAGGCTGCAGTCAGAACAGAATAGGGAGACACAAAATGGTTCCCAATTGGCAAAAGAGTTAGACAAGGCTGCATTTTATCACCCTGTTTATTCAAGCTATATTCAGAAAATATTGTATGCAAAATAGGCTTAGATTCAGAGACAGGAGGCGTGTCAGGAGCCCTAGCTGTCTGTCTTACCCCATACTCAATAAGCAGATTCTGCTTACAAACCGAACAGCTTTATTGAACGATTGGAAAAACAAGAACAGGCTAAATCTATGTCTGTGGCAGATCTGAAATTACAATTAACATTACAAACACTTAAACAATTTATATCCCTACCTTGGAACTTCAGTTTCCTGCTCACCCCCTTTTCTCATACAGTAATTCAAAATGTTGACAAAAACAAAATCCTTTCCCATAGTAATGTAACTTCATTCTCATATTCTTCCCTCTCACCAAGGCTAAATGGTATTGAAGTACATTTGAAACATAAACATGGCTCTTTTTTCAGACTGCGTTATCTCATTGTCTACACACCTGCTATTCTATAAACAGTATAATGAACTAACAAAGCCACAGCTTTAGACCCAAGGTTTTAACACAGGACCTTAATAACTAAAATCAATTAAAATTATATAATCATCCACTTTTAAAATACAGCAACCTCTTATTAGCCTTTTTACAAAAAAATAATATTTTTAAAACAACCTCAAACAAATGGTTCAAATATATAACTGTTGGCATTTAAACACAAATCTATAAGTCAACCTATATTATCTCTCTTTAATACAATTAAAAATCTGCATAACATAATCATTGAATTCATCTTTTATATATATAACAATTTCTCTTTAATCTATCAAATAGGCACTGTTTAATCAGGTTCATTTTTAATATATAGTCATCTCTGGATTATTAGAAATCAACAAGTATAGTGCAAACCTTATAAATATCTCATAGAATCATAGAGTTGGAAGAGACCCCAAGGGCCATCCAGTCCAACCTCATCCTGCCATGCAGGAAATCCAAATCAAAGCATCCCCGACAGATGGCCGTCCACCCTCTGCTTAAAGACCTCTATCACACTATAATAATATTTAACCTTAAAATAGAAATAAAACTCATTACATCATAAATTATAACAGTCTGGTAAATATCTTGATCAAATCATACTTAACCATGTAACTATAGCTCATAACCTTAATTCTATCTCTAACACTAAATATCTAAACTATAAAACCCATATCAATAAACCATATGGTCCCGGTCTCATGTCCTAACATGATACAATTTTGTATCTATTTTGACTAGACCAGCTAACCCAGAAATATATCAGTGCTTTCCCATTTTTGTCAGCCACTTTACGTTCCCATCTAATCCTTGGACTGCATTGCCCATCATTTACAATGTGATTATAACCTTTACCCATTAAATATTTCTAACGTTTGAATGGGACGCACCGCCCCTTGCACCCTGCACAAACAAGCAAACAAACAAACAAGCTTCATTTATATACCGCTTCATACCACCTAAGCAGTAGGCTGCAGTAGGATACTGCAGACAAGAAATCTGAAGAAGACAGGGTTTGAGAAGGGCAGCTATGAAAGAACTGGACAAGATCCTAAAGTGTAAGGATATAAATTTGAACACTGAAGTGAGCACTGTCCAAGCCATTGCATTTCCCATCACTATATATGGATGTGACAGCTGGACAATGGAAAAACAAGAAAGAAAGGAAAGGAAACTAATTGACTAAACGGAAAGAAAAAAACTAATTGACTAAACTGAAGGTGTCGTACTTTGGACATGGCATGAGAAGGCATGAATCATTAGAAAAGACAATCATGCTAGGAAAGGTTGAAATCAGTTGAAAGAGAGGAAGACCACATGCCAAATGGTAAGCCTCAGTCAGGGAGGCCACAAGCAGAGCAGTGGAGAGCATGGGGTCCTGAAGGGTCACCATGAGCTAAGTTTGACTTGAGGGCAGTTAACAACATTATTGCTTTTCATCATATCATGTCAATAATTTTTAAATTTGCTGTTAGTTTTGAGTGTGCTGCTGTTTCAAGGGGCATTCTGCTTTTGCTCATTGGAACTATGTATCAGGAGTGATAGATAAAAAAGAACCCAGACTGACAGTTCTGAGAGCCATACTATAGTTAATATTTCTCTGTTGTGTTTTGGTGTCAGAGTTTTCAATCTAGGTAAGTGTGGGTATCAGTGCACATTATAAATATCAGTGACAATTATGTGATTCTCTGTGATGAGAGAAGCACTGAGAGAAGGAGTGTATGGACTCTGATGGTACAACTAAACGCAGGATTGATTGTTGGATGAGTCCAGTTAATCATACTTTTCTCAGTGTTTCTTACCATTTATCCAGACTGCAAAAATGGTATCAGCGTATCAGTGTCTGTCTATCCACCTGTATATGTTGCTATTCCAAGGTAGAATACAACAAATTAGAAACAGTGGGATAGATTCAGTAAAAGTCTGTGAATGACAGGCACAGGGCTTTACTCTCCTGCACAGCTTTCTTCCTGGCTGGATGAAGGGGAGGTCAATTCCAACTTCTCATTTGATCTCCTATATTTTTCTAAAATCAGGTCTTAAGACTTGGGGAAACTTGGAACATCAGGTAAAAATCCTCCAATGCAGAGGATTAGGCAAAAATCACCTCCTCCCCTTCCTTGCTTGTAAGGGACAGCTAGCAGAATCCAGTACTGTATGTACATACATTCCATCACAAGTTTCTGGGATGCAGGTATTGTAAGACTATGTTGTTCCTCACGAACTCTGGGCCTTAAAGCCAGGGATGACTGTTAAACCATCTATAGGTTTAAAACTGTTATTGAAGAAATGTTTTATTCTGTTTCAAAATGGGTCTGTTTAATATTTTAAATGTTTTTATCTACTGTACCTTGTTCCAAGGGCCCTGTAGGTTGCAATACAATAGGGAAATGCTTTAAATAATAAACTTTTAAAAACTGAAAATGTCAATTAAATTAAATAATATACTGTGGCATATAAAATGCAGTAGACCAGCAACGCCTTCATCTCTATAAATATCAGTAGATAAATTAAAAAGCAGGAAGAAAGGAGCCTCAATAAAAATGGAAAAAACAGGTTTTAATATGCTGATGGAATGAATGAAGGAACTTATGAAACCAGAGGCTGGGGGAAGGGGGTTCCCTGTTGTTGGACTACAACTCCCATCACCCCTTGCCATTAACCATACTGCCGGAGGTTGATTGCAACTGAAATCCAACCATATTGGAGGTTCACAGACTTCTCCTGCAGCCAGTTTAGATCTTTATAAATTTATTTATTTATTTAAAGTGTTTATACCCCCCCCTTTCATCCAAAAGACTCCCATAATGGCTTACAAATAGTTAACACTTAATTTTACAGTTCACTGCCTGCAGACTTTCCATCTAAATAAGTAATGACACATCAGGAAAAAGGAATGGCCAGGAAGAGAAAAACACCATTGAACTGAATCCAGAAAATCCCAAATTCTGCATGTGGATAGTCAACAAACCAGCTACCGAATAAAAAAAGCAAGGGAGGGTCTACCCCAGTTATGTTTAAGACAACACAACAGGATGGCCAGCTGAGCAGGCAGTAACAGACTCATGGAGGACTGAGTTAGTTTGAAGTGGGGAAACCTTTTTTAATGTTAATTTTAAAAGTTGAAGTTAATACTGCTTTCTTTATTTGTTTGCTTCCTTGAAGTTGCTACTGCTTAAGCATGTATTTAATACGTTTTAATTGTTTTATCGAATGGACGTTTGCAAATGCTTAAAAGGAGAAATTGCCTTTTCCCCCTTAAAATGGCTCACCTTGAAATCTCTAGGCCCCTGTGTTGAACCAAGTTCAAATGGAGTGTTGTGTAAAATAAAACCATCCCGAAATCGCTCTCTGCATAAGAGGTCATGAAGATGAGTCATGTATTAAATTACTCCATTAAGCAAGCAAGAAGCCAAAGGCAGAATTAAAACCTTAGAAAATGAATTTTATTTATAACATTCCTTCTGTTCTGATCAATACTTTCTAACGCTGTCGAGTTCAGCCAAAATTAGATAGTTCAAAGAACTAGCCAGCGCATGTCCAAAATCACCGAGATTCCTAATGTCAAAGCCAAGAAACAAACATATAGCATAGTTTTTAAGCCAAGCTATCAAATACACAAAAATGTCTCCTCTTCCTTGATAGAGATACAGGTTTATGATTGTACTGCACATAAACAAAGTATTTCAGTGTTTAACAGGATTTAGAAAAACCTTCTGAGAAATGTTATAAGGGAGTGGAAGTTACACAGTTGGTATTTGGGTGAGCAATAGGCCAAACGTTAGCATGTGGTACAATTTTAAAAAGTTGGATGATGAGATATATACTCACAGGTACTAAGACATGAACCTGTTCAATACGTTTTTATTTTTTAAAATGGATTTGAACTCCATTCCTCCCACTCATCTACCCTTGGTTTTCTTATTTAGGCCATAGGCAACCAATCACCTGTTAGGATGGAATGAAGGAACTGCGCTTTGCTTCATAATACGATCTTTTTAGGACAACAAAAATCTGTTTTGCTCCATAGCAATTTCAGAGAGGAACCTGACCTTAACTAACATTTCAGAGCCATAGTGTGCCGTTTTGTAATCACGCAATCTACTGAGGGAGGGATCACAAGCCATTATGAAACCACAGAAATTAAAATAAAAAGACGCGATTATTATATAGTGCGTGTGTATTACAATTGCCTACCAATGGGAACATCAATTTGTTTTCGAGTCAAAATATAAACTTCCATTGTAGCTCTCAGAAAAATTATACACTTATGCAAAACGATTTGTACAGTTGATACTGATTGACTGGTGCAATTTTTACTGAATGTTGGAGGAATTGTTATTACCTTTAAGCTGTTGTTCTTTGAATAACATGAACTGAACACTGGAGGGATTTGCATTTCAATCAAAATGAGAATCACGTCATCACCTTGGGGGAAAATCACAGGTAATGAAAAGACTTTAGATTGCAATGATTATTCTAGAATAATCCTTCTTACTTCAATATCTAACAAACAATACTTATGACATGTCCCTTTATTTAGATGTAAGATGAAAAGTTGTCATCTTCTGGCCTTAGAGGGAGCGAATGGACAGGCCCAACGCCATCGGGCCTGAAGAGGAAGAGCCCTCCCCTCCCTCCTTCCAACTGTCATC
>NC_056522.1:176460054-176564355 GCF_019175285.1 Sceloporus undulatus | reverse complement strand
GAGGGAGGGAGAGATGTAGATGTAGCTTAGGGCGCCATTTCCTCCTCAGCCTGAGGCATCCAAAGCCCTGGCCGGCGCTGCCTCTAGCCTTGGGCTGCTGCCGCCGCCGCCGCCGCAGGGGCTTCCTTTTGGGCCCTGCTTTGCTCCCTGCCCTGGAGCCTCCCCCTCCTCCTCTTTCTCCTTGGCGAGGAGGAGCCTGGAGGCGGGCAAGAAGCGGGGCCTGCTGCTACCGCGGCTTCCTCCTCCTCCTCCGCCGTCCCTGGAGTTACGGAGGAGGAGGCGGCGCTTGACAGGCCCCTCTTAGCTTAGTCTTCTTCTGCTGCCGCTGCTGAGGCCGAGAGGAGGAGGAGGAGGCGGAGGCTGCTCTCTCTCTCTCTCTCTCTCTCCGCCGCCGCCGTCCATGGTCGCGACGTGTCGCTTGGGAGGCGCTAGGCCGCGTCGACGCCTGCTGGGAGTTTCCTGCCCACAACAGCCTCGGATGCGGATGCTGCTACTGCTGCTGCTGCTGCTGCTGGGGGCCTCGCAGGTAGGTCCCGGGAGGGAAGGGATGGAGGGCCGGTGGGGGCGCTTTTGCTTCGCCGGGAAGGGGGGGCCCCGGATCGGGGGAGGGAGGGGGGGGGGGGGGGGGAGCTGGGCTCCTTATATACGTATGGATGTATGTGTGAGTGTGCGATGCCTTGGTCTAAGGACACACACACACAGACACTTCCCCAGGTATGGGAACACACACATAAGTACACAGACGGAGATACACACACACACACACACCCCACAAAAACACATACCTAAGCACACACAGGGATATCAGACGTACACAGACATATACAAAGACACACACACACAGATATATAGCTATAGATATACACACACTCACAGAGACAGAGGCACACAGACATCCAAAGGCATACACAGAGAGATATGGGTATATATGCACACACACACACACACACACACACATCCAAAGGCACACACACACAAAGAGATAGATACACACACACACATATATAGATAAGCACATATACAGATACGCACACACACATGCATAAGCACATACAGATCTCTATCTATCTATATATCTATCTCTGTATATACAGAGAGAGAGAGAGACATATAGATATACTCAGACATATACAAAGGCACACACAGATACACACATGTATCTATATACATAAGCACACATACACACATGCATATACACACACACACACACACACACTGTACACACATAGATGCACACATAGACACAGACATATATGCATACATACATAAGCCCACATAATGCCCAGGGCAGCCTATGTGGGTTTGTCTCTGCCCTGCCAGCCCCAGGAGAGTGTAAGTTCAGTCCAGATGCGCATTCCCCATCTACACCTTTCCTCCCTCTTCTTTCCTGTCGGTTCTCTTGAGGCTGCGCTCTCCATGGCCCCCTCTTCTCCCCCTTTGCTCCTTGAGGCTCCCTTGCCTTTCACAGACCCCTTGCCCTAGCTATTTTGGTCTTCCAAGCGGTTTAGCAGCATCCCCTTGGGTGTTCAGGAATATATATATATATATGTGTGTGTGTGTGTGTGTGTGTATATATATATATCCCCCCCTTGCTGTTCTGGGTATAAGATGACTTCTTGCACAATTAGTACCTTCCACATTTAAACCCTAAAAAGACACATCCATGTTTACAGCTGCTCTCTCTCACACACACAGACACACACAGACACATTTTATCTCCCTTCCTTTTCTCTTATCTGAAGTCTTCTCTCTTACTAACCCCACAGAGGTAATTGTTGCTACCACTAAAGACTGAGCAGCAAATATGGCTATGCTTTCATTCTTAACCTCCACTTCCTAGGTTAGAGCAAACTCTGTTTTAATAGAAACATAGTACAGTGGGACTTCCACATTTGCTGAGGTTAGGTGCGCATGACCCCCAGGAAAGTGGGAAAATCATAAATAAAACACATACACTTTTTTGTAAACTTGAGAAAACAGCTATCTAGGAATCTCTGGGTCTTCATGGGCAACTTTGTGGTCAACATCAGCTGGAAATTGACCATAGACTCACATGGGAGGGCCTACAAATGCTTCACTATTTCTTCCATGGTCATTACAAATTGTTCTTTGGGGTCTGTGACAGGCAGTTTAAAAACGTTGTTTGGGTGATTTCCAGAACAGTGGTTACAGTAGCTGTTGCCACAAAAAGTCTAACTATCATAGGACCTGAAGGCCCGTTGTCCTCAGTGGCATTCACTCCAATTGCATGCACAGCCATTGTGGAGACTAGGGCAGGGCCATGTGACAATTGACACATGGCAAACCCACAGATGGAAAGGGCCAGCTGTATTTACAACAAATCCATGAGAGGCAGAAGATAAAATTCAGTGAAACTTCATACCATTAAAAACTCTTGAAGTCAGTTTGTAAAAGCCTCTCAGAACAGAAAACTTTTTAGTTATCAATGGAAGGACTGCAAAGAGAAAGGCATCCTAGGAGCTTTCCGCACTGTACAAATAACCCAGTTTGACACCACTTTAACTGCCACGATGCAGTGCTTTGGAATTCTGGACGTTGTGTTTTGTGAGATATTTAACCTTTTCTGTCAAGAGAGCTCTGGGGCCACAATAAACTATAATTTCCAGAATTCAGTAGCATTGAGCCATGGCAGTTAAAGTGGTGTCAGACTGGATTATTTTTGCAGTGCGGACGCAGCCTTAGTCTGCCAAGGGGAGGGATTTCCAAGCCTGAGAGGTCCTTTCCTGTGTTCCTTCCAGACTTACCTGTGAAGATGGTGAGCCTGAGAGAAAGGCCTCTGCTTGAAGATCTTACAGCATGAATATGCTCATAGAGGAAGGTATGGATATGAACCATATAGGGCTTCACTGTTCATTACAAGCCCTGTGAATTGTGACTGGAGACGGCCTGGCAGCCAGGGAAGCTCTTGCAATAAGGTAATTGTATGTATGTTAATGATATGGTGGCAGCTCTTTGAGCCAACTGAAGTTTCTGACTATGTCTCAATACCAACTGCTTTTTTAGTTTAAACCAGTTTTTTTGCATTAATGTTTTAATGCGGGGGGGAATCCTTCTTAATATATTCATACTGTGAAACATTTTATGTATTAGAAAGTTTGATCAACCATGTTTTGAAGCCTTCTAACATCAACAAAGTTAATAGGCTTTGATATGATTTGTATTTTTCAATAAATATCATTTTTACTGCTTATTCTATTAAATTTGAATATATGTAGACTGTACTAAAACATACAAGATACTCTCAGAGTTGTTTTGCTTGGACTTACGTTAATTGAAGGATATGTTTCTGAATGGCATTTCTTTCACTGTAAATTAAAGAGATTAAAAAGAAGCAATTGACACTGGATACTGGTCTAACCATGAACAACGGCCAAACGATTGTTAAAGTGAAGATGCCTAAATTCAGTCAGGCCTTGTTCCAGTAAGAAAGTTGTAAAATAGTTATTATAGCCTCATTATTTTTTATAAAATATATTCAATAAAAATGCATTTTTTAAAAAACCAGCCTGCTTTAAACCAGCCAGCCTTATAAGATGTGTTATAATAATCCAAACAGGAGGTAACTAAGGCATCTACCAATATAACCAGATGAGACGTCTTCAAGAAAAGGGCCAAATCATCTTTCATAACCAGGGCTGGCTGTTTGTGCTATATGTACATCCAAAAGCAGACTGTGCTAAGTCCATGCATTATTATTACTTTAAGTTTAAACTAAGTTCAAACTTACTTTTCCTTTTAAAGAAGTAATTACCCAGTGTGGTATAGAGGTTTGAGCGCTGGACTGTGACGCTGGAGAACAGGGTTCAAATACTGTACCTGCTTGGCCACTGGGTAATCCTGGTCACGTCACAGTCTCAGCCACAGCGGATGGCAATGGCAACCTCCTTCTGAAGAAAACCCTTGCCAAGAAAACCCTGTGATAGGTTTGCCTTAGGTTCACCATAAGTCGGAAACGACTTCAAGGAACACATCAACAACAAACAATAATAATAACAACTTTATTACGGCCAATTGGCCAGCATGTCAACAACAAACTTTTAACATTACTTTTTATTTTAAAAATTAGTTACTCGTAAGCTGTTAGTAGCATGCTACTAATGCCTTTTTTGCACATTTTTATAATATGAAAATCACTTAAAAATAGGGGGGGAAACCCAAAGATTCATGTGAATGACCCTCCCACCAAGATACTGAATAAGTAAATGCTGTTTGCAACACCTCAAGCAAGCGTTGCATTATTATTTTCAAAGTAATGCTGTTGCCAGTTTGCCACATTCGAAAGTATTATTGCTTTTCATAACACAACCTGCTTCAGGTACTTCTGCTCTCTGCTTCAGGTGCATACCGTAGTTCATATACTATGTGGGAAATTAACTGAAGGTGGTTATGGTAATAGCATACCTATTCCATAATGAAGGGTTTTGCCCTCAGGATGTTTTCAATATTAAATATTGCTTCTCCATCACTTATGACCTGTGAAAAGTATCCAGACAGAAAAATGGAAATATTTAAGGAGTGGTTTCACTATACAATTTATATTGATTATTTATAGTTTGCTTTTACAGCTGCTAACATCTGTCTTCCATGATAACATGTGCTGGACATATTAGATATACCTAACAGCTAGCTATTGTTAAAATGCAACTGTTACACATTTCTGTTGCTCACATGAACTAAGGGCCCTTGCTTGCTTTGTTTGCTTGAAATATAACAATTCAAATTAATAGTTTGGAACTCTTTGAATGTCTTTTTAAAAGTTCTGTTAAATTTCTGTTAAAATGCTTAGTGCTATTGTTTTTATTTAGAACTTGGAAACAGTCCCAAGAGATTTTTTTAAACATATGGAACTGGAAGAGATATGAGGCCTGCCTTACTGGGACATTCTTGGAGTTCTCTCGTTAAGGTATGCAAACTTAATCACTTAATATTACTAGATTCTAATTGTATGTTGGAGAGTTGCAGAATGCAGTGTGTATCGTGGGTTTTAGTGTGCATCATGGGTATTAGGACCCAGGAGTGTACTGTCATCAGTCTCACTAGGATAGTCTGTGTAGGTCCAAAACCCACTGCAGAAATAATCGAGTTTGAGATTGCCTTAGCTCAGTGCTAGCTACCTTGATTTAGGACCACCTTCCTTTTTTGTTCTTGGAAGGAGTAAGATCTTCTTCTTGTTCTTTCAAGACTCAAAGTTTTAGATACTCTGAAGTGACTGGCAACTGGAATCCACAACAGAAGGTTGCAACATATTTTTCCCCATTGGCTTGTACTCTGGCAACCTCTGATTCCACAAAACATGCTTCTATCACCAACTTGTTTATCATCAGCTTTGTTTTGCATTCACCAAAAAGGACTTGCTGTTTGTAAAAAGAATAGAAAATCTGGGGACAATATTGAGTTGCATATTGTTTGAAAAATAACAAGATGAGCAATTACAGTTGAATCAGCAATGTTTGAGATAGCACAGTAGACAAAAGTAAATGTTTGAACATTGTGGTTGAAAATTTAACCACAACCTGTAAGTCCCATACTATAAGATTGAAACTAGTTTTTGGGTATTACCATTTCTAATGTCAGATTTGTGTCCTTTGTATAGAACCTGTCGTATTTGTCCCACGTACAGTGGAGAGTGGCACTGCTGGCATAGGGTGGCATATATCAAATTGGAGGACCAGCAGGTAAATGCACCTCTAGCATTGTGGTTGATGTTATTGGTCTCTGTAATATTGTTCCCAGAATAGATGTGAGTATAGAGTTGGTATCTGGGACTGTGGTAGGTTCTTGTCCCTTCATTACTTACCCATGTTATGTCTTCTGTTGTGAGTGAGCAGTTGTTTAAAATTTGGAGGATGTCTGTAGGCAGATAATAGCCTGCCTCCCAGACCTTGTGAGAGGGCTGTTATTAATATTCTCCAGAGATGGTTGTTTTAGGCAACCATGAAGATATTTACATACTGCGGTGCCATGCAGGTGTCCTTAGCTTGGAGGTACATATTATTTCATAAAGTGGTTATGAGCGAGTACAAAGTGGCTATGTTTGGTGACTAGCTTTGCTGTAGCTTCATCCAGGATGGTATTCTTGGTGGCATGTAGTCCATCCTGCTGTGGGATGTTGATGTATAGGAATACCATGTCCATGGTGACTAGAATGGTGTTCTCTGGGATGTTATGGATAGACTGTATTTTCCTCAAGAAATCAGTTGTATCCTTCACATAGCTTGGAGTGTTGATGGCATATGGTCTGAAAACTGAACCCATATGATATTCTAACTGTGAGTATTCTAATGCTTGATACAATGAAGATTTTCATACCAGCGCTTACCATGGGTAATGCCGTGTAAAACACTGGTAAAATCTTTAGGAAGCACGTGTATGTGAAAGCCTGATGCGCTTCCTAAATGTCAGGAAATCGTCCCCTCGCCTCCAGTGTCCCTGAATTGTTCAGGGATGCTGGGGTGAGGGGATGATTCCCTGACGTTTAGGAAATACGTCAGGCTTTCACACATGTGCTTCCTAAACGTTTTACTGGCGTTTTACCAGCACTTACCCCACAATAAGCTGGTATGGGTTTCTGAGCTGAGGATCTTTTCACGTGAGTTGCAAAAGTTTGTTATCTCTCAATTTCATCTGTTAATTTAACAAATTGAAGGTAAATTTCTAATCAAATTAAAGCACTTTAGCCTACAAATATTGATCCTGAACTTGGATAATTTCCCCATGCTTCTGGGCCTGGCATGCCCACGTGTGATATACATAATATGTAATTTCTGTAGTTCAATAATTTGCTCTGCTCTTAAGTAAGAAAATAAAATAAAAATTATTTCATTTTGTAAATACTGATGAGTTGTGGCAATAACTTTTCAGACAACTTGCACTTAAGGGTGCTGTTCAGATCATGAGACCTACAAAAAAAAAAAAAGGAGAACAAAACATAATGCAGAGTGCTGACGACTGTGTATTTCTTTTAATTTCCCTAAGAAAATTTCAGTTTATGACATCTGCTTCCCAGTTATGGGAGGATTTTACTTCTTCTTACAAAATGTTAGCCACAGACTTCATCTTTTTTACCCCCATATTAATATCGGAGTCCTCTTGTATAATTATTTTGAAGAACATTTATTGTTTTCTGTTTTATGGTGGTGTCTACTGCACTCTTTACTGTTACTGTGATGAATAGCAGCATTTGCTTCAAGCCAAAAAAGCTTGCCAATTCTCCACATCTGACCATTGCCTGTACACCTCACTTAGCATTTAATTTTGGACAACTTTAAATCAGATGCATACATGTCTCTGCACCTCCATCTTTTTGCCTAACTACTAGTAGATTATATTGGCACGTACCCTGTGTGCAACTGAATGGACTGAATATTAATAAAATTTTGTGTTGAAAATAGAGGGTTAGAGTGATGAAACATTAGTAAGGGCAGTTCACCTTTTGTTATTTGTCTGGACTTAATTTGTGATCACCCCAAGCAAATGCATATGTACGTAATGGATTTGTTGTTGTTCTTAACTGCCCTCGAGTCGACTTTGACTCATGGCAAACCTGTGGATGAGACATCTACAAGGTCTCCTGTACTTAACCTCTCAGCTCAAATCCTACATTCAAGAAGGGTGGTCATATGGACACTGGGACCGTGTCCATATGAATGAAGACAAGGATAGGTGAATAGCATTACAGTAATAATTATGTGCAACACAACCAGGGCGGCTTACACGTTAAACTATACAATCCTGTGTCCTAATAACCCACCCACCCCTAAAATACAATTAAACAATTTAAAACATACCTGAAAATAATAAACACATCAAATCAACAATAGGTATAGGAGAGATCAGGGAGTGACAGGTTAAACATATTTTAGTGGCCAGTTATCTATTCAGTTATCTATGTTTTTTCTGGTCTCTGTGACTCATACATGCAAATTGTTCTGCATCTGCATAGAGTTTGCTGGAAACGTATAGAGCTGTGCAAAGCAATTTTTGGTGAGGACCCCACCTGTCTCCTATACCCTTTTTCTTTCAGTTCTTTTTTGTTAGCTGAAGTAGTTCATTGGAGCTTCTCACAGAGATATGTAAGCGATTTCCCCATTTTTCCTTACCATCATCACTTTTTATTTGTTTCTTCTTCTTTGTAGTTCTTGTGCTTGAATTCTCTCTCTATATTTTTTTCTCAATTTAATTCTTGTGAGTTCTCAAGCCCATAGTACCAGACTTTGCTGTTCAAAAAGTGTGTTTGGGGGGGGGGGGAGATTCTCCAAACCAACAGAGTTTTTTTTTCAAGCAATCACTAAAGAATCTTCTCCGCCATCTGAAGGTTTCTGAGATGTTGATGGTGAATTTACTTATTTATATTCCACCTTTCTCCTGATATAGGGACTGAAGGTATCTGCCAGCAAATTAAAAATAAATACAAAAGCTTAAAAGTGTAAATATAAACCATTTTAGAAGTTAAAAACATTACATATTTAAAATATTATAATGTATTAAAAATAACTATATGCAGACCTTGACATCTGAATTGCACAGTATTTAAAAGCCCAGCCAGATGACACAAAAATGTTTTTACCTGCTGCTGAAAGGAGAGCAGGGATGGCACCATCCTGGCCTCTCTAGGGAGGGAGTTCCAGAGCCTGTAAGCAGTGACTGAGAAGGCTCTCCCCCTTGTTCCCACCAAATGAGCCTAAGAGGGAAAAGTCTCTTCAGGCCGGTGTTGCCTTGGTCCTGGGTCCTTCAAGAGAGTCATTAATCCAGGAATGCCACTCTGTGTCTTCAAATTCCCTCCTGTTTGTTCTGACTGTCTTGGTTCTCACTCTGTCCACACTGGATCCATGTTCTGGGTTCTTCACCACCACCACAGATGCCTCATCCATCACACCCTAGCTATCAAGGAGAGACCATGAAAAAGTGAAAGGAGGTCCTGTCCTCCGCTCCACTTCTGAGAAAAAAGTGCAGGAAGATAACAGTGATATGAGAAGCAGATAACGTTTCTAATCGGGGCAAAGGCACTGCTCCATTTAGTAGTAGTAATAATAATAATAATATGATTTATTTATATGCCGCCCAATCACTGGGAATCCGGGCAGCTTACAACAGACGGGATAATAGACGGTTCCTTGCCCTCAGACTTACAATCTAAAAGACATGACACAAAAGGAGAAGGGAATGGTGAGGGGAGGAGGGGATCAGGTCCAGCATTCTTCTCTCCCTCAGAGGCCTGGACCAAGGCAGAGGGAGGGTTCTTCTTCATATTTTGATCCAGTTAGTTTCTATATTGGCTGCAAGATCTGAGGTACTCCAAGTTACAGACCTTTCCTATGATGGAGTTCAGTGCACCAGAATTTGTGCTAGTAAGAGTTCAGCATGTGTTATTGGCTTTCTAGATGATATCCACTTATGGTAGCATATACAGAAACTGAGATTCTAGACTTAGCAGCTTATCTTCAGTCTCACTGTGACTTTTCCCTGACTTTACTAAGTAGGGTTGAATAGAGTCAGTCTCAGATCTGTTCCTCTGCTAGGGACCACATTTCTCCCCTTTTCCATTGTAGTCTAAATAGTCTGTCGCTTCCTTTTTGGCATAGAGATTTCCATCATTGCTCTAGATTGAGGAAGTCTTCTCCAATATAATTTATCTCCAGAATTTCTTCACACTGCAGCACTAAGTGGTCCTTCTGAAATCCAGACCACTTTCCACCAACTCATCCAATGTCGTTTTTCTCCCCGTGGGTCTTGCAGCTGCCTTGCCTTATGGAGTGGCTAGTATGAGACCTCACAAGAAACCTTCTCCAGATATTCCAAGGAGCAGGAAGGAGACTTTTGTGACAGCCCAGCTGTGTTCAGATGAGCTTGCTCAGACACATTGCATTCCTCCTGCTGCAAAATTATTACACGCTCCTTCACATAAAGACTTGATACCTTTGGCTAATCCGTGTCTGTAGCTCTAGTTTCCATTTGTCAACTCTACCATCTACTTCATTCCACCTTCTACTGACTCGGTCTATTTCCATTCCATCCATCCACATACTCTGTTACCAAGAGTTGCAATGAACGTTTCCAAATCTTTCTCATCCTGAGGATGATAAATTTTTTTATTTTATGATTATGATTCTTCAGTTTGTATCTTCTGTCTCAGAGCATGCCTCTCTATTTTATTAGATGCAGTGGTGACAGCCAGGAACCTGTTATCCCCTAGAGCATGCAATTCTACTTAGACCAAGTATTGCGTATGGCTACAGTTCACATAGTGGAGGCCTAGGTATTACCACCTCTAGTGTTGAATCCAGGATCCAAAGATTGCAGGCTAAGTTGACTCCTCCCGTGTTCATTTCCATGCTGTCTTCCCTCTTGAAGGTGGCTACAGTCATGTCTGAATCCATTGTCTGTATCTACCAATATCTTGACATGTCAAGAACTTTTATAAAGTACAAGAAGATAATTGTGCTTTCCTATTCAAACATTCTACAGTCAACTCCATCGTTGGGGAGAGAGCACAAGGCAAAGATGGAGACATGCCTAGCTGGACACCAGCAAATAAAGAAAGCCTGATGCCCTAATCAAAAAGTTATTTTTCGTTGTGGCTCTGTCCTTACTTGTAGTCAGTTATCAGCCCTGCATTGGGGTCTGTCAATAGGAAAAGGTGACCCTACTTCTTGCAAGCTACTAGAGGAACACTGCAAGCTGGCCTGGAGGTGTCATTTGGAAATACATATACTGTACTGGCAGCACAACAAACCTTCACTCTAAAAACCATATAGATGTTTTTGCTAAGGCTCTTGCCCCTGCTGTTTCTTTGTGATGGCATGCATGGCGGAAGTCATCTGGGCTAGCATCAGCTTCATAGATCACTGTGGAGGTTTTGCCATTTGACCAAAAGGGTGTCTTCCACAATACCACTGATGAAAAACTTGACAGAATTTATGAATTATGTCTTTCTGCTCATAAAATGGTTATCTTCTCTTTACATTCCACTAAGAAACAAAAGTGCAACAAACCTGCTTCTCATCTACAGTTGCAGTTATATTCTCAGTTTCCTTTGTGAAAGTCATCACCGCCATCCACATCTAGAACTCTCTAAAAGAGAAATACCACTCATCCACCTACAATAACAATAGCTCTGACTCTTCCAGGAGTCCCTTTGGCTACATCATTCTCTATGCTACTTACCTGATCTCCTACACACTATTCATCTCCACTCTTTGGAACTTGACTGTGCTTCTTCTGTCAGAAATAACAGGCCATTACAACTGACACTGGGTCGTAGTTATAGTAGAAAAAGGCCAGGCCATAGAGTTTTGCAAATCTCTACCAGAGGAATATGTTTGGGTTACACCACCATCTCCTGGCTTACTCCAGGTGTCCACTCTCCTATAAGAAGAGCTCTCCAGGTGTCCACTCGTCATAACAACATTTCCACACTTGTTTCTGTTCCCAGTGCTTTACAGTTCCCAAGCAGGATGGCAACCAAAATGAGGTAGGCAAGGGCTTGACAAGTCCCAAGTTCTGCTCGGCTTGATGAGCTCCAATCCAGGTGATGCTACTGAATCTGTTACATATGAACAAGATTGCTGCAGCATTGGTTCTTTGCCAGCTTCAATCATAGCTGATCCTCAAAGTGGCTGATAAAAAGTCACATTCGGCATGAACCTATATGCCTGTGTCAAGGGGTAACAACTGGTGGAAGCATATAGGTAAACTGAATTAAAAGTCTTCTGTAGCCATTACTTGTAAAAAGGAAAGGGCAAGAAAACTCTTTTAGACAATATTCACTCATGAAAAATATGGTTAAAAAGGTTACTGTTGGAAGGAATTAAAATATTACCCGTTTCTCATTTGATCGGGCTGCCTACACCAGTGCTACCAGAACATGCCTTGTCTGTCAGCTTCATTGCAGATAACAGATTGTGGTTGTTGATTTTTTAAAGATTTTGTGTTTGATGAGGGACAGCCTTAATCAAACCTTCTCACTGACAAGCCAGAAATGAGAGAGTTTGTGATTTTGAAAAGCAAGAATGCTTGGGTTGTGTATGTTACATTATCCAGCTAAATTATGTTGCCAGAAAAACCTAGAATAGCTTTTTTGGTGCAGTGTCTATATGGTGGTGACTGAAACTGTCTCCTTCTTAACCTTTGTTTTGAAAACAGTCTTGCTGTGCTGTGGCTTGCAGGGGAAATGGGACCAATGTTTAATTTTCTGAAAGAGAACTGCACTATTATGGGGAGTAAACACCATTAGCCCTTCTCCTTAATTCTGTGTTAGAAGAACAGACTCAAACATACTGAGTAGAAAAAGAACATCACTATGTATTCAAGGACATTTTACAGTCTTCTTGATGCATGTTACTATATTCTGGTGTAGTATTTTACTATAGCCTGGTTGCAATGATTTTTGGCTACTAGCTCAGACATAAATTGCAGAGCCCTGAATAAATTGTGGGAGCATGGTAGGGGGCTGTACTGTGGAACTTAGTAAAAAAATTTTGCTGGTGAAGTGATAGTTTTGCTCACTTATTGCGATTACAATCCTATACATATTTATTTGGGAGTAAGCCCCATTGAAAAGAATGACACATCTTTCTGAGTAGACATTTACAAGATTGTGGAGTTATTTATTCAGGCCAAGGTCTTACACACTGTTTAGTGTAGATTTATAGCAGCATATTGATACAGCATGTATATATACACACCAGTATAAACCCTGCAGTTTTGTAATTCATTGTGCATTTGGGCACCATGGACTTGAATTCATCTGTTGCAGTGGTCCATTAGCGCCCCACTGACCAGGTCAAATGTGTTTGTGAGAGGACTGTGTGTGTTCTTGCAGAACAGTTGTTTGTACTAGGGTGCATAGTTATGTACCATATGAGGATGTGCAGCAATTTGCACAAGTTGTCTTTTTTATGCTAGCACAGTGCCAGAACAGTAACCTGGCCTGCTAAGTTCTCCTGAATTTCTTATCCAGCTCCAACCTTCCAGGCCCTATCATACATCATTCTAGAGGCTCACTGACTCTGAGGAATAGTGTTGAGTGAGTCCCAGGGTTGTAGTTTTGGTGAAGGACCAGGAAACCTTTGTTACTCACGCATAGACCCACTTGTGCACCAATCCTTTAAGCTACATAATATTTCCACTCAGTATCTGTATTCTTTCTAATGTGAAGTCAAAGGCTTTCATGGCAGGCATCCATAGTTTTTTGTGGGTTTTTTGGGCTATGTGACCACGTTCTGGAAGAGTATATTCATGATGTTTCGCTGGCATCTTCAGAGCATGCTGACCTGGAAGAGAGTGGGTACTGTGTGATCTTGGGTAAGGAGGAGTGATTCCCATGTTAATCTGTGTATTGTTTTGTTGTTGATGGCAAGGCCTCAGGGTGGGAGGATATGCAAAAGGGGATTAGTGTCTGCTAATTGGTGATCATTGTCTGCTGGGAAAGCCCAGTACCCTGAGTGGATTCTCATTTGCATTTGCTGAGTCCAGGTTTTGGTGTTCTTCAGGACTGGTAGCCAAAGTTTATTTACTTTAAGGGTTTCTTCTTTCCTGTTGAAGTGGTCCAGATGTTTGTGGATTTCAATGGCTTCCCTGTGTATTCTGACCTGATAGTTGTTGGCATGGTCCAGAATTTCAGTGTTTTCAAACAGCATTTTGTGTCCAGGATGGTTTGTAATGTGTTCTGCTACTGCTAATTTTTCTGGCTGGCCCAGTCTCCAGTGTCTCTCATGTTCCTTGATTTGTGTTTGGACAAATTGCAGGAGTGCGTGGGGCTTGGATATTTGTGGGTTTTCCAATTCACCGGGGGGGGGGGGGGGGGCTGAAACAGATCCCCCCCCAGATCAGGAGGGACAACTGTATATACAGTAGTTTCAGATGTTACAAAAGTGCAAGCCTTTTCAAATGAACCGTTGCTGATAAATACAGTAGTATTATCTAGTCTGTAACCATGTTATGGACTTCTAAGACACAAATTGCTGCAGTGTAACTCACAGGGGTGTGATTAAGACATTTAGTGGTAATAGTTTTCCATTTTCCTTTGATTGTGTGAAGACGCTTACATTGGGCTATATTTCATTGAATGTTTGAGCGATCTCCCAAGTTACTGCATATTTGAGAAGTCTTAAGTTCAGAGGGCTACTGCTGATGATTGACAACACAATTGTATATATGTTGTTTAAAAGTTAATCCCACTGATTACCATGGGGCTTTCCCTAAGTAAATGTGCCTATGATGAGAACGCTTAATGCTGTGAATGAAGAGAAACTGTTGAGGTTATGAGCTGGAATAGATATTGTCAGATGATTAGGGGTGGGCCCAGATGTTGAACTGCCAGCATATTTAGGAGGGAGCATTGTTAGTCTTACACTCCAGCAGCATCTGAGAAGTTGCATGATCCCCAGCTCTGCGTTAAGAGATGTTAATATACCAGAAGGGATTTTTATAATTTACTGTCTAGCTACATTTCAAGAGCACACTTCTCTGCATTATATTTTATTGTTATTATTTAACAGATACAAATACACATGATGGGTTGTAATGTCTCCATTGTTGTATGAATATGTGTGGTGCATTCTGCTGTTTGAACAAGACTAGTGCCTTTACAAATGCAGTGGCTTGTTGAAGTTAATAGTTAATAAGGTACTAAATTATGACTATAGTCAAATAGCTGTAAGCTGTGAATAATTTAGTATTCCCCCTTATTTCAGTTCATTTAGGAGGACTCTAGCTTGCTTCTAGTCAAAACCAGTTTGGTGATTGTTAGTCTGACATTTGCTATTCTACTATGTGTCCATTTTGTTGCTTGAACTCAATATCCTGCCTGTTTGGAAGATAATATATAAAATCATGTGCATATGGAGCGAGAAAGAAGGTTGAAGTAGAATGCCTTGTATTTTATCCAGATTACATGCTCTAGCCAGATAATCTCACTTGTCTCTTTCCCAGTGTATTTTAGTCTAGTCTAGTTTTTGTGGTTCATATATATTTGAATGAGGAAGATCTTCATTTATTATGCAAATATGGGGCTTCGTTGCACACAGTACATGTGATGATAATTGTAGTCTTAAGGTTAATGGTCATTGCTCCCCCTCCTTTTGTACAGGTAGCGAAAGGTGGCTAAATAAATAAATAAATACAAGATTTACTTAGCAAGCATTAACAGATGCTTTTTGTTTAGTATGTGCTTAAAATGTCTCCTGGGACAAGAGCCTTTGTAGTAATTTGTGAAAACCAGCAGATTTTCAACAATTTCAGTTACATTATAACTAATATTGAAGTTGTAGCTATTTGGTATATTTATTTTGAACTTGAACTACTATCTTCAGTATTACAGGTAGTTTAAAAAGTGATCCAGTTCGTACTTCATGTGAAAATGTACAGATAAAGAGTATATAATCTTAATCGTTTTGTTTTTTAAAAAATAGTTTAATACAGTAGTTTAAAATAGTTTAGAGCAACAGTGACACCTAATGGATGAATGTTAAAAATGAATGAATTGACAACTGCTGGTGTTCCAGATGTCTGGTGTCATCAGCAGAGCTGTTCTTTTATCTGAAGTTTAACTGCCATGTAGCCTTGGCAAACTCTTCATCTCATTAGCCAACCTTCTTCATAGTTTTGTTGTGCAGATAACATAAGTAAAGCTACTATCCACAGTGCAATGCCATATGTGTTTACTCAGACGTAAGCCTTGTTGAGTTTGGTGAGACTTATGCCAGATAAATGACTCTAGCCTTGTGTAAATGAACAATACAGTCAGCCCTTCTTATACGTGGATTTTTTATATGCGGATTTAAGCATCCACAGTTTGAAAATGTTAAAGTATAAATTTCAAATATCAAACCTTGATTTTCCATTTTTTATAAAGGACACCATTTTGCTATGTCATTATATTTAATGAGACTAGAGCATACACAGATTTTGTTATCCACTGGGGATCTTGGATCCAAACCCCAGCATATAACAAGGGTCCACAGTATTTTATCAAAAATGAAAGCATTTTTACCAAATACAGTATCCCCTGAGCATCCCAGATTCCATTTATTACAATAATGTTTTACTTCCAAAATATAGTTGCAGTTTAGTTCTGTGTCACATTTTCCAAACCCTGTCAACAGTTGGTGTAACATAAAGGCCAGCTGTCTTGATTAGAAGGGAACTCTTGCCTCAAATTAAATCTTGTTGCTAACTATGCTCTACTATCTCAGCTTCCCACCTTCAGTGATTTGATTGTAAGAATATGGACCTACATTAACGGTTTCTTATAAGGATTATTGTGATGGTGTATCTGAAGTGGTGTGCATTTTAATTGCAATTATTACTATTATTGTTAATATATAGCAACAAATGTGATACTCACTTTCTACATATATTTGTTCTGGCTCAAACTACAATAAAAAAAAGGTACCTCAAATGCAAGAGAGAGGAATTCAGCTTGCTGTGAAGGATGAACAGTTATGACATAAAAGAATATATGTAACAAGCAAGGCAAAATATTTGAAAGGGGGAACCTCATGCAGAGAGGGGAGCGCAGAAGCTGAGGTAAAGAGATGTCTAGTACAGCTTACAGGAACATTTGGGATCTGCTGTCTTGATTTTGTTTTGGTGATTTAGGGTGTGATCAGTCTGTTGACTAGAAGAGAGTACTTGGAGATTTGGCTTATTTTGTATGGGTGTATTGAGAAAATGAGATAAAATAACCTAAAATATAATTAACTTGCAATTTTCAACTGCTGTAACTGCAAATTATTTCTTCTGTTTGTATAAAACAGAGTCTCGGTGTGTTAATGTGTCTGTATGGATTATATACTGTAGTACCTGCATGATTTTTTAAAATTTGTTTTAATCTAGTACTTATCCAGTGGTGACTTTATGCAATGGCCTCAAGCCACCAGTCTTCACCAGTGCCTCAGTTAAAGAGCAGTGATGCTTTCTTTAAGAAGGAAATGGATTCTGCAAAACGCTTTCGAACAGTGCAGTCGCTGCCAGATGTATGTCCCAAGGAACCCACAGGTAACATTAATTCAAAATCAGATTGGAACCAGTGTTGAGAATGTTAACCACAGTTTGTTTCTTGTAGAATATTATTAACTGGGTACGGAGGTAATGTAAGTTAACTGCTTTTCATCCTGATGGTTCCTTGACACTCATTTTTGACACTAAAGAACCTTACCTTTGTGAGAGATCCTGGTATCAAGTAAGAGTTTTCCTAGCCCTCCATGACTTACACTTTCAGTTGGTTTCCAGTTTAAAAATAAAAAATAATACTGATTCCTTGCCATCACGTATTACGTTTCTATAGCCCTATAGGCATTTGAGGATGTTTCAGTTTCTTCATTAGTGAAAATGTCATCCCACTAAGCAGAATTGGCAAAGTTTGACCTGGGAGGGCCCTTACAAGGCCCAAAACTGGTTTTGCTACTTTTGGCCTATATATTTACCTTAATGGTTAAGAAGAAGAATATTCATTACCTGGTAGACTTTTTTAAAAAGTCAGCAAGGTTAACAAACAAAAGATCATTGACATACTCTCTCTTTTTATTTTTTGCTATATCTGTGTTGTCTACCATAGAATTTTACTATAGGAATCCCACTGATCTGACAAGTCTTTTCTAATGGAGACCAGTAATTGCATTCAGGCAAAAGTCTTACATGATATAATTTAAATCATACAGGAAAATATACTATCCCATGGGGATTCATTATTTCATGGAATGGAGTTCCAGAATCTGTGAGCAGCTGCTGAGAAGAGCGTCTCCCATGTTCCTACTGGAGCTAAAGGGATTCTCCAGATGATTCCAAAACATGGGCAGGCTTATGCAGGGGGATATGGCCCTCCACATAACCTAAATCTGAACTACTGTATATAGGGTCATAAGCATCACTTTGAATTATGTCCAGAAACAGAAGTGAAGCTGTGGCAAGAAGGGAATTGTGTGCTCCCTTCAGACAGCACATCACAGTAATCCAAAACACATAACTAAGGCAGGTGTCACTTTTGCCAGATCTGATATCTCTAGGAACAGGTGTAGCTGGAGCAAAAGCCTTAACTGCAAAAGCATTTCCAGTCACCACCTTCTACTCTGATTTGAGGCAACCAGTGGGTTTCCTTGCCTAAGCAGGGATTTGAGCCCTGGTTTCCCACTATCCTGCTCCAGTACTGAAACCACTACACCACTTTGTATGTATAACCATGAAAAACAGCAGACATCATGATCAGATTGTGCATAACCCTGGCTGTTTAAAGAAGACTTGATTTTTTAAAAGAAAAAATAGAAAGTTTTACATCAGAAGGGTGCTATTTTTCTTCTGATGCAGTAGAATATACGACAATGTTGTTACCCAGTGTTTGAATTAGTTTGAAGATAGATGCCTTCCGGAGTCTTTTGTGGTTCACAGAACGCTCTCATTGGGCAGACATTTAATTGACCCTGATTAAAAAGTGGTCTCGGTTAATCTCCTGAAAGCATGATTAAGTCTGAATCCAGTCCATTGTGTATGGTAGGCCAAATAGAATTGAATGAAAAGGATATGTCTTTGATTAGTGCATTATAGTATAATTGTCTATTGCACAATTCTGTTCATTTATTTAAACTGTGTTTAAAACTGTTTTCAGAATAAATTTCCTGTTCTTAATTTTATTCTTATCTTACCCTATTTTTATGTTATTCTTACGTTATCCTAGGAATAGAAGGCATATTTTTGAAATTTGCAGATGACACCAAATTAGTAGGAGTGGCTAATACTCCAGAGGAGAGGATCAAAATTCAAAATAATCTTTAACAGATTAGAAAGCTGGGCCAAAACAGAAAATGAATTTCAAAAGGGAGAAATGTAAGGTACTGCATGTAGGCAGAAAGAAAATGAAATACATAGACATAGAATGTGGGACCCCTCGCTGGTCAACAATACATGTGAAAAGGATCTAGGAGCCCTAGTAGGCCACAAGTTGAACATTAGTCAACAGTGTGATGCGGCAGCTAAAAAGAGCAATGCGATTCTAGGCTGTATCAATAGAAGTATAGTATCTAGATCAAGGGAAGTTAACAGTGCCACTCTATTCTGCTTTAGTCAGGCTTCACCTGGAATACTTACCTGGCAGGGGAGACACCATGATCACAAAGGTGGTTTTCCCAGGCTCATCCATTTCACTAGGAGTGTGTTGACCCCTGTGATTTCCTCAAATGCAGGAAACTGGACTGCATAATTTGTGGTAGTATTCCACCTGGAATACTGTGTCCAGTTCTGGGCACCACAATTCAAAAAGGATGTTGAGAAGTTGGAGCATGTCTAGAGAAAATGGTAAAAGGCCTGGAAGTCATGTCTTTTGATGAGAGACGTAGGAAACTGGGTATGTTTAGCCTGGGGAAGAGTCGGTTAAGAGGTGATATGATAGTACTATTTAAATATTTGAAGGGGTGTCATATTGAAGATGAACAAGCTTGTTTTTTGCTGCTCCAGAGAACAGGACGCAAGCTACAGGAAAAGCGATTCCATCTCAACATTAGGAGGAATTTCTTGATAGTAAGAGCTATTTGACAGTGGAACACACCATTGGAGAGTGGGAGACTCCTCCTTTGGAGGTTTTTAACCAGAAGCTGAATAGCCATCTGTTGGTGATGCTTTGATTGTGAGTTCCTGCATGGCAGGAGGTTGGACTGGATGGCCCTTGGGGTCTCTTCCAACTCTATGATTCCATTTTGACTAGGAGCTGACATTTGCAAGATCATAGGGACAAACGAGCAAACTGCATGATTACTGTAACAGTTTATTAAAGGTTTTAATTCATGTGGATTTACAGAATGGGCCTAACATACAGTACAGTGGTACCTCGGGATACGAAATACCCAGCTTACGAATTTTTCGGGATACGAATAAATCCCATAGGGATTTATTGTTTCGGGTTACGAAAGTTTTTTCGGGTTACGAAAAAACTCCGGCACTGTTTTAAATGGAGCCGCGGCAGAGCCGCGGCTTTTTTCCCCATTAGCGCCTATGGGTTTTCGGCTTACGAAGGCTTTTCGGGTTACGAAATTAGCCGCGGAACGAATTAATTTCGTAACTCGAGGCACCACTGTACTAGGTAAATTAACCTCTGCATGCAGATTGGCTTCCTCAGTTCCTGTGATGGAACATCCAGGGCTTTCTTAAGCACTAAAAGCAATATGATTTATTTTAAAAAGTAGCTGTTCAGAACAGGAAGGGTATATCTATTTTTGCATTTTTCAAAAATGACTTTGATTTAAATACCAAAAGGTATATATTAAGGCAGGAAAGCAGATTTCTATGTTGTATATTCTTTTCATGTTTGTATGGTTGAAATCTGTAGTTTGAGAATTAATTTCTTGCTTGTCTTACTTTCATGTTACATATTTAATAGTTATTGCTATTGTCTTGTCTTACAGGCGATCCTAATAGTTTATGTGACAGCCCATCTTTAGTTGCTGATCAACATAGATGGACTATTTATCATTCCAAAGTAAATCTCCCAGCAGCACTAAATGATCCTCGGTTAACAAAAAGGGAATCTGATTTCTTCACAAAAACATGGGGACAGGATTTTGTGGATGTTGAAATTGTGCCTTCACTCTACCTCCCACAGATCAACAAGGAACATTTTGCAACATACCAACAGGAAATTGTTCAGGTACAAGGAAAAAAGCTATATATATATACCTACTAGACATTTGTCACCACAAATTAATTACTACAACTACCAAAACATGATTCAGTATACAATAGCATACTGAAATGGTGTCACAACTACACAAAAACAACAATAACAAAGATTTTTTAAAAGATATTTCAAACTAACTTTTTCTTTACCTGTCTTTATTTGTAGAGAGAGAAGATTCATGAAAAATGTAAGACCATTTGTCCTCATAAAGATACTTTTGACAGGACACTTTTACATACCCATGGTAAGGTTCTATTTTTCTTCTTCTTTAGTCATTTTCTTCAGTGGGACATGTACATTAACAGTTTAAATATTTATTTTACCAAATGCATTCCTAGTGGCTTAGATGATTACGGGCACTGAAAAATCAAGACATATTACACAATTTTCACATGTATTTTTGACAAACAAACCCCATTGAATTTAATAGTTATTATTTGGAGCTACTGTATATTATACAGAGAGTGAAGTAGTCACAGTGCTGATTGACTTCATCACTTCTGTAATTCAGCAAGTACTCTATTCTCTTCTGCAGTTCAACGGTTTTTCCTTTAACTGTCCTTCAATTTGGAATAAACTATTGCTGTTGTCTGAACTCGACCTATTTGCTTCCACTCACCATTCACTCATTCATTCATTCAATAATTCATTCGTCCATTCATCCATCCCTTTTTGAACCTACTGAAACCTAGTGTTCATGGATCTTGTTACTATTCATGCTGGAGAAATTACAGACAGTTACTGTTCTTCAATTCTTATTATTCAGAAGAAACTACAAAGTGAGGCAGTGACTTAGTATTGAAAAAGGTGAAAAAATGTCTACTAGCCTACTAAAATATTCTAGGACATAGTTGATTCAATTTAGAATAACGTGTACACAAATCCAGTATCTGAACCACTTCTATGTCCCACAGCTCACCCACCCACTCTGTTTCATCATATACTTGTTATCTTTCCTCCAAGTATCTAATTACCATCCTGTCATGTATGACTCATATGGCCATCCTAGGGACTTTGTATTTACAGTTGTATCTGCACTGAGAAATAATCCTGTTTGACACCAGCTGTCAACTGTCATGACTTAATGCTTTGGAATTCTGGGAATTGTAGTTTGTTGGGGTACCAGAGTTCTCTGACAGAGAAGGCTAATTCGCTCACAAAACTACAATTCCCAGAATTCCATAGCATTAAGCCATGGCAGCTGAAGTGGTGTCAAACTGGATTATTTCTGCAGTACAGATGCAGCCTACATGCCTAACATGGAGGCTCCCTGTTCATCACTTAGAACTTATTGTGACATTATGTTTATAGCACATTGGACCAGAAGGATGCATCTCTTTCTTGAGATGCATCTCTTCAAAATCTTGGACCATAGACAATAAAGTGTGATAATCTTACCTCGTACCAGTGCCAGTCTTTTACTGTAAATGTCACACAGACATGGAAAGTGCTTTTGTTGTGGAATCCTTTCATGTAATCTGAGGCTTCTGTTCTAACCAATTTGCAAAGAGCAGTGTTATAGCAATACTCACGCCATAAATTTTACATTAGAACAGGGTCCTGGCACATGTGCACATGTGTATGGATTAAGTTTTGTTCCTTTACATAATAAACACTGTGGCGGGTTACAGACCGCCCGTTTGGGGCAGTCTGTACCCGCCCCTTTCCTCGGTGTATCGGGGCCTCAGTGGCCAGAACGGCAGCCACTGAGGCCCCGATCCGCCACTTTCTGGGCTGCGGGGAAGCGGCAAAAGGCCACTTCCCCACAGCCTGGAAAGGGGTGTCCTTGGGGCTTCAAGCCCCAAGGACACCCCGCGGCGGCACTGAGGAGGAGAAAGGGGCCGCTTGGCCCCTTTCTCCTTCGGTCCGCTGGGCGCAGCCATCTGAAGGTTGTGCCCAGCAGACCAAACCAGGAAGGAGCTCCGAAACGGAGCTCCTTCCTGATCCGCGCTAAGGACACAGTAGGCACCCTGGCGCGGAGTAAGGACGTCACTTCCGCACTGCCCCGTATAGAGGCAGTGCGGTCGTGACGTCCTCATGGCGGCGGCCGTGTGGAACGGCCACCGCCATTTTGTGCGCGCTCTGCGTGTCCTAGGGTTGGGGGCATCCGGAAAGGACGCCCCTTTTTAACCCTAGCACGCGCAGAGCGCGTACTAAAGTGCCCGTTTGTAATGGGCCTGTGTTTCATTTCCTATATTGTGTTAAGCTTTTACATGCATTAATGCAGCACAAATGAGAAAATACCCATTTCTAATTTGCTGCAGTGAACATGAGGGAGGTGGTTAACTGTCCAACCCTCTTCCCTGTGCCTTCTAATGAGTTTGATCAGGCAAATAATTGATATAATGAGAATATTTTCTTCTCTTTAAAAATGCTGAGCCCAGTTTTTCTCACAGCAATGTATGTAAACTGTTATTATGTCCAGAAACACTCTAAAGATTAACAATGCCCTTTATAATTTCATAATGATTACAAATCAGTGAATTACTTTTTATTTAATTTCCAGATAAATCCAGGACAGATCTGGAGCAAGTACCTAAGGTATGGTTGAAATATTTTATCAACAACAATAAAAAGATATTTTAAAAACCAAATTTTTCTTTTATGTATATGTATGTATATGTATAGATATTTGTAGTTCTTATGTGGATAAAGATATAAACAAGCAAGTAGACAGATACTTGAATAGCATCTCTCGTTGTTACATATATTAGCTTATTTAGACAAGTGCATCATTTCTCATTGTTTTCATGGTTTTTTTTTGAGCCACGATTCTTTACTACTGTAGTTATATTTTCAAGATAAAGCACCATCTTTGATTCTATGACAACATGCTTGTCGCATTTGAATTTATTTCTGTCCTTTGCTGACATAATCCTCATATGTTTCACAAATACGTAGACCCAGCTCAGATGTTACACAGTGTACTACGGCAAGCTTTCAAGCATGTGTAGTCCCTTCTGCCCACAAGCTGTGCATGGATAATTATATACCTACTATGCCATTTCCCTGTGCATTCTTAGACCCTTTGGTGAAAATTAAAAGGGATTTTAGGATTTTAAGTCACATTGATGTGGGAATTAATCAGCTAATTTCAGCAAGTCATGCCGATTTCAACAGAATTTAAACTTACTTCCTTGGATGTTCATCACCTAAGTCTTGCAGTCAGAGACTGTAACACAGTGATGTGCCTTTCTGTTCATCAGTTTGTATTGTTATCTGCTTCCAGATGGCAGGTTTTCAGCAGTTGACAACTACTTGGTGTTTTATTTATATTCTTTTTCCCCAGCCCTGGCAGTAAAAAGATATATAGATAAAACCTCACACCATAACAAAATTTAAATTATAATTTATCAATAATATCAAAACTAATTTAAAAGCTTAACTATTAAAAGGAAGAACAAAAATATAGAACATTGTTAAAGGTCTTTCTGAACTGAAACAACTTCCTTGGATTCAGGTGGAAAGAATTAATAGAGTTGGATGTCACTGTTACTGATGGCACTGGACCCCAAAACTATGGGCATCTTTTCCTAGTGGTTTTAACTTTACGTTAAAAAAAGAGGAATAAAACCAAGCCAGTCACCACAGATGATTGGTCATGGTGTCAGATATGAGTCTTCTAGCAATGTCTTCAGTCTTCACTGTTTCAGGAAGTTATAGGACCAGTATAAAACAGTCCTGTCTCAACAGTGCAGCCTGATAGAATAATAGAATCACAGAATCTTAGAGTTGGAAGAGACCAAAAGGGCCATCCAGTCCAACCCCCTGCCATGCAGGAATTCACAATTAAAGCACCCCGAACAGATGGCCATCCAGCCTTTGTTTAAAAACCTCCAAAGAAGGGGACCCCACCACTGTCCAAGGGAATGTGTTTCACAGCTGAACAGTTCTTACTATCAGGAACTTCCTCCTAATGTTGAGGTGGAATCTCTTTTCACGTAGTTTGCATCCATTGTTCCGGGTCCTGTTCTCTGGGTAAAAGAACCTTGAGGATTGAGATAGAGCAGTTGGTCAGGGGGATGAAATCCTGATAGACATTACAACTCTACGTTCCTGCTCCCTCAATCGCCAATGGGTAAAGCTGACCATTACTTGCCCAACCCAGTCTGTGTGATACAGCTGAAGTTGACATGTTCTGCCAGGATAACAATTTTATGACTCATCAAGTTTGTTATAATTTATGGGTAGTTTTCTTTGGGAGTATTCTTATAGTAGCTTAATTACTATAAAATAAGAAATGTAAGGTGGGATGAGATATACAGTGTGCCCGCGTCATACGCAGCTTTCAGCATACGCTGAAAGCCATGCAGGGAAGAAGGGGTGGCGTGTCCCATAGGGACAAATGGGGCGTGCGCCTATGGCACACGTGCACTGCCGCACCACCGCATGCATGAGCCCCATTCATTTAAATGGGGCTCAAGCATATGCGTTATTTGTTTTATGCGGGGGAGTCTGGAAAGGTTCCCCCACGTAAACAAAGGGTGCACTGTATTAGATCTCTACATGTGGGAAGTTTGGATAACTATATAGATCAGAAAACATTAACTTTCCTTGTGATGGATTGTAAAAGAAATGGAAATTTCAGATATGCCATGTTTTATTCCTGTTGTCATGTCTTAAAAAGGATATTAGAGATCTGGGAAGGGAACAGGAAAGGGCAACAAAAATGAGATCAAGCCTAACAGGATTGTAAAACTTTGCATACCTAATGTAAGTGAAGGCAAGCATTAGTGGCAATCAGAAGGATCACTCCCTAGGACCACTATGGCTCCATATTACTGGAGTAGCTTTGCCTTCTCTAATCAATTACTTTACCTGATTTTTCTGTGGGAACAAATGCAAACATGAATGACATATTATAAATGAAAAGAACAAGACAATGTTGTGGGAACAAGATATAATAATGTCTATATGAAATGTCAAAATACATTATTATATTTGCGGAAGACCATTGAAATCCTGAAATATTTACATAGGCCAAAACATGTTGAGCTTGTATAAATAAAAATAAAGACCATCTACAGAACACTCAAAGATGTATTAACCCATTTTTATTGAGGATTCCAGTGCATGCTCTTCATTATTTGTCTCTTCTGTAGAGACAGTTAAGTCATTTGTCTTTGTTTTATTTACCATAAATATCAAACTCGTTTATAATATAAATTTCTTCATATGTAATATACATTTGTTCTAATAGAGTTAATATGTTTCAAAGTAATTAATCATTATCTGACCAATATTTAACACACCATTGAACAAAGGTTTTTGACTGGTCAAATGCCCAAACTGAAATGTAAAGGGTTCAATAATGCATCTAAATGTAGGATTTCAGCATTATTTCAGGATATTTAACTGCATACAAAAAGCTACCAGTAGTACTGATCTTCATAACATTTACAAATTGATGTATGCATGAAAGATATGAATTGGAACTTAGATCCATTGAATCAATAGAATTTGATAAGTATGAATTTCCAAGTTTCAGTATATTCACTGGTCAGTTCTAGTTGGGTCTGACAATTGTATTTAGTTTTCAATGATCTCTTCCACCAGTTGTTCATAAAGCAAGGGTGGTTAAAGTGTGCCTCCATAACTTGTTTTGTGTTTCTTGAATTCCTCCAGACCCCTTGCCTGAAAGCTTCCAGGTGCACCAATTCCACTTTTAAATAGATTGCAGGGATTCTTGCACTGTGTAACATAAAAAATGACCTGTTATTTTAACCGTAAAGCATACTTCTAGCTGTGTCTGGTTGGGATTTGAAGTGTTTTTCTTTTGTTGTTGTTGTTTTTTGCCATTATTTTTTAATTTATTTTTGGCTGTCTGTATGTCCCCCAAAGCTTCCAGGGCAGAAAATTGGCTACCAGGCATTCAGTTGCTCCCTCTGTTGTAAATGGATTATAGAAATGTGCCCTATACAACTAAATGGAGGAATATTAGTGGTGAGTGGGAGTGAGATGTGATTCTTTTGTTTTTTCAGATTTTCATGAAACCAGATTTTGCCTTGGAAGACCCCTTAACATTTAATGTAGTTTTACCTTGGTCTCATTTTAATACTGCTGGAGGAAAAGGAAATCGTGATGCGGCTTCCTCAAAGTTGCTGCAGGAAAAGGTAAATGGTTTTCTTATTAAGAAAGAACAATGGAAATTGTTTTATTAAGGTATGCTGGAGAATAAATCAAAGAGGAACAGATCCTCCGCATAAGGGAAGGACACATGTCCTTAGCCTGTTCACTTTTTTTTCTTACTGTTTTGATCTGCTTAGATTGATTTTACTACATGGCACTCTAAGATCACATGATGCCGAGGAGTATATGAATATTTTAATTAATAAGTAATCACTATTGTATAAGAAATAGCACAGCTGCTGTAGCTACCTTCATAACTCCCCCCTCTCTGTTTCCCTAAAGAGAGAGAAAGAGAGAGAAGCAAGCCAACATGCCTGGAAAGGACACTTGTCCCTCCACATTCACTGGGGTTAGGGGCACAGAACCCCTGTGAATGTGGAAAAACTGCAAATAACAAAAACACTATATTTTTACTTGAGAGAACACCTCTTCAAGAATCTCCAGATCCTCCATTGCAACTCTGTGGTCAACATCTGCCAGACATTGACCATAGAATTGTGCTGGAGGAGCTACAAAGGCCTAGTGAGTGTTCTCTCTAGGAATCTCTAGGTCCTTCAGTGCAACATTTGGTTAAAGTTGGCCACAGAGTTGTGCTGGAGGACCTAGATATTTCTAGAGAGAACATATTAATAAAATCCTTGAATAATCAGATCCACAAAAGTCAAAGCCACAAATGAGGAGGGATGAATATAGATAACAACACTGTCAACCTCCCTCCCTCCCCATCCTATAAAATGGGCATAAAGAAGTCGGCCTATGAAGCAGAGCCAGTGTAATCAGTCTCTTGGCAATAGTCCCAGCTCCTACAATATGGATATAATAATGATGGGTTTTATTGTTTTCAGTGACTGTACTCTTAATTTTTTTATATAAACTCTGGGGAGAAACCCAGCATTTTTATTTAATACCTAATTTAGGAAGATCCTCAACGCCTTTATTTGCTGAAACCTTTTGTTTTCAAGTAGACTTGTTACAACACTGAAATCTTGAATTTTCTTGGTAGTTTTTTTGTGTTTTGTTTTGATGGAACAGCAATTACTTCCCTATCACAGAACAGATGGAAAGACTTTGAAATGAAGCAGGAATTCCTTCTCTTGACAATGGGTCTGCCACTCATTACTATAAATAAATTGGCTTAAAACTCTGAAAGGTAGGAGCAGCCCAGTGGAATAAAAAACAAATGAGCAGAATAGTGGATCACATGATTATGGCTCATTAAGAGGGAAGCATTTATCCTCTTCTTACCCCCATCATCTCAGAGCCTCATAACTGAGAAAATGGAGGAAAATGGGTAAGATTATATTATATAAGGAAACCAGAAAGCCCAGCCATGGAAGAGATGGATGTGCCACATTACTGTTGTAATTTAATCTATTGTAACTATACTAAATGACAATAAGATCCAATCAAAAGAGTAAAAGTATGTCCTCATTATCCAAATGAATTAGCAAAACCAAGATTAACAGTGTGTAATAATACTTAATAGGAAACAATCTGCAGTGTACTGGATAATCTCCCAATTCTTTGTCTAACCTAAATCTAATAGAGTTAAATCTTAAGTTGGATTCCAACTTGGTATGTTCATTCCAGAGTCTTGTTTTGAATTTATTATTGCTACTTAAAAGCAACAGCTTTCAAGGCTGTGGTGACTGAAATGCTCATCCAGCTGCATCTTGGAAATATTTTATGGTTTGTAGAAAGATACTAGGTTCTTTTTAAAAAAATAAAAAATGTGTTAATTAAACATGAGCTGTATTTTTGTGAGTTATAATTTTTAAAGGTAGCATGCCATTTCTGAAACACCTAGCATTGTGATTGATTTTGGTGGGTGAGGCCAAATGTTACCAATAAACAATTTCTCTTTCTCTTCAGCTAAGCCACTATCTAGATATTGTGGAAGTAAATATTGCTCATCAAATTTCTCTTCGCTCAGAAGCATTTTTTCATGCAATGACCTCCCAGCATGAACTGCAAGACTACCTCAGGAAAACTTCCCAAGCTGTAAAAATGCTTCGAGATAAAATAGGCCAAATAGATAAAGTAATGTGTGAAGGCTCTCTTAAAGTTTTAAGACTGTCATTGACTAGAAGTAATTGCATAAAAGCATATAATAAGCTGAAGTTGATGGCAACAGTGCACCAAACGCAGCCTACTGTACAGTTATTATTGTCCACTTCTGAATTTGTTGGAGCACTGGACTTAATTGCAACAACCCAGGAAGTATTGCAGCAGGAGCTCCAGGGTATTCACAGTTTCCGGTAGGTGTCATTTGCAATTTGATTAGAAAGTCATAATCCTGTATAAAGTTATGATGATATACAGTAATCTGTCCTTACAGAATGTATTATCTATTTTATTACAAATTGTTTTGAATTTTAAAAAATCCTTAGCTATAACATCCATACAGGGTAAATTCTGTACAGTTGTGCAGCATACAAATATATAGATGTGAGCTTCAGAAGTGTGAAAATACTAAAGAAGACTAACAGATAATGTTAGAGAAAAGTTTTCATAAAATTTAAGAGGAGCTTCCCTGGATCAGTGATTATTCAGATGTGATGAAGGTGGTAATCAGATAACTTCTAGACAAAGGATTCTGTTGATGCAAACTGCTTATTTAGTGAACACTCACACAGATAGTTTGACAGTTCTGTACTCACTCAAGGAGGTACCCAAGACCTCTATGTGCAAGCAAAGGAGGAGAAGCATAGATGAACAGCAACAGAGTGAGGTATAAAAGAAATATTTACTCTTCATAGAGTTGGAGGAGTGGACTGAATAGAAAATTGGCCCAGTAATCCTTCAAAGTACAGCATGAAAGCAACAGCCATCTATGCTCTGATGCTTCCTCCCCAGTAGGTAGTACAGTGGACCCTCTCCGTACGCGGGGGATCCATTCCAGACCCCACCCCCGCATAAGGGAAAATTCATGTATGCTTGCGGCCCATAGGAAACAATGGGATGTATGCATGTGGGGTGCGGCACGGGCGCACCATTGTTTTTATTGTTGCGCGGCTTCCGCTTAAGCAGGCTCACTGTATTCAGAGAGAGAAGGACATTTAACAAAATGCTTCATTTAACCATAATGGTTATAGTGACTACTCAGTTTTCTCACTTGAATCACCATCAGTGGTGAACTGCAGCAGGTAAATCCCAAGAGCAGCCATGTACCATTTCTGGAAAGGTTTTAAAACATTCATTGTTTTAAATCTGCTTGATTTCCTTAATTGAAGGCCTGTTACAGACTGCCAAAATAAAGCTGCTTCAGGTCTCTTTGGAGGTATGCTATTTAAATGATGCATGCATCCTAAGAATCCAGAAGCTGCACCAAAAGCTGCACTCCGGTGCTTAGGAATGGAGTGTGGCTTTGGTGCGACCTCCGGACTCTTAGGACCCATGCATCATTTAAATAGCATACCTCCAAAGAGACCCGAAGCAGCTTTATTTTGGCAGTCTGTAACAGGCCACTGTTTATTTTCCTACCCTTTAGTTCCAATTTTAAGACAGAGTGGAGAATTTAAATGGTGTCACTTCAAAAAAACTCTATGAAAATGAAAAATGACTGATCTCAGACATGAGACTGACTTATAAATTTAGTTTTAAAATTCTTGTTTGTCTGAGTCATCAAGGGATCCTTTAAATTCTTTCCACTCTATTTAGGAGAGCTATTCTTTGAAATTCAAATAAGTTTCTCTGCTGAAAAAAGTTAACAGACACAGAAATGAACATGAAATTTTATTATTACTGGAGCACTGCTATGGCGCAGCTTCCGGACTCTTAGGACACATGCATCATTTAAACAGCATACTGTACCTCCAAAGTGAACCGAAGCAGCTTTATTTTGGCAGTCTGTATGGGGCCTTTGATAAATTGTTCTTCCTTAGATGGAAATATCTAACTTCCACTAGTGTCACAGTGGAACTCTTTTTTTCTTTAAAGATGGCGTGGTTCATACATATTATATACTAATTTTGAACTAACATGACTTTTATGCCCCTCCCCTTGCTTGCTGAGTTTTTATCTCTTTCACATCTTTTTTTTTTTTTGTAAACAGACATCTTGGATCACAGCTTTGTGAATTAGAAAAACTTATAGACAAAATGATGATTGCAGAGTTTTCTACCTATGCCTGCAATGACTTAAATAGACCTTTGGAGGAGGAATCTCAAATTCTAGAAGAGGTACAGTGCTCGTCATTAACAGCTTATTTAGATAGTTGGCTTCTCAGGGCAAAAATATATATATTATTAATTTATTTACCTTATTTATATACTGTCTTTCTCCCAGGACAGGGCCCAAGGCAGCTTCCATAATTACAAATTAAAAATGTTTACAAAATGTTTAAAACCAGTTTTAAAATATTACATAGAAACACTGTAAAACTGATTTAAAATCATACAAAAGTTAAAAACAGATAAAACATACATCTGTATTAAAAACCTTTTCTGTTTAAGCATTAAAAGCTTGCTTAATTAAAAATATTTTTGCTTGCCAGTGAAAGGAAAGCAGGGAGGGGGCCATCCTAGCCTCCCCGTGGAAGGGAGTTTCAGTGGGTGGGAACAGCAGCCGAGAAGGCTTTATCTTGTATCCTCACCAAGCGAACTTGTGATGGTGGTGGGACCAAGAGATAGCCTTTTCTTGATGATTCTAAAACTCTTGCAGGTTCATATGGAGAGATACAGTCTTTCAAATACTGTGGACCTAAGCCGTGTAGGGAAAGTCTACATGGTCATGACTGGCACTTTGAATTCTGCCTGGAAATGAACCGCTTCAGGCCTCTTCTCCAGCACCACATCACATTTTTGTACACAACCTCAACAATTAATTCCTTTTGTTTCAAAGACGTACTTCTTTTTCAGTTTTTTCATATAAAAATATTTAGCAGCTCTTGTTTCTAAGTATGTATAAACATAATTCTTATGAGAAATGGCCTTTGTTATGGACACAAACATAATAAGCACTGAACTTGTTTCTGTACATTTTACCCAGTTTGATATTTGGTGCATTATAAGATTTTATACTGTTTGGGATTTTGCTTTTGCTTTTAAATTTTAATTGTATTTCCTTTTGATTTTGATTTTTCTTCTAAACAGGATAGGCTTGTATCATTAGTGTTTGGACTTCTAAAACAAAGAAAACTGAATTTTTTTGAAATATATGGCAATGAAATTATTATTACTGCAAAGAATATAGTTAAACAGGTAATCTGTTTTTATGTATATATTTCAGTTAGTTTTTTTTTAACATGTATTATTCTGTGAGACGGGAATGGAAACTACAGCCCTAAAAGTGTAAGAACAGATAAACAGTGCACACAGAGAGACACGTTAATATATAGTTGTCTCTGTATAAAGTTTGTTGTATTTTGTGCACTATTCCCAAGTGCATATGTGCCAAAAAAAACCCAACATAAGTTCTTTTTTCAATCTGTGCAGTTCACAAAGTATGTAGATATTGTTGTGCTCAGAACCACAAAACTCAAGTTCCCAGAAGTTTGTGGTGGGTTACAGACTGCCATAAAGTACGCGGTCCGCACGTACTAGGGTTAGGAAGGGCCGTATTAGGGTTAGGAAGGGTCTTGCCTTCCTCACGGCCCTTCTTCCTAGTACGCGCGGAGCGCGTCCTTAATGGCAGCACCCATCCACATGGGCACCGCCATTTTGACGTCTTGGATGCATAGCGTCCAGACGTGTCGTGGCAGAAGTGATGCCGCGAGGGCGCACTTCGCCCCCCCCGCGGCACCACTTCCGCGTTTTGAAAAAGAACGCCATTTCAGCACTCCTTTTTCGCTGCGCCGGGAAGCCTCGCGGTCTGGCCGCTAGGGCTTCCCTCCGCAGCGAATGGCGGCGGCAGGAAAATGGCCGCTTGAGGGCGGTCTGTAACCCGCCTGTGAGAACTTTCCAGATGCTATTTTTCCTGTTTTGAAGGGGTAGGGGAGCTCCAAATTTTGATCCTAGTCAGGATATTGTTGAATGCCCATTCCATCCCAAATACAATGTAGGGGGACCTGGGAAAGCCTATGGTCTGATCCATCAGGGCTTTTCATATGTTCTGTGGTCCATATACTAATATGTCTTTCAGTGGATACTGAAATTTAAATGTTGCAGGCAAATAGGAAAATCTAGGTTCTCCAACACAGCATATGTTCCAAAGCTCTTTAACATTTAAAAGAATAAGATGAAAATGTGGCAGTATGAAAAAGATATGGGTGAGCCCAAGCTGTTCCCCCCTCCCATCCCAGTTGTGTGTTCATGAAAACTTTTCGTGGAATGAAACAGCAAGAAAGGACGCACTCATGGGACTGCATCCTTTTAAATAGTGAGCAAGAGCCTCTAATAGCATCAGCTAATCTGGACCCCAAAACATTTGCATAATTCATCCTCTGTAAAATGTCATGTTTTCCTTATATGGATTTTTCATCATACTGATTCAAAGTATAAACAGACCTGACCATAGGGCTAAATAGGAAATATCATAATAATTTGAGAAAAAAATAGATTTGAGGGGGAAATCTAAGATCTGTTTTTCCTCATATTTGCAGTGTGTGGTTAATACAGTATCGCACATAGAAGAAATAGACACAGAAGTGGTGGTGAAGTAAGTATAAATCATATAAATAGGGCAAGTTTACCATTATAAAGCATTGCATTTATTATTATTTTTTAGAAGTAAAACAGACCTTTTTATTGTGACCTTATTTGTCAGTATTTAAAGAGTGTCTTCTGATTGTGTCTATAAGCTTCTGGCTTCTTGTTGTTGTTTTTTTTAGTAATTCTGCTTTTATTATCATTTTCTGAATTACAATAAGCAGTGTAATAACCGCTACAAAGTTGGTACAGGTTGAGTATCCCTTATCTGGAAATCTGAAATCCAAAATACTTCGAAATCCAAATTTGTCCACATGGGTGGCTGTGATCATTACACCTTTGCTTTCTGATGGTGTGATGTAAACAAACTTTGTTTCATGCACAGAATTATTAAAAATACTGTGTATAAAATTACCTTCAGGCTGTATATATAATGTGTATATGAAACAAAGGAATTTTGTGATTAGAGTTGGTTCCCATCTCCAACATTATATATGTGCAAGCATTAAAAAAAATCCAAAAGCATCCAAAATCAAACACATTTCTGGTCCCAATCATTTCAGATAAGGATACTTAATCTCTGTATTAAAAATAGGGTTGGACGGGAAGGATACCTAAAATGTTGTGCTTAGGATCCCAGTGTTGTGTCTGATATCCAAGTATTTTTCATTGGCATGGCTCAGACATAAGGTGCTAAGCCATAGCTTAACAATAGGAAGCTAAGCCACAATAAGCCTAAGGTTCACATGGAGTCCTGTCCTCATCGAGGATGGTTGCACATATACCATAACTTCTACATGTCTTTTTGATTAATTACAGCTTTGAGAATCTTATAAAAACTAAACTCTGGTTATTGTTATTCTTAACAATGATGAACAGAAACAAGCTTCAAAAATCATGGTTTGAAATTTGCTTGTTTCTGGTTATTATATTTAAGATTAGCATAGCAATGTAAAACAGCAGTGAAACCTTCTGAACTCATCCTTGGATGAGGTGAGGAGTGTATAAACTCATTCTTACAATACTGAATTAGCATTATGTCTGAACTCCAGAGCACTGAATGGAAAGGAATAAGTTGTAGAAACTGAAATTTGGAGTTACTTGTCTTCCTTCTCAAAATCTGGAATGGCTATGCATTGGAGCAATGTGTAGTTAATTCAGTATTGCAGATAGAAAAGTATTGAATAACATCCACAAAGGCTAGGGTGGGCAAAATGGCACTCTAGAGGTTGATGGACTACAGCTTTAAGCAGCCCAACCGGTGTTACCCACTAGGGAAAAGGAATACTAGGTTCCAAAGATGAGAGCTCCCATATTCTGATCCTGAAGTCTGAGAAAGTATGTAAATCTATATTCATATAGATTTGTATTCTGATTCTGAAACTCACTTTTAAGTCTTAGCTTATTAATTGTTAACAGTGCAAGGTAGACCTAGACAATGATAGGTGAGAAATTTTGAAAAAAAGTATGTGGGATCAACAAGGATGTTCCCAGCACTAATCCTAAGCAGAGTTTGTGTAAATTGTAATAATTGTTTTATGGTATTCTTTATAGACTTGCAGATCAAATGAGGATGATGAATTTCCCACAGTGGTTTGATCTGTTGAAAGATATTTTTTCTAATTTTATTATCTTTCTCAAGAGAATTAAGGTAAGATGGATAAGTTAAATAATATTTGATAATGCAGAACTTGGAATGTTTTTTTGAATATTAATTTGATTATGTGAAGCATTAGAAATTAGAAAATTAATGTATTAGTATAAACACAAATAACTGGAATTGTTGAATTGTCTAAGTTAAGTAACTTTTTAACCAAAACATTAGCTTGAGCCTGGACCATAAGATTTACAGAGAATGGCACAGAGATTGTCCCAGTTTACCTTAGGAAAGCACATTTTGTTACTGGTTCCTTTGAAAGATACTCTTTCGGACTTTGGAAGTTACTTGCCTCCAACCTAGAATTTTCTATGATAAGATTATTGTCTGGGAATAGTGGGACATGTCTGGGAACTATCGGGTTGAACAAGGTTGTCCTGAAGCATGTACACTCTCTCATCTTACAACCTCTCCAATTCAGTTTGTCACTCATTTGCATCTCTCTGGGATTTTTTTTTTAAATCCCACAGGCACATACATTTCATTCAAATGCCTTGTTTATTAAAAGTTAATGTAGAGTGATTTATTTCTGCTAGAAATCACTGATCCACGTACAGCAATAAGTAGATAGCCTCAAAGGTTAGTCAGTGGATCAAAAGGAAATATTTTAATCTGAAATTGTTGAGTCTTTGAAAACACACAGAACAGTCTTCTGCTACAACTGAATCATGGTGGCGAGAGACAGGCCTGAGATGAAAGAGCCTAATTTCTCATTATTGATAACATATTAGCAGTGTGAGGGTATTTGACTGCAGTTCTCTTGTCTGCAACCTTTTCTAGTTAGTGCTTTTTATTCATTCCATCTGTTGTCTTCCTAGTCTCTTACTGCTTTCAAACTTTTTTCTTCATGGCCTCTGACTCACATAAATGGGTTATCCTGCACCTATGTATTGCTTCTTTTGGAGCGTTTAATTTGTTGTGAAGAGTGTTGGTAGCCCCACCCACTTCCGACAGCTACCTGCCAAAACCTGTCAGTTCCTTTTCGTATGTTGCTGCAGTTGCTTTGTCAGGAAAAGTGTTCGTGTACTCAAATTGGAAGCTATCTTCTGAAAATCAATCATCGCCATGGGCTTTCTAGCTACACCAGCCCTCAGGGCTTTCTCAATACTGCTGGCTTCTTTCAAGAAGTGCATCGAATGCAGTGCTAAGATTCTGGGCCACAGTGGATGTTTTAAATGCCTTCTGTGTTTGGGTGAGTCCCATATTGTTGTGTCATGTGCACACTGTGTGGCATTCATATTGCAGGTCAGACACGACAGAGAGTGCCGCTTTAACGCTCTTGTGTATGAGCAGACTTTGAAACTTCAAGAACCTGAGCATCTTGAGCAACCTTCATTTTTGAAGGACGAATTGAACACTCAACATTTATCCTCAGATATAATATAGTCGGCATTGAGTATAGAGAAGGTGGGCTCATTTCTGACAGATGTCAGTCACTAAATGAAAGGCTAGTACTTTGGTGGAGAACATCTGTATGCATGCTAAGAAGGCCAGAAGATGGTACCAGAAACAAGCTGTATCATGGTCCATTGACCCCAGGCAGGTCTCTCAAGGTAGAAGGATGGACTGGCCTAAAGCACAAGCACAAGAAGAAGAGATCAAAGGAATACTCCTCACCTTTACCCTCTGCTTCTCATTTGGTTGAAGGTACAGCTGTAGCTGAACTATCTACTCCCCTTCAGGGAGTTGCTTCAGAGATAGTTCATTGTGAGGCTGTGGTATCTCTTCACTGCTTCTTTGAAGCAGTGTACTGTAGTGAGGGATGTATGTTCCTGTTGCTATTGCTACTGCTAGGAGGGCTGACAAACGTTGTGCCTTGCAGGTGGATGACACATATCTTAGTTTTCATCCAGACAGGATGGTGTTGAGACCCAACATCACTTTCTTACTGAAGGTAGTGTTATCCTTTCATCTGAACCAATATTTTGTGTTGCCTTCCCTGTTTCAGAACCCCACTTTGGACTGAGAACACCACTTCGGCACAGCCTCAGTGTAAAGAGGGTGTTGGCCTTCTATGTGGACAAGTCTGCAGCCTTCCATACATCTCCTAGACTGTTTGTTTGCTATTCAGTGTCAAGGAAAGGATTGTCTATCTTATATTAATCTGTTCACGCTGTTTCCTTCCCTCTTTTTCTTTTCATCTAGTGTTCATAGTTTCATAGTAGTGTTTCTTGTTGAATGGATAATTTTGAAAACCCTATATAGAATTTCATTTCTACTCCCATCATATACAGACAGCATGGGACTTCTAGCCCTGGACAGGGATGATAGCTGTAACCAAAATAGATGGAGTATACCAAGATGAAGGAAGCAAAATTAGATGCATCTTCAAGTTAAAATACATTAGGTATTCTTTTAGATCCCTTTTAATTAAAATTATTTCTCTTGGACCATTTAATTCAAACTGTAGAATTAAATATACTACATGTAAGTTCAGTTTATTATATGTGCATCTTTTTGTTATCTGCAGAGGATTTAAAATTACAGTGGAAAATAATTTGAAGTTGACAACTTCCCTAATATTTCTGCATATTTTTGGAGTAAACCAATTGAAGTGACACTTGCTGTATAATGAAGATAACTAAACACCAAATGAGAGACAACGTGGTGTAGTGGTTTGAGCATTAGACTATGACTCTGGAGACCAGGTTTTGAATGAAAACTCAGCCATTGAAATCCACTGGGTGACCTTGAGCAAGTCATACACTCTTAACCTCAGTAGGGTTACCACAAGTCAGAAACAGCTTGAAGGCACATACCAACAACAATATACAGCAAATAAATGCCCTTGTAACCTTAATTCTGAACCAATCTTGGAACAGAACAAGGTACTATAAAGATCTATCAAATGGGATAAAAGTACCTGCTCTCCCTATCCTTACAGAGAGAGGAAGGAGAGAGGGGAGGGATGCTCTGTTCTTGCCTCTTCCACATCTCCTCCCCTCACTCTCCACTTGCAAAATAGCTGTGGGGAGGGAATGGCTGTGGTTGAAAGTTTAGGTTTGAAAAGTTAAGGAGGACAAGTATCTTCCTCCAGCTTGACAGAACTTTATAGTACCTTGTCGTATTCCATGGTCTGTTTAAGATTAAAGTTACATTAGCTGTGTCCTGCAACCAACTTGGCAACCGTCTGCTCAGTGGCATTGCCACACCTGGTATCACCCAGTGTGGTAGTGGGGCTTCTGGATGCTGTGGCCACAGCAAAGGAGGTGACAGTGGTGGTCCATTCACGAGTAGGAGGCATGGCCACTGCCCCAACTTGCAAGTAGCCACTCTAGGGTGGCACCCAGATTGGGCACCTCAGCAGTAGTGCCCGGGGGAGGCCTCGAGGTCCATCTCCAGAAGATCATAGCTCACATCTAGGTAGCTGTACTTGCAGAGGAATCTGTCAGTGGGGGCCTCACAGCCTTGCTCTTGGTAGTTCAGCTGTGGGGTCATCACCATGCATCTGGCACTACAAAGGGAAACCATCGCTGGGGCATCCCTCTTGCTGCTGGCTTAAGCCACAAAAACCATGCACTCGTCATCTGGAAGCCGTGCAGCTGCTTTGCAGGATCTGGGCAGGAGACTTCAGACAGGTGCATACCTAGACAAGGGTTGCCCAGCCCACTGCGCAGCAGCCGTGCCATGACTTCCACCACCCTCCTGCAGCCCATGTTCATGAGGTGCCTGCTGCCTTCCTCGCACTTCTGGCTCACCTCAGGGAAGCTTCACACTGCCCAGAACAAAGTGAAGCAGGTGCTGCCCAGGCACTGGGTGGCAGAGGGACAGCGGTGGGGACAGTGGTCTGGGTTTCCTCTGTGCTGCTCCCCGGCTGGCTACTGGGAGGGCCATCAGGAAGAAGAACACCCCCATTGTGGCCTCCTCCTCAAGAGGCTGTGACCACAGGAGGAGGGCCTAATTGGATATCACCCCTCTTCTGAGGTGTCAACTGGTGTGGGCCGTACCATCATGCACCCCTAGTGATGCCACTGTCTCTGTTAGAGATGTCTTCTTTTTCTCTCCCTGAAAACTGCTATACTTTCAATAACTCACTTTTTAAATAGTCTAATTGTCAAACAAATATATTCCCATGTACTCGGGGGTTCTCTAGAGTATGCTAACACCCATACTGTATTTTTGAGGCACTGGACATTGGTCATTGTTTAAATGAATTATTATTGCATAAATACTTTTTTAAAATTTTATTTGCAGTTATTTCTAAACCATTGTTTAAGCTGCAATTAAGTTTCCCAAGAGGGATATGTAGATAAATATATTCCTATAAAGTCTTATAATAAATGATAAAATCAAATTTAGCAGTAAAAACTTGTACCATATCCACACAATGTTCCCAGTAGAGTCATAATATGGTTGCAGGCTGAAGTAAACAGGTGAATTTTAGAGCTTACATGAAGGCTTGTAGTGATGTAATCTGATGGACCTTTAAGATACATTTAATTTTAAAATACAGCAATTTATTTTTGGTGCAATCCATTTGTCACACTATGATTATTCAAATAAACATTACTGTTCAAAGCCAGAGTATATGATGTACCATTGATGTGTAAAAATTATGAAATCATTCTGTTTCTGAACAGAACTTGTACAATATTTAAAATAGGAATATTTTTGCAAAAGATGTATTTTTCATGGAATAGAATATGATCTTCACTTAAAAAAAACAACCACTGTATTTTATCCTAGGCAACACTAAATGTCATAAGAAGTGTGGTTCTCCTGGTTCTGGACAAGAACCAAAGAAGCAAGGAGCTGGAACATGCTTCTGCACAGAAGAACTCTACAAAGGAGAGTATCATAGACACAGAAGTAGCTTATTTGACTCATGAAGGCATGTTCATAAGTGATGCCTTCAGTGAAGGAGACTTTGCATCCACAGCAGCAGATTCAGTCTGTCAGAGAAACCTTTCACCAGACAGTGAACCCAGCAGCAGTGACTCTGTATCTGAACCTGAATGTACCACTGATTCCTCATCTAGTAAGGAGCAGACTTCTTCCAGTACTACACCAGGTGGAATTGACATCATGTAAGTAGTAAAGATCTTCAATCTGAATCGTAGTCCAAATACAGAAGTGGGTCCCTACTGTATAAACAGAAATGGAACTACTTCAGCATATTAAGTATAAATTCACTATTTGGAAATTTGAAAGTAAACATACATCAACATTCAAAGTATTTTAGCCTAAAACCATGATTTCAAAGGCTTCGTTTTTAACTGGTTTATATCTTGTGTACTCTTTTGACATCAAACATCACTGTCCATGATATTGTTGCTTTTCTCCATTCGGATATAATTTGAAATTGTTTGTCCACTATGCATACATGCAAGAAACTGCAGAGATCTACTGGATTTATCTTTCTGTGACCTTATAGCTACTTTTACTATGTTGTTTTATTGTCTCTGGGGAAGGAAAGAGGATGTTACTCTGTTGCCATCCTGCCCTTGGTGGGAGGAGACCAAATGCTGCAGCCTGTTTTGTTTGTAATAAATTGCACCTGGAAGTTTTAAAAAATATTTTTCTTCTAGTATCTTGGCTTTGCTTTAGTTAAAGTGTTGGATTGGGATTTGGTACATTTTAAATCCCCAGTCCTCTGTAAAACTCATTGACCTAGTATCACAGCCTGATCAATCATACTGTCTTGCTGTGAATATAAAGTGTGGAGGAGAGTCTTGAACTCACTGGACAAAATGCAAGATACAGTCAGCCTTTCATATCTGTGGGGGTTGTGTTCAGACCCCCCCCCACACACACACACACTGATACCAAAAACTATGGCACCCCAAGACTTGCTGCTTTTAATGCCAGTGTGCCACATGTATGACCATGCTTGTGCTGCCATTCAGGAGAATGAGGTGGGGCCATCTGAGGATGCTCTAGTCTGTGGATGGTAAACCTGTGGTTGGAGCAAACCAATGGTATAAACATAACATAAATAATAAATTTTGTTTTTGTGTGCTTTTTAAGTAATTTCTTCTTTATGGTGATCCTGTCGTGGGATTTTCTTGGCAAGTTTTGTTCAGAGTGGTTTTTCCTATTTCTTCTTTTGAGGCTGAGAGCGTGGGACTTGCTCAAGGTCACACAGTGGGTTTCCATGGCTAAGTGAGGATTTGAATCCTGGTCTCCAAAGTTATAGTCCAGTGCTTAAACCACAACACAATGCCGACTCTAAAAATAATAATACTTTGATGTATTCATTCATCTCTGACTCATTATTGTTGTTGTTATTATTATTATTATTATTATTATTATTATTATTATGCTTTATTTATATAGCGCTGCCTATGGCATACATTCCACAAAATAATAGCATAATACATAGAAAATAATACATAATAATACAGGAAAGGGTTCGATAAAATAAGGCAGGCAACAGATTAAAAACATCAAATAACAACCACGAAATGCCTGGGAATGCTTCCCTGAACATGATGGTCTTCAACTGAACATTCTTTTGAGGTAGAAAAGGTTCTTCTTTATGGTCTATTTGAAATCACACAGAAGGGTCTTGGCACCAGCACAGAAGCCCTCTCTGGAACCTGGAACCAAGAAGCTAAGTGATCTTTTGTGGGAACTCTGCCCTTCCCCCCCCCCCCAAATAGATGCCTTAGTATCTCATCTCTCACTTGTTAACTGCCCTCAAGTTGGCTACAACTCATGGTGACCCTCTGGATGAAATATCTTCAAGACGCCATGTCCTCAACTGTATATTCAGGTCTGTGATTTCCCTAGTTGAGTCTATTCATCTGGTATATACTCTGCCTTCTATTTTCCCCATCATTATTATCTTTTCTGATGAATCATGCTTTCTCATGGTGCAACCAATGTATGGCAGCCTCTGTTTCATAGAATCATAGAATTGGAAGAGACTACTAGGGCCATCCAGTCCAACTCACTGCCATGCAGGACATCACAATCAAAGCATCCCCACCAGATAGCCATCCAGCCTCTATTTAAAGACCTCTAAGGAAGGAGACTCCACTACACTCCGAGGGAGTATGTTCCACTGTCGAACAGCCCTTACTTTCAGAAAGTTCCTCCTAATGTTGAGGTGGAATCTCTCTTCCTGGAGCTTGCATCCATTGTTCCGGGTCTTCTTCCCTGGAGCAGCAGAAAACAAGCTTACTCCCTCCTCAATATGACATCCCTTCAAATATTTAAACAGGGCTCTTAACCTTCTCTTCTCCAGACTAAACATCCCCAGCTCCCTGAGTCGTTCCTCATAGGGCATGGTTTCCAGACCCTTCACCATCTTTCTCGCCCTCCTTTGGATATGCTCCAGTTTCTCAACATCCTTTTTGAATTGTGGTGCCCAAAACTGGACACAATATTCCAGGTGGGGCCTGACCAAAGCAGAATACAGTGGCACTATTACTTCTCTTGATCTAGACACTATACTTCTATTGATGCAGCCTAAAACCCCATTGGCCTTGTTAGCTGCCGCATTGCACTGTTGACTCATGTTCAACTTGTGGTCTGCTTAGACTCCTAGATCCCTTTCACATGTAGTTTCATTCAGCCAGTATCCCCCATCCTATATCTGTGCGTTTCATTTGCTATTGCTTAAAACTGTTTTTCTAATTGCAGTTACCTCCACTAGAGGAGCTAGTGAAGTTACTGCTGTTTGTAGAAACACCCATTATCTTGCTTTTATTGGGGACAAGGTAGTTTTGGAACCAGTTATTTCCTTTTTACTTAAGGTTGTATCCAGTTTTCATATGTACCAGAAACTGATACCGTTCATTTATGCAAAACTTCACCCTGCCTTAAGGTGCTCTTCACTCTTTAGATGTCAGGGCAGCTTATGCCTTTTATGAGTTCCAAACCTTCTCTTTCAGAAAAACCTTTTATCTGTTTGTAGTTTATGCAGGCCCTAAAAAGGGTTGTGTCATTTCTTCTCAGAGTCTGTCCAAATGGGTGATGAGTACTGTCCTACTTGTTTATCCACTCCTAAACCTGAAGAATTTAAGACTCATTCCACTTGATTGGTAATGAGTTGCTGCCTCTGCTGTGTTCCTCCAAAGTGTACTTCTTTCTGAGCTCTTCTTCTCTCACCACAGATTGATGTATGGGGCCAGGGCTGGTGCCTCTTTTGGGTGGGTTGCCCTTTCTTCTATTTTTATTTGATGTGGATCATGCCTCTTAGTAAATGTGGTAGTCAGTCACCCATTTATGCTATTTTACGGAGATTGTGAAAAAGAAAAAAAAGTGCTGTATTTTTATATTTGTTGTTGTTATGTTTAGTTCTAACCCGCCTTTTCCCCAGATTGGGGCTCAAAGCAGCTTAGAACAATTTTAAAATATGTTAAAATGGCTATGTTTTTAAATGTTTTTACACTTCTAAAAATGGTGTTTTGATAAGATAACCTGCTTAGCTGTGTTTTAACTTCTCTATCTTCAGGTTTTTAGCTTCATCATGCTTTAGCCTTGTAAGCTGCCCTGGCTTCCATGGCAGGATAAAGGCAAGACATAAATGCAATAAAATAAAATAAATAATACTGTTTCTGTTCCCAGTTCACTTATGAGTGTCTGCCTTATATTAACATAATTCTCTCGAGCCTCTTAGGTAGCACAAGGCTGAACCTCAGTGACTGTATAGCACAGTGACTTCTATAGTAATTAAATCTGTAGATTTTGCCTGACATGTTAAGTGGTTACATCTTGGATCATCTTTCTCTTGGAAGAACACATGCTGTCACTCAGCAAGTTTCCAGTATTACACTACATGTTTTCTGATTATTTCATATATAAATCTCTGTAAACACTAGGTTAAGATCCACATGAGCAGTAATTGGTCATCATTGTTTTGTAATTGTTATACTTTATTCATTGCTTGTTCCAGCAGCAGGCAAAATCTACCAGATAGTGGCATGAAAATATGAAGTTGCTGATGCATATGTTGTTGTTGTTGTTATTATTATTATTATTATTATTATTAACCTTTATTTATAAAGCACTGTAAATTTACACAGCGCTGTACATACAGTCTTTTTAATTAGATGGTTCCCTGCCCTCAGGCTTACAATCTAAAAAAACATGACACATCTTTTCTTTGTTTTGAGTGGACTGATGGGGCCCTGTGTAATACCAGCTGCTATATAATTTGGAATCATACTTTTCATATAATTTTCAGGATTGGTGAAGATATAAAGATGTCAGAATTGGAACTGGGTAGATTAGCAAACAACATCCAAGAACTCCTTTACAGTGCCTCTGACATTTGCCATGACCGATCTGTCAAGTTCCTCATGGCTAGAGCAAAAGTAAGTTCCTTACATACTTATATCCCAGAAGAAACTTCTTTTTAGTGAACATGAAAACAACCTTTATTTTCCTTGCAATTATAATTGGATTAGTTCTGGAAATTGCTCTGTAGAAATATGTACAATCAAACTGAATAGAAACAGTATTTGCTGGAAAGCAGGTAGTATTTTTATTTGCCTTTCAAAGCAAAGATACTCATGTCAGTTTACAACGTAAAACTTTAAAACAAAAACTAGAAATATAATTAATTAAATAGCATTTAGTAACTACAACAGTACAGTATAACTTTTTTATATAAAACAATTAAAAGCACCATTAAGCAACACCATTTTTATGGTCTGTTTAAAAAACATTCAGGGAGGCATACTCACGTGTTAGGATAGAGTTTTTCATAAAGATGGGGTCACCACAGAAAAGACCCAGTCTCTCACATTTGCAGTCTAAAAGTTCTTACTGTCAGGTCTGTGAGCAAGACCCATTTAATTGATGATGATGATGATGATGATGATGATGATGATGATGATGATGATATAGTTCCAAGCCATTTAAGAATGAGAGGCAGCAGTTAAAACTGGTTCCAGAATCCCATTAGTAATCAGTTCACACAAAGATCCCATCCCCATGCCTAGCAATTAGCCTTACCCCAAAGTGTGGAGTAGATATCTGTCTTTGTTAAGATCACAGTACAGTATGTGAGGAGAGGAATGTTAAGTCTTCTTTCCTAGCTGCAGTCTTAACAATCCCCACTCCCCTCCATAGAGTACACTGAGCCCTTGCTATCCACTGGGCATTTGGTTCGAGGACCTCCATGGATACCAAAATCCATGGATGCTCAAGTCCTATTAAATACCATGACATAGTAAAATGGTGTCCCTTATGTAAAATGGCAAAATAAAGGTTCTCTTTTTGGAATTCATGCATTTTAAAATGTTTTCAAACTGTGGATCCTTGAATCTGAGGATAAAAACCCATGGATACAGAGGGATGACTGTAATTAAGCATAATGGCTGTGTGACAGCCATACACTAAACGGAAGGCTTCATTGGTAGGATCCTAACTGCGTAAGTGTTTCTCATCCAGTCACTGATTAATTGTCATTTCTCATTTAATTTGAATAAGTCAGCATATTAAGCTTTTTAAGTTGGTTACTGTTGTGAAATAAAAAGTATTATGTTAAAGACAAAATGTTAAGACTTAAATCCTGAAAACCTAAAATGAAATAACCTCTTAGCTTTGGGCACCTCTTTCCAAACATAGCTACTGGATACCTAAAATAGGATGGACCCTCTGCTATCCTGTTATCTTCTTGTAAACTGTAAAACAAGATAGAGGTTGGATAAAGAAGTGATAAAGGAAAGCCTGTTCCCATTGAATGCCTGTGTTTCAAACGTCTTAAACATATTAATGGGAAATTCTGTGCTGTATGGTCTTTAGAGCTTTTAGTAATGGAAATAATTACTCTATATATTGAAATTTGAGTCAAAAAATTAACCCAAAAAACCAGAGTCAACTTATCCATAGGTGAATGTAAGTACTACACTTTAACTCTTATTTTTTTAAAAAGGAACCATCCTCTGGTGAAAGGCAAGAGTGTAATCTGTCTTGGAAGCACTAACCTCGCTCTACACTCTCATCCATCCAGCCTTTAGTAGGAGCACAAACAGTTATGGCTGCTGGAATTTTGTTCTTAGGCATTGTTTTCCTTTGCTTCATTGTTTACATCCTTTTTTACATGCCCCTAAGTTTTACTCTTGACTTATCCATGGGTCATATCAAAATCCATAATTTTCGCCGCAAAATCTGCCCTTGACTTATACATGAGGTCGACTTACAGTTGAGTATATACGGTACAATATCATTGCCTCAATTTGATTTCTAGGATGGGTTCCTGGAGAAGCTGAATTCTACAGAATTTGTTGCTCTTTCACGTCTGATGGAAACTTTCATCTTGGATACAGAACAGATCTGTGGTAGGAAGAGTATGTCATTGCGTGGTGCACTTCAGAGTCAGGCTAACAGATTTGTAAATAGATTCCACGATGAACGAAAAACTAAACTCAGGTATCTTTCTATATGTATATTATAACGTGATGCAATATGTTACACCCTTTGAAAACCTCCTCGTAATTTCTTTCTTGCATGAAGTGCAGAGTTACTCCTTAAATTACATTTCTTTTTTGCATTCCATAACAAATTTTATATTAGAACCCCTATTTTATATTAGAACCTTTATTTACATATAAACTTTCCACATATAGTGTGTATATTTTCTGTGTTTCATATTCCCTGTACATTTTGAATATGTATTTTCTATGTTTCACAATTCATATTCTGTAAAATCAAAATGTTTAAAAAAGATGTTTTATATATCCCAAAGACAGGGAAAACCAAATTGCAATTGCAGAAGGGTTCACCCCATTTGATTTTTCCAATATTGATGTGTTACAACATGGAGTTTAAATGGCTCTCATTGGCATTCTTATTGTGAAAGTGCAAAAAAATTTTTTTATTGTGGCACAAAGTTAAGAAAACAAAAACAAATTGGCACTTACATCAGTTAAATCTTTTTCAGTGCCAGGTTGCAACACAACAACTGTGGAGACATCAAAGAGGTGTCAAGGCACTGTATACATTTAATTCAAAGGATATCTTCCTATTTAGTTTACTTTCCCCTGGATTTTAATATACCACATTTTACTTAATCTGGTAGATTTCTTGGCTAAACTGAAGCATATAAAGTATGCTGTGTTCACATTAATTTCATGGGAGGGCTGAACGGCACATAGATTGCTGCAACAACCTGGAGTCTGCTATATTTGGGAGGCTGGGGGCTTCTCACATGGTTTAGCCACTTTCAGTATAGCTGGTACTTTATTTTCAAAAAAGAGACACTATGATGGTGTCATTGAAATGACCCAAATTTACAGAGGAGGCTCCCCACACACGTAGGTCATTGTACGTATGAACTCAGTGTAAGATTTGATCATCTGCCTGGAGTTTAAATCCTCATTGACTTTTGCCAATTCAGATCTCTGGAGAATCTGTCACTGCTTGTATTTGCATCAAATGAATCTTTTATGACTTCAGCTCCATGGAAATAATCTGCCAATCAATATAGACATAAAAGACTTAAAGGCCATTTATTATTATTTTTGTAAACCTTCTTTCTTTTATGTTTATTAATAGCCTTCTACTAGATAATGAGCGGTGGAAGCAGGCTGATGTTCCAGCAGAGTTTCAAGATCTTGTTGACTCGATATCAGATGGCAAGATTGCTTTACCAGAAAAAAAAACAGGAGGTGGGTCTGAACTAAATTAAAGGTGATTGGATTAAGACTTGTATGTTGACTGTTGACTTTGTGTTTTACTTTTTACCTTGTGCATCCAGATTTGGCATGCCATAATGATGGGTAGGGTTGAAAAGAGCGCCATTCCCTAACTTAATCTTGTAGAATTTCCAGCTAGTGGGTAGAAGAATCCTTACTGTTGTTTCCAGTCTGAAGTCAGAAGTAACAGTAGGAGAGCACACCCCTTGCTATAGTATTCATGATCAAGAGCAGCATGTAATGTGCAGTGCCGGTGCAGACACTACTGTCACTTACAGGAACTAGCAAAGTTCACAGTTATCTTTGCCTTTTGTCCTGTACACAGTGTGTATACTCAGCCAACTCCTGTAAGTGCCAGATGACTGTGTTTTGCAGCTCCTCCCTCTTTCCCATGTGGTAAATTGGAGCTTCAACTAGCACTTCATTAGTGTCCAATTACCTTAAGTAACATGGCTACTCCTCCATACCAGGTGGTAGAGGATGTGTGGGGGGAAATCCTCCCACTCCCACTCTTAATGTCCCCATTAAGCTGTACATGTTGGACCTGATCATACAGCCAGCCCTTCATATCTGTGGATGTTCCATTCCGGACACCACCACCACCACCCACAAATGGCAAATTCCACAGGACCTTGAGTCCATTTCTCTTCAATGGTGGTGGTATGTGTGCACAGATGCTTTGGCACAGCCATGTGCATGCACCGACTTTGAGGAGAATGCGGTGGGGCCATCTACAAATGCTCCAACCTGTGGATGCCAATCCCATGGATAGAAAGAGCTAACTCGTTAGCATGGAGAGATAAACAACTGGATCGATTTAAATGAAATTAATTTCATAGTGCTTGAATGTGTAGAAAGAACTTTCAGATTACATCAGTAAATCCCACTAGATAGACTATTTTTTTGGGGGGGGGGGGGGACTATCTAAATTTTTTACATAAGTCCAGAATGTCAATAACCCAAGCCTGTGGGATTTCTTGTTTCTATGGAATAGCTACTCCACAGTTGAATGCGCTGTCCTTAAGGTAACACATGATACTGACAAAATTCTTGTTAGCATGATGTGTAGAAGTCAGCCCCATATGTGGGATGCTCCTCAGGCAATTTTAATGTGTGCACTTTGTGAAAGTGTTCCTGCATAAAAGTTACACAGTGGAGGGATTGGATTAGTATGGTGGGAGAAAACCTGCCCAATGAGCACGTGGTTGATCTAACTTTTTCTCACCTATCTCAAACAGTGTCCCATTGAGGCTCATGTAAGATCCTGTCTTTAAAACCCCGTTTTGGGAACTGGCTTTGTATATAAATGGGTGGATAGAATCAATCATTTTTTCCATCTTTCTAACCATTAATATTTACATTGGCAGCAGATTCTTTCTAGCCATCTGGCATTCTTTTTCCTTCTCCATTATTTGGTTTTGCAAATAAGTGCTAAAGCATAGCATCCATGTCTCCTGAAGTTATAAACAATCTGTTTTCCATGTAGTTTGATCTACCATAGTGAAATAAACGATCCCACTCCTTATATTTGGCATTCAAGACAGGTTGCCAGTCTTCAAGAGAATGTTGAGATAGGAATTAAGTATGTGACCTGTAAGATACTATGGGTGATTTTGAGGTGGTATGAGCTGAATGGTGATACTTCTCAAAAGTAAATGGAAGCAGGAAGTTGAGGAATAAAAAAAGGGTAATTTACATTCCCCTGTTCTACATTGTCCAGCACCATGACGGGTAATCCCCATTGTGTTGTAAATATCTCCAATTTTTTTACTAGACTGCAAAACTATTGACTGATTTATTGGAGGCTTGCAGAAGAGAGAGCTTTTTGCAGTAGCCTGCAACCCTTCTTTGTAGGAGGCGTTCTTGTCCTGGCAACCAACTTGAATTTTGCACTAAGCACACAAGAGCAATGAGCATACTTCCTCTCTTCTCCCTCAACATCCTCACTTGGCAGCATGGAATTCCATGTATTTCTCTACCTACAGTTCTTTGTCACCTCTAATCACTATGCTAAAATTTAATGGCAAGCCTGTTTTTATAGACAGTTTCTAGTGTTTTTGCATTGTGTTTAATTTTAACTTTTTTTTTAAAAAATGTTCAATTGTCTAGCACCTGAGGAAAGAAAGCCAACTGACTTCTTGGTTGTTGATGGACAAAAATATGCTGTAGTTGGGTAAGGTGTACTTTTTATAATTTATGACAAGTTATTTGTTGCATAGTCATTTTGAATATTAAAAGATTACAGGTTTTCATAAAAATGAAGACTAAGCAGAGTAAGCTTCTTGCGTATAATTAACTTTTTAAAGACAAAACCTCTGCAAATGTTAGCCATATATTTACATTAACCATCTAAAAGAAGGAAACTCTAATCAGACCTACGACCCGAGGACCTCGCTGCCACCATCCATTCTTGTCAAGGCCTCATCAGTCGAACCTCTGGTTTAAAGGGTGAGGCCAGTTCTGTGCACGCTGCGCTCCACCAGAAAAATCCATTGCACAGGCTCGAAGGATACATCCAACGTCATCAATGCGCTTGTAGAAAGCACAGATGAGTCCTTCCTGAATCTTCATTCACGAAGTAAAGCCAAGAAGCATGAAAAGTAGTGTAGCTGTTGTTACTGGCCTCTTGTATTTGGTGATCATGCCCAAGCCTTTGCAGCCATACCATATAGAAATGTCACCATTGTTTATAGTCAGATGTGTAGTAGTTGCAGTCGTATACTTTGTTAAAACAGCCTTGTTGCCCTAGTGCCTGTTGGCCTAAATCCTGTTGTTAGTTCTGACAAGAATAAAGCCATTGAATCAAGGGGATTTTCCTATGTGTGAACTCGCCATTCAACAATTGATTGAATGTGGTTATTCTCTTGGGACTAACTAGCAGGATGCCAGCCAGTGAGTCTTTCTGCAGCAGAAAAATATATTCCATCAAGAATATGTCAGTAGTTACTTCTTGTGACCCTAAAAAAGAGCATCTCTGCCATTGACCATTTAAATTGGAGGAATATCAATTGAACTTACATGGTGCATTGTAGAAAGTGTTAGCCAATGTTGTTCATAAAACAGCAAATGTGAGAAAGATTAAGTTACCGTTAAGGCATTTTAGAAATGTGAATTGGATGACCTGTGGGCTTCTGATGTGGTCTGAAATCATGTGTTCAATTCTTTATTTTTCAGGACAGTGTTGTTGTTAATTAGAATCATCCTTGAGTACTGCCAGTGTGTGGATAATATCCCTTCAATAGCTACTGACATGCTTACTCGCCTATCTGATTTACTGAAGGTACAGCTCCCTCAGATGTGTTGTAAAATGCAAGGAACAATTATTTATTTAGTATCTATTTTTATATCCAACCTTTCCTCCAGTGGGTTCAAAGCTTTCCTCGTTACCTCTTTATCCTGATCTTCCCCTCAAGGGTAGGTCAGGCTTAGAGAGACTGTTTTGCCCAGGGTCATGCCTTGAATTTCACGATGTACCTTATATTTTTAATTAAAACATTCACATAACTTTTTAATTAGTTTAAATAGGTATGTTAGCAACCTTGGGAGATACAGCTTGATAACTTAACATCTGAAAGCACAGAACTTTGAACTCTTCAGTGCACAAGACAAGGCTAACAAGAGAGCTTTCTGTGCGTTTGTTCACCTTGTTAGGCAAGGTCTCTCATTATAAACTCCATAGGACCTTCAAATCTCTGTAGAACCTTCAGGATTTCAGATTTATTCTTTTAAAAACAATTATGCAGATGTCCTCCCCTGTTTTTGCCATTCAGCAGTTTGAATGCTAGCTCTAATTATTGGAGTGCATGTTGGTGAATTGTTCCTTCAATAATGGAGTATGCAGATGAATAATCTGTGTGTCCTTCCTTTCTCCCTGCCAGGTGGACAGCTTCAATTGCACAGATTAAACCACAAATTAACCAAAAAAATAAAAATAAAATAAAGGACAATGGTAATCCACAGTCAAATAGATTGAAAGCCCTGTTTTGTGCTTTTATGGTCCTTTGACTCAATCAAGCTGATAAATAGCGATAAGAAAAGATAGCAAGTGTTCAGGTGTTTTTCAGAAGCTGTTTTTCCCCTTGATTTTAGCATAAATGAAATTATTTCTATGAATATCCAGTTAATATAAATTAAATGCGTTTGGCATGGCACCCTTCCCTGTTTTAAATACATATGTTAATTTAATCTGCTGCTCACAACTCGATAACAGTCATTGTCTCATCCTTCATAAAGGAAATTAAACCCAACAGAGTCATAATCAAGCAGTTATTACCAGAGGGGTCAGTGAGGTTCCTCCATTTTTTTAAAGATAGAATTCTGCAAGCAACAAAACAAAACATTTTCCCTTGGTATTCCTTAAATCTGTCCAGATGGGGGAAGTCTATTGCAAGGTGGAGGACTGTGATATTATTGGCACACTCCCCTGACACACTTTCCCCAAGTATATATTTGTGCATAGCATCTCTCATTTATATGGAGGTCTGTATAGATAGAGCTCAAAGTCCAAAACCTCATGTTCTTTACACTAGAATATTTCAAAAATGGTATGGATGGTACAGCCTCTGTGCAGCTAGTGTTACATCTTTATAGAAAGTCTGGGTGTTTACAGGCTGGATGCTATGACGTACAGGTGTGAAATAAGGAAAATCAGAATCTTTAAGGAGCAGTTATCAATTGAGGGGGAATCATCTATATTAATTCCAGGTATATCATAAAGAACTAGAAAGGAAATAGTACAGAACCGTAAAGTAGCTGGTTGGTAGGTGCCAGTATGGACAGCTTCAGTGTAAGGTTTTACCTGTCTAACCGACTTGAGTTTTTGTTGTGGTGTAATGAATGAAAAGGCATGCTTAGTTAAAAAAAAGTTGCATATTAGTCAGTATCTAGGTCTTATGTGACTCCTTTCTCTCTTTTTCGTGCAGTATTTTAACTCAAGAAGTTGTCAGCTGGTGCTTGGAGCAGGCGCATTGCAAGTGGTTGGCTTGAAAACAATAACTACCAAAAATTTAGGTATGAAACAAACTATGAAATGTTTTGTGATCATGTAATCTCCACTTAATTGTCCAAAAAGAAGCTTTCCACAGTTTGCAGCCTTTCAGGGTTGTACTTTTGAATTTTGGCTTGTATTATTAATTTATTAATAAATTAATTTACTAATTTCTTTATGGGGAGTAGAGAGAAGAATTTACATGTGTTATTATAAATCTTCATAATAAATTTTAAAATTCAGCTTTTAAAATAGGTGCCTTCTAACAAAGGTCCAAAACACACTGCAGAAATAATCCAGTTTGAGATTGTTTTAAAATGCCCTGGCTCCCAGGAATTCTGGGAACTGTAGTTTTTTTGAGACATTTAGCCTTCACTGTCAGAGAGCTCTGGTGCAACAATAAACTGCAGTTCCTGGCACTGAGCCGGGGCAGTTAAAAACGGTCTCAAACTGGATTATTTCTGCAGTGTGTTTGGGACCTAAGACATCTTTCAGTTGATAATTTACATGCTGGCTCAGCAAGCCACAGGTTTTTACTGTTAATGGATTTTGAAAATGACAGTGGACCCTTGGGATTTGGTTCCAGGACACACCATAGTGGCTGAGTAAAATTGTATCCCTTATAGAAAATGGCAAACTCCAGGTTTACTTTTAGGTTTGGCTTTTTTTAAAAAAAAAACTGGTTTTAAGCCGTGGATAAGAAAGCTGTGAATACAGAGGGCTGGCTTTTTATTTTACAGCTTCCATAGGAGAAGGACTCTTGTTATACTAACAGTTTTTCTATATTTACTTTCTCCTTTTTCTTGCAGCCCTCTCCTCACGCTGCCTTCAACTCATAGTGCACTACATTCCTGTTATCAGAGCACACTTTGAAGCTCGCCTGCAACCCAAACAGTTCAGCATGCTTAGACATTTTGACCACATTACTAAGGTAGGCAAAGACAAAGTAACTTCCATTGAGGTCCAGGCAGACTCTGTCTCATATGTGGAAGTTACTTTGCTGCTGTTAATGGAGCTGAAATTTTATTGCCTGTGTTTTACTACTGGACAAACTAGTGTGTCCCTGTTGGTTCTCCCCAGTGTCTTGTGATACCATAAACCATTGCATCTGTTTGGGATGCCTGGCTGTGATGGGACCTGCATGCACTGTTTTACAGTCGTTTCTGTCCTTGAAGGAGTGAACTAAAAAAAGTGGTACTGGGTGGTGCTATTTGACACCCTGGTTGTTTGGCCTGTTGGATTCGTGAGTGCTTGATTCTTAACTCCATGATATTTAATGAAACTGTAGTGGGCCCTTGGTATCCACTGCGGTTTGGTTCCAGGGGAACTCCCCCAGTCAATACCAAGATCTATGGATGCTCAAATCCCATTATATACAGTGGGGTAGAAAATGATATCCCTTGTATAAATGCCAAAATCACGGTTTGTTTTCTGGATTTTTTTTAAAAAATCAAGCCATGGATGGTTGACTCTGTGGATGCAAAATCTATGGATATGACGGATCAGCTGTACTAGGAGAGGTTATTTGGAGATTAGGGCTCATTAGTACTCTGAACTCTCCTTTCCATCTCATTTCAAAGAAGCTGTTTCCAAAACAATAGTAATTCTTAGTTATGCTCCAGACACCCAACAAATGCAGATTCACAACATGTAAAATAAAGAGCACAAAGAGCAATTGGTGAATTTATACAGACAGAGCTTATTTCAGACATTTTTCTCTAAAAAAGTTAAGTATTACCTGATCCTGACAGCCTCAGGCAAAAACTTGGCAACAGTCAAAGTCACACTGGGAACCTTATCTTCTAGTAAGAATTTGACATAATATTGGGCTGATTTTCCTGGTAGATTTGCCATTAATGGATTAATCATATCTTGTTGAGCATGTTTGTAGAATCCACAAGACAAGAGAATGTGCTTCATGGATTCTACTTCATGGTTACTGCCGGGACATAATCTTGAGGTTTAAGGGATAACGGTAAATCTACCTTAGAGCATTTCAGAAGGAAAAATATGCAAAATGTGCAGAGGGAAAAGCATTTAATCTGGTCTTGGTAAAAAGTCAACATTAACAATAGTCAGATTCTTTAAATACTTGGCTAGATGTATGCTCCATGCGGTTAGTGAAAAGGATGATTTTCAATGAGAGGTTGATGTTTCCTTCATCCTTCTGAAACAGCCAAAATCCCTCCACCATTTACTATAGAACCACAGGCACCCCACTGCCTGGGACAATTTGATGCTTGATGGTGAACGGGATGATTGCAGAAGCTTCTGGTTATGTCTCCATAGCCAGACACAGAATTAATACATCTTCTGCTGAGACTTCCAGAGAACCTCAGCAGACCTGATGATTGAATTACTTTGCCTCTGGCTATGGGGACTTTATCATACGCTTCTCTGGTGATCTCCCACTCTCAAGCAGGCATGGCATGGCTATGGGAGGGGAGATTCAGTGACTCTACAGTGGCTCTAAATCTAGTGAGGGTATGTGATTGGTCTGATTGGCCACACAGGATTCCAGCTAAGGAGTGCGTTTGGACAGTTAAATCTGATGCATCAAGGCATGTGTCCCGCCATCTCAGTTGGCTCTCTGTATCCATGGCTTCTTTATCCCCAGATTCAACTATCCATGGCTTGAAATTTTAAAAAAATAAATAAATTCCAAAAAGCAAAACTTGATTTTGCCATTTTCTATAAGGGACACCATTTTATTTGTAAACCACCTTGAGTCCTATGTTGAGGGAAAGGTGGGATATAAATTGTTTGAATGGATCAACAGTATTTATTAGGCGTAAAAGGAGGACTGCAGGAAAGCACACCACTGCTCCTTGTTTGTTTCATTGTTTTTTCATGACTTCCAGATATATTCATTAGGAAATAAACCCTTGCATGAATTAAGTTATAAATGTAAATAACAAATACACTTTTATTTCCAGGATTATCATGATCACATAGCGGAAATTTCAGCAAAGCTTGTAGCCATAATGGATAGTTTATTTGACAAGCTGCTCTCTAAGGTAATGAGTTTTAAAATGCCTTTATTAACATATAAGTACTTCATTTTGAGTAGATTTTAAAATAGTGACAAAATCTCTGTTTTCTTTGTTCAGGTGTATAAGCTGCTAGGCTTTATCAAGTGATTGGTATATGGTATATTTTCATACAATATGGTGCTAATTTGTTGCACTATCATCGCAATTCTACACAAGTCACATTGGGTAGACCAGTTAGTGGTCACTATATCCTATATTCTGTCACTATAAATTAGGAGAGGACAATAACTACTCAGAAAACACACTCCATGGAGTTTATCACACTAGCGAGATTCTGTGGGAAAACAGGAGTTAAACAAGATTTAAAGCAAAGAAAACCCAGAAATGGCCAAAGTTTATCACACGACATCGCAGTTAACGTGAAATAACGCAAAGTTAATCCAAAGGCAAAGCAGAGAAAACCGGTAGCTTTTTACTTTTGGAACAAGTCGAAAGTAAAAAAGCTGCCATTTTTCTCTGCTTTGCGTTTGGATTAACTTCACGTTATTTCACTTGGGCAGTATCCTAGTGTTATAAACTCCCCGAATTTGCAAGTTTTGTTTAAATTCAAATGTACTTTAAATCGCATTTTAACTCTCATTTTCCCGCGGGATCTCGCTAGTGTGATAAAGCTCTGTATTCTGTGTAGGGGATGGTATCAGGGATTTTATATGTTCTGTATTTTTAACTTGTTAGCTGCCCTGATTGTTGTCAGAGGGGCGGGATACCAATAAATTTATTATTATTATTATTATTATTATTATTATTAGCTGCATTTGCAATAATTATTTAAGGGGGGCTTACTGTAAAAAAATTGTAAGAAAGGTGTCTTGCTTTCAAGTTTTGTGCATGCTAGTAATTACATTAGATATAGTCAGCGTATTAATTATTTAAAACTATATTTAGGAATGAGAAGCTTGAATAATAAGCAGGAAAAGAACATTAACAAGTTTCTGCTCTTAAGGAGAATTCTCATTGCTGTGACCTAAATCTAATTGTTAGTCCCAGCTATCATAAACTGGTTGTTTTCAATTAGAATCTGATAAATCAGCACTTACGTAAGTTCCATTGATTCAGTAGTCTACTCTAGGAAGGCCTAATAATTTAACCCCTGTAAACAAAATGGTAGCTGAAATCTATCAGCCCCAGTCTCTAATACCTCCCCTGTCTGTATTTCCAGTATGAAGTGAAAGCGCCTGTTCCTTCGACATGCTTCAGGAACATATGTAAACAGATGGCAAAGATGCATGAAGCAATATATGACCTTCTTCCTGAGGAACAAACACAGGTAAGCCATTTTGAGTGGTTTTTCTTGTTAATACTGTAATAATGTGCATATGCTCTCAGTTGTTGAAGTTTCAACAGGCAATTGCTGAATTCCACAAATGATGCCTGCACTTAGTGTTTTCCACATGAGGGGAGGATCACAGCTCATTTTAAGTCAACAAGGTCTTAAGTATTGGGCCAATGTTTTGCATAAGTAGAATCCAGCATTGGCATTGAATAACCTGTAACATTTAATACTAGATTACTGAAAACAGGGATTAAAATGGGAAGATTTTTTGCTCTGAATCTGTTATTTATTGATAAAGTGCCATCTGTGTACATTCCTTTTCATAAAGAACTTGTTTGGCAAGTTTTACCCCTAGAAGGTAGATGATCTAAAACGGGTATGTGGCAACAACAGAAGAAATGGAAGTAGGGAAGGGGGGTATGGTGCCCTAGGCATTATTCCAAAGAGCTATTATTTATGATGTGGTCCTTAGTTTCTGTGCTGAGAATGCACTGTGACTCATGGATGAGATGGTGGCTCTGTACATTAATCTGAGTACACTTCAAGGATACACAGAGTGGTAACACTTGTATGGTGGGATTATTTTTGTATAAACATAAAATAAGCTTTGTTAACAACTTTTCATTACATTGCGTTCTAGGTGTTGTTTTTAAGAATTAACGCAAGCTACAAGCTTCATTTGAAGAGGCAGTTGGCTCACTTAAATGTAGTCAATGATGGAGGACCTCAAAATGGGTATGTAACACAGTTTTTCAAGTAGAGGTGCTCCGTACTGGGGGTGGGGTTGTTCTTGGTTTGGGTAAGATCTGGTGCAAGACAAAAACAGTAATGTTGTTGGCACTAACATTACATCCCAAAATAAAAAGTGAGTTCTACCCTGGGATTAAGACTTCATTTGTATCCTAATTACAGACTATGGGTTAATTATATCTGGTAAAGTCGAGAGATTGTGCCTGCAGTTGATGACTTTTTAAAAACCACTGACAGATGGAACAGGGGCAGAGTGGAAGCCTAATGACATACACCTTTGAAGCTTTAAATCTGGCCTCATTTGGGAAGAAGATAGGGTGATAATCTGATAAGTACCTTGAATATTTGTACACCAGCCTTTCTCTGTAGAATTGCAGTCCTTTGTTGGCCTGTTGTTTTTCTGCTCAATCTTCCCACAATGTTTTAAACTGATATGTGAGTTTTATGTAATGAAGATCTTGTAGTTCCAGCCTGTCCAGTATCGGCTGGCAAAGCATTGTAAAGGCTTTCTGGGTCTTGTGGGCATAAGCGACAAATGTTGAACCTTGTAAAACGCACACCTGGTTTCAATGATTATTCAGGAAAACTTGCAAAGAGGGTTGAAAATATTTACTCAAGTAAGAGCGGAAAACATCGCCAGGACACTGATTGTGCTTTGTGCTATTGTCATATATCTGACTTGTGGGGAAAAAAGACACTCTTAATGAGTGCATATTTGATGCATTGTTATTGTTGTGTGCCTTCAACAACAACAGCAACATTTATTACGTCACACAACCAGCACAAAGCAGTAAAAAGTATTCAGGAAATTCAAGGAAAATATGCTCATGTGTACACAACATCAATAAAATGTGGTTACAACATTCGACCTCAGGATATACACTATATATATTTGCTGTAAGAAAAGCTGCTAATATTCTGAAATATAAATTTAGCATGGACATTTAACTAGCCGCTATCGACACATCTATTCCTTGGGAGATCGTTTCAGGAACATGTAATTTTGTTAACCCTTTATGTTAGAAAATTTTTTAAATATAAAAATGTATACAAATTCTTATGTATTAACATAATCAGTCTGATTATACAAAGTTATATGGTATGGATTTAAACGATAAGACAAAAATCAATAGGCTGTTTACAGCAATTTGGCCATAAAATGTCGATAACAATTACTGCATCTGTTTTAAACATTTTTTACGACAGGTGATAGCAGCTGCAAAAAAATGTAACAGCTATAAAAGTTATATATTCAGTATAGTCTGCAAGAAAGTAGTCAACATAAAATTTCTACCAGGTACCTGATGAATAATTGGGGTTATATGAGTAGCACGTAATTCTGTATATAAGGAGCAACTAAAGAGAACATGACTGTTTGCTAACCACTTGTTTCCTAGTAAATAACAGTTTTCTGTAGAGGAAAGGAGGACATCAGACACAGAGCAAGAAACTGACTCCACAATATATAGCTTTAACTGCGGTGATGCACCAGGAGATACATATCCTGATTTTACCCCCTAAACCTACCTCATAGTGTGTCCAGCTTCAATAAAATAACTGGATGTGTCCTCACTTGTTCCCTCCACTCTCTGGTAATGACTGTTATTGGACTGCTCAAAAATCAGTCACGCTTAAAACATGATAAATCATAACCAGGATGTCAGCCACTGTTTTATCTCGTGCTACAAGTGAGGGATTGGATACAGTGCATCTCAATGTTTTTATTTCTGTTTCCACTAGATTGGTTACAGCAGATGTAGCTTTTTACACTGGAAACCTCCAAGCTTTGAAAGGGCTTCAAACCCTGGATTTAAATATGGCTGAAATCTGGGAACAGAAAAGGTGATAATCCACTGAGAATTGCCTGTCCACATGGGACGATTTCTTCTTTGCAGAAGAGGAACACTCGGAACCTAGAAGACTACAGTCTCTCGAAACGGGATGAAAATTTGCTACATGACTGACTTTGGGAGAGTCTTTTTAGGAAGGAAAGAAGTTATCAGTTCATTGTGCAATTTCTTCATTTTTTCTGGAACAGGCTCAGGTTTCTTTGGACCAAATCCAAAAAAATACATAGCTGTAACACAGCTGTTGTTGTCTAGAGAGTGCTCTGTAAATCTTTATATTAAAAAGATGCTTTGCATTTCCTCTAGTACAATGAAATTTTAATGGTGTCTCACCTTTATTTAATGATGGTACAGTTTGAAAACTCTTGCTGTTGAATTCTAGAAAATGTTTTCGCTATAAAACTATACTGTTAAATTATTTTTTTACAGATGTTTCTATAAAGTCTTGATTACCTACACGGATTCGTTAGGGTGCATTCATGTTCCAGAATATTCCTTGCATCTGTTCTGCATACTGCCACCAGAAGACAGTATTTGAAATACTTCTCAGATCTTGAAAATGCAGCTGTAGAGCTTGCCTCTGTTCATATAAGGCATGCCGACATGATAGTTTCACTATTTTTATTATGATGATCTGGGATTGGTAATTTTAACTTTTGAACAGTTCTTACAAGAATGTTTTCCACGGACTATCAGTCTGCCAGTTTCCCTGTAACTCCTACCTCCTATTCTTGCCCACCTCCCTATCCTATTAAAGTTATTTAACTGTGTAGACAAAACTACACTCATGGGAGCAGCAGCAATGGAGGTACAACTACTGTATGGGGGAAAATTATGCTATCTTTCAGGCTGGTACCTGCCTGTATTAAGTAATGAAGTGCCTGTGTATTTCACCTCACAGCATTTTACCTAAATCCAGTGAGTGCCTACTCTCGTGATGATTATGTACAATGATACCATGTTTTGTGTGCCTATGGTTACTTTAAGCAGGCATGCCTATCTGTTACCATTAGCAGAAGTCTTGTCAATCAAAAATAAAGCTGTAAAATGAGTGGTTAAAAGAGACCAGCTTCTTTAATGATATAAAACCACCGACAAAAGCCGAATATCCAGATAAATTGATACTCTTTATTTCAGTACTTGTACACATTCATGTGGAATTTTGTTTCCACATCTGTGTCAACGCACAATTTCAACTGTATAAACATGAATATGCTGCAGAAGTGATCTTTTCCATACTGAAAAGTAAAATGGTGCTCTTAATAGTTAGAGAAATGCTAGATGATGGGGGTGGTGTAATGGTGACAGACGTAACCGTTCAGATGTTTCTTGTAGATGTCTTTTCTTTGGGTAAATGCAAGAGAGCAATAACTCCATCCTTAGAGCACAGTGAAAGTGAGATATGGAACTATGAATGGCACAGAATGGTATAGCTTGAAATATTAACAGTAGGCAATAATGTTAAGAGTTACGTAGTGTACCTTTCAACAATTTACTTGTCTTGATAGTAAAACATCTGGGTATACTTCATAGAATTGTTGCACTTAACAGCATATTGCTTCACAGCTTTTTTAATTACTAGCAACTTAAAACGTATTGAACATTACATGTTAACATGTTAAACTTCTTACACAAGAGCTGCCTGTCTTTTCTTAAGACAAACAATATTGCACTTTAATGATTCTGTAGTTCAGTATAATCTAAAGATTTGCATCTCAAATGTTTTTTTTTCAAATAGAAGAAAATACAGAAAAACTACTTAGAAAATAATACTGTGGGTACAGTGTGTGATTAAGCTAAGTAGACCCCTGTGTACAATTCTAATGCCTATGGGTTCTTCCACTTGAGAAGTTCTAGGAGATGGCCACCAACCACTATTACCAGGTTGCATCACTTCAGTGGTCCAGGATCCGAAGATTGCCAGAGACTATTTTGTTCTCCAGTACTGCTCCTGGTGGGATATCTATCCTGTCACCATGGTTCGCAATAATGATGACTGTTCCCTAAATACAGAAAATACATTTAGATACGATTTGGAAGTGATCACCCTAGACATTAAAACTTTCATTTGGATTTAATGAATTTCTTTTTAACTCTTGGTTAGTAACTTTTGAAACATTTCAAACACATTTTGTACAGAATAACTATGGGCAAGCATGCAGTTCTCATGCAGCAATGGGCACACACAACTTCAGATGTGGCTTGGGGATTGCACTGGGAGATGTAGTTACAGGCCAAATGTATGTGGCCCAATGCAGGATCTTAGCTATTATTATTAAGTACTGGACCTAAAAAGCTGTTGCCACATTACGGCTAGCAGTGTTAGTGGAATGCAACACTTTCTTCATGTTAACAAAGATCAAATGTGTATATGAACTGCATAACCAACCTTTAATGCAACATTTTTGCCAAAGGTAACATCGCCTGAGACGGTCAGATGATCCAATTCAAGCATATCCGGGATACTTTCAAATCTCCTCAGGTAATCTTGAACCTTTTCAGAAAACAAAAAAATGGAGTATGTTACTCAAACATTTGTATAGGATATTTAAAAATAACTTGAAAGCAACTATATTGTAAATTCCAGAATGAGGTCTGTCTTTAAGGAAGACTCATTAGCTCTTGGTCAGAACTATGTGATACCAGATCAGAACAGGAAAAACCCAGAAATGATTTGGCTGTATAGCATAAAGAAAATTCAATGACCATACAGACATGTTTTTGCAAACTGTCTTCCACCCTATCCTACTCTTGCATTTGACACTGTCAGACACATGCCAAATAATATGGCACAGCAGATCCGTCTGTATCATTTTTGAGCAAGAACTATCTACAAAATAGGTACAGAATTTATAAATTGACCTTCACTGTTCCAGGACAGCATGGAGTTAGAATGCTAAAGTAATATACAGTGGGCCCTTGGTATCCGTTGGGTTTGGTTCCAGGATCACCCATGGATACCAAAATCTGTGGATGATCAAGTCCCATTATATACAATGGCTTGTATAAAATAGCAAAATCAAGGTTTGTTTTTTGGAATTTATATATTTCTAAATTACTTTTAAGCCATGGATGGTTAAATCCATGGATAAAAAATCCTTTGGACATGGATGGATGACTGTACATTAAAACTCAAATGCAATGTATGCCTTGTATTTATACTGAGTAGGATCCAATGGTAAAGCAGACAATACATGGTCTATCACACTTCTGCATGGGATGCCTGCAAGCGCTCCATGAACAGGAAAACTTTTTGTGGAAAAAACTAGCTAGAAATAAGATCAGATCCTGCCAGGAAAGCTATCCTTGGAGGAAAAGGAAAGCTCAGAGATTGCCCATTCAAATCCTAGTTATTCGTGCATAGACTACTAGAAATATGGCAGTTGTGTGCAGATTGAATGAGGCGGGAATGGGAACGATAATTGGGTCAGCCGCAAAAATCTGGCTTTAAACTTGAGCTCTCATTTTCTTCATTTCTATTGGTAGGAAGACAATTTTGGATTCTAAAATGGATTGGTGGTAAGGCTTGACTTCCCAGAACTGACCTCCTCATGTGAGTAAGAGATTATGTTGAAGTTTTTGATTCAAAAAATTGTTTGTGCTTGGATCTACTCAATTTAAAAATACAGTCCAACTCCTGAATCCGCAGGATCAAGAACCATGGTTTCATTTGCCCACATCTGGGGGGAATGAGTCTCTCTAAGGATCTGGAGGTCATCCAGTACAACTCTATGGATACGCTATGTTCAACTATATTTGTGGTTCTCACTATCTGCAGTAAGTCTGCGAACATACCCTCTCCCCAATACATGAGTCGGACTGTAGAGAGGAGGGGGATTTGTTGGAAGAAACTTTTTAATACAGAGTAAGAAAGAAGAAATTACAAGATTCTGCAAGTAGCAGAATCTTTTATCCTACTTTTAAGTAAATGTTCTTTTAAATCTTTTATTTATAACTTTTATGGCTGGAGAGAGATATGCTCAGAATGACATACTCAGCTATTAACAAGCTTCCTGGGTCGATTTATGACTTCAGACTACCATTTGGTGGCCAAAAGAAAAAATGCAGTGAGGAGGATTTTCTTTCTTTTTTCTTCTAAGATGTCAATAACAACTAGACTCAAGATGACAAAGGGCAATGAAACAAAACGGTATTCTTTTGACTCACAATCACAAAAAGCAATTCCAGCAGACAGTCTCAGTTGTTTTTTTGAATAGATGGATGCAACAAGATGTAATGCAAGAAATATTAAAATCAAGGCAAGACATGAAATAACTTGAGAGGTGAAGGAGGATCGAGGATCCGACTGGACAGCTGACAGAGAAACAAATAAATGAGAAAGTCCAAATTTTAGAATTTATAACTGAGAATTTAAAGGAGAGATGGAAAGATCTGGAGTATTTATTAGAGCTAAGAGAAAAGGAATCTTGTTCGAGATGAGATCAATTCTGAAAGCTTCTAGGAAAGGTATTAGAGAAAAAATGCTCTGGCAATTTTCTTTTGAAAAACAAAAACAAAATGGACTTTGAAATTACTGCTAGAATGTTACACAGACGGAAGGAATGTAGCTTTTTGGCAGATGAATTGCGAGAGAAAAGGATTTCATTTAAAACTGGAAGGAATTAACTTTTTATTGATTGAGGCTATAGAGTGAATTCAAAAATGGAAAGAATAAAAAACCTTATGGGAGATGTGAGGGTTAATTTGCTTAGGAAATACATGATACCAAGTCTTGAGCCAGACTGTTCAGAATAGATTGAACAATACTGGGAAAGATATAACTTTGCAAGAAATTACTGCTAGAATGTTACACAGACAGGAGAAATATGGATTTTTAGCAGGTGAATTCAGAGAAAAAAAGGATTTCATTTAGATGAGGGGAACTGGAAGGAATTAATTTTTTATTTAAGAAACAAAGATTCTTTATAAATTCTTTGGTAGAATTTGAAAGAATTTTTGGAAAAATACAAACAAGAAATCAGGAGAAAGAGGTAGCAGGGGACACATTAGATCAAGAGCAAAGACCAAATCAGTCTGATGATGAAAGAATCTTATGTATAAAGATGAAATATGAGTATTTTAAACTGAACTGATCTGGTGATGGTATCAGAAAAGCCTTTGGAATCTGCAGAAATATTAATTTAAAATTTAAACAAGTTTGAGGATTTGGCTGGATTTAAGTTCAATGAGTATTTTGTCCAGAAAGTTGTTTTGGTTCCAGACAAACCAGTTCTGACAAATGATTTACCATTTATGCAATTGCAGAAGAATCTAAGTAAAGAGAAGAAACAAAATGTAAAATATAAAGTACTACATGATGCAAAACAGAAAGGAGGACTGCGTTTCCCTGATTTAAAATGTATTCTGCCTGTTGTTTGGTTGAAAGGAGGGATGTTCCTGCTCAAGGTGGGGAAACGATTATTACATTTGGAAGGCCATGATTTGAGGTTTGGATGGCATAGATTTTATGGTATGATAAAGTGAATGTAGATTTTAATAATAATTTCGCGAGATGTGCAGTTTGAAACAGATATAAATTAAGGCTTTGACAGAGGATGCTTTTTGGGCCTGGAAGAAGCTCACTTTTAGAAGAGAAACAACAGGCAAAGAAAGATGGTGAACTGATCAGGACCTTTTGAAACTTTTGTGTCGTAATTACAAAATTAAATCAAAAGAATTTACTTAAAAGAAGGGTATAGCTTTCAGTGGTTTTCGTAGTTACAGTTATCAGAAAGATTTAAGAGGGATAAAAATGTTATGAACAGAGTAAATTAAAAATAGAATTGCAACTATGTTCAGATGATGATTGTGTGATTGGTAAAATATATAACCTTTTATTGAAGTCTGAAATGGAAGAAGTTAAATGTTGTATAATGAAATGGGCAAAGAACTTTGGTTATTATATCCAGATAGAATAGGACAGGATGTGGACACAAGAGTTACATTATGCTATGATCTTAAAGAGAATTTTTTATAAAATTATGTATTGGTGGCATACAATACCAGAAAAAAATGTCTAAATTGTCTAAAATGTGCAAAGAGGTTTCAAATGTTTGTTGGAAATCTGAACAAAAGGAAGGGGCATGTTATCATAAGTGGTGGACTTGTGAAAAAGTACTGGGTACAGATATATACAATAAAACAAGTAACTTTAAAAGTTAATACAGTGGGCCTTTTGTATGCACAGGGGATCCATCCCTCCCCCCACATATGGGAAAAACCGCGGGACCTCAAGACCCATTTATTTCAATGGTGGCGCACCATTTTGTTCCCCTGGGCTTGTCGTCCGTGGGAGCTCAAGTCCGCATATGGCAAGTCCGTGTATGGGGCGGGCGGACTGTATACAACTAAAACCAAAACTTTTTTCTTGGATTTGGTGGATGAACAATTGGAAAAGTACTATGGTAGACTACTGCACTATATGACTAATGCAGCAAGACTAACATAAGCCCAAAGATGGGAAAACTGAACACTACCTACAAAGGAGGACTGGTCGATAAAACTGAATGAACCAGCGGAAATGGATAATTATCTGCATTGATGGGGGGGGAGAGATAAAAGACATTTGTGAAAGATTGGAAACCTATATGGATTTTCTCCAGAAAAAAAGACAGCAACTTTACAGTTGTTGTTTTTGAGTTAGGATGGGATTTGTGGAAAAAGTGTATGAAACAGCTGACATAGGGGGAGGTATGTTTCTAACATTTAATATGTAACCACCAAAAAGAAAGTTGGAAGTCACTTTCTTACAATTCTGTAATAGTTTTTTCTTTATATAATTTACTTTTTCTTTTTTAAGTTTTATCTTCTTCAACTCTTTCCTTATTTTTTCTACTTTTTCTCTATTAATTACTTGTAACTTTTATACTTTTTATTGTATTTGGAAACTTTAATATAAATATTTGTAAATAAAAAAGCAATATTCAGTCTATCAGTATTCCTAGACTACAGTGCTAGCAAGATGAATCACTTACCAATAGCACCTCTATCTAGTTAACCCAGAGGAAGAAGAGAACTAGAAAGGGTGTCATCACTATGCTGGTAACCCACTGAACTGAAAACATGAATGGCCTCCATTGCTGATCCCATGTTAATGCTAATCTGATGCCTAATCAGGTATTAGTGGTACTCTGTAATGGCCAAAGTTATATGCTGGTAGACTGGATAATGAAATTGTTTCCCTAGCGTTGGAGCATTGTTTTGCCCGCTTTGCTTACCTTGGTGAAAGAGCTTCCCAGTTTAACCAGTGGCACAGTAGGAAATTCCCTTTTCTCACTCATTGTTAAAGATCCAGCGTGAAGGCTATATAGATTAGACATCACAAGTAGAAGATCAGATGTGGTCTTAACAGGCAGGAAACGGCTACGAGGCACATTGATTCCCAAAGAATTCTCAAAACTTTTAATAGCAGCACCAACAGCAGTCTCCAGCTGAATAACATTTAAACCACCATCTAAAGTCTGGAAGAGAAAGTTTTATGTATATATGTATAGAAGATCCCTCCTCCACTGCTCTGGCATGTGTGTATGTGCATATGCACGCACACACAATCATCCAACGTAAGAATTCATCATGGGAACTTGAGCCATCTGTCTTGTCTCCCATATCTCTGCCAGTATGCCCCCTTCAAACTGTCAAAGAATAGCTTGAAGTCCAGGTTTCCTAGTTAAGTAGAAGGGGTAGGCTGGGAGTAAGAAGCATGCACAGCTCACCTTGCACCACCCCACCTACCAGGTAATATGGAGCCATGGTGGCGCAGTGGTTAAATGCCTGTACTGAAGCCATTCACTCAAAACCACAAGGTTGCGAGTTCAAGACCAGCAAAAGGGCCCAAGCTCGACTCAGGCTTGCATCCTTCCGAGGAGGGAGCTAAAATGAGTACCCAGACTGTTGGGGGCAAATTAGCTTACTTGCTGTTCACCGCTATGATCTTTGGAATAGCGGTATATAAATAAAACAAATTATTATTATTATTATTAATCTGCATGCGCTACTCATCAGGGAAGAGGGGAAATGAGACCCTATTACGGCACAGGGGCCTCCCTATGTGGAGCTGGACCCATTTGTAGCTCCATATGCTAAAGGTTATTCTCAACAAATTCATCTATCACTTGCCAATTGGGAATTACAATGCCTTGGAGAAGCAAAGGAGAGCAAAACTACTGTATATAATTAAAGATTTTTTAGAATTTATTCTCTCTCTCTTTCACACACACACACCACCCCAAACCACCTACTAAACAGGAGACAACATACTGGAGGGGCTGGCATCTTATGGAGAAATTGGTCAATAAGATCAATGCCTTGGTAAAAGATCACTGTACTATACAGTAAATTAGTTTTTTATAAAACTGACATGCACCATGACAGTACAAATGACATTGTAAACAAAGTACCACAATATTTATTACTAATGTAGTGTTGAGATACAGAGTTTAATCTGGCTATACTTCTAAAATATTGAAAAAGTTCATTTCTAAAGCCATGATGCACAGAAACAGAGATACTCCTTGAATTGTCTCTCCCACTATACATTTCAAGAAGATTTTACAACATCCGGTTTCTCCTTAACTCTCCAAAGCCCTCAAGGCTGAGGTGACGTTTTGTTTTTCTACTTGACTCTTTACTTTTAACTCTTTCCAGTCCCTTACCTTTGGATTAACAATAATTTCCATATCAATAGCGTTTTGCTCCTGCAAACGTTTAATTGCAGATAATGAAATCCATAGGTTATTTGTATTGAATATCTTGAATTTTGAAACAGACTTGAATTCATCAACATGTGCTTTTGGCACCTGAGCTATTTCCACCAGTCTCAGTTTGTTTTCATACTGTGTAAGTGTGCCACCCTGGAGGGAAAAAGGAAAGTGTAAGTAAAATGGTATATTCTATAACTGCACATCAGCTAACATATAAGAGAGTCAGTGGCTTCAGTATAGCTAATCTTGCAAATTAAACAACTTTATGAAGAGGCTTTCAGGTGGATGACTTCTTCTTCTACAGGAAACATTTAGTAGAGCCCAGAAAGAAAAGGGTCTTGGAATGGGCCAAAGAGTACAATAACTTTGATGGCTGTGGTGGGATAAACCACATAAACAGTACGTGCTAGTAAGTAAACAAAATCATTTTTGCATACAAATAGGAGAATAAAGAAAAGAGATTAGAAGTTCCACAGAATGGCATGACAAGGCCCAGTTTCTGACCTGTCAGGAGGATATTTGCTTCCCTGCCATAGCATTCTGCAGGCCTTGAAACCTGATTCAAGGACTCATGAACAACGGGGGGAATGAGATTTCTATGAAACCAAACTGTTCTGTTTGGTACGTCAACCCTTGACATACAATAGATCTGGTAACAGAAAAGATATGCAGTCTTTAGTTTGTCAGAAACAATGTTTGTTAAAATAGATATTTCCTTTTACCTTAACATCTGCCCTTGTTTTATTGGTGACCTCCATAACAAATTCACACCGTTTTCCATTGGGTGGATTCATGAGGTGGTTAAGAATGTAGAGATCGACAGTGGCACCAAGATTATCTATGTTGGACACAAAAATATACTCCTTCCCCTCACCAATAAAATTATCCAGCAATCCAGAATTATAAAAACTTGCATAGATGTCGCCATGGCCTGGAGGATACCAAGCCTCTGTATTCTCTCCAGAATAAGATACATCTTTTGCTATTGGTAGTAAAGATTCCTTATTAATTCGTGGGTACCTGCAAAATAATACATCTTTTCAGCAACTAGCACAGGGGTGCAGCATGCTACTGGTGAAATGGAAACATTGTGCTCAGAGACATGCACATTGGATAGTTCTGGTACTCTTTCCTCTCAAAAGGACAATTCTAAGTGGACCCATACAGGATTAAGATTGCATTTAAAAGTGGATAGCTGCTCATCAAAAAAATCTCCAGTGCCACTAGCCCCAAGCTCCCAAAACATCCCAGAAATCCAAGGAAATGAATGAGGTGAAGAAAGTGTCCCTGAATATTTGTTTCAAACTCTCCAGCTGACAGGAAACAGACAAAAAACTGGACATTAACTCTCCCTTTTCACATTTCAAATAGCTTTTTTTAGCATAACATGTAAATGGCAAAATTGGTTAGAAATTATTTGTACCACATCCAAATACAAAAGGCTACATTTAAGACTCACTGCTCTTCTGCCTCCACCTCATGGAGTATTGCTTTGAAATAACCCTCTCCACAACATGCATTTAGCTTTTTATTTAGCTTGGCTGTTTCTAAACAGATCTTTCATTGATATTATTTTTAAGTTGAGAAGTTTAAAAGTGTAACAATTTAAATAAACTATGGAGACTTTATTGCTAGTCTTTAGGGCATTCACACTCTGCTGTTCACAGCAACTGTGGGCAAAGTGCATTGTGAGATCACAACTTCATTTAGTTAACACAGGTGTTGTAGAGGAATGCTGGCAGCTGAGGTTCAGCCATCTGGAGGACCATTTCTTTGCCTTTGCCTGGTTTACAGAAAGACAGGAAGTCTCCTTAAGAGTATCACATCATACATTATTAGGACCAAAAATGATAGTGCAGTCATACCTGCTTTGGTTGAAAGTGTAGATTTTCACACGACTATGGCTGTATTTTTGCAAGATTTTTTTTGTGTCTTCATCAGTGTTGAAGGAGTTCATTAGAACTAGAGGAACATCTGTATTGTAGGTTTTATTTAGATCCTGTAGAAAAAAAGATTCAGTTAAGCACTACAGATTACTTTGTAGTTCTATTCGTTTTGAAAGCAGATTTTAGCTTTACTCTGGCATTCCAAAAGCAAGGTAAAACAATGATGGTGGAGGAAATGTAGGCAACAGTAGCCAACCCCATCTCTTTCACCATCTAAGCATGAAGGCTAATTTTCTTAAGTGGAGAGCCTCTTAAGAAAAGATACAGAAGCTCATATGTTGTTCTGGACACTGATTTCCCAACATTCAATATTGTGTGGTGTTTCTCCCATTCAGAAAATTGCCTGCCACATACAGAGTTCAACAAAGGCATGATTAGTGCATACTCTTTTCTCATACTTTTGGATTCTGTCAATATTTTAATTTTATATAAACATTTTATATGTGACAAAGGAGACAGGTTATACTGAACAGCAAGAGAAAACACTTTATGCCAGTTTTAATACCCATCTTGTATTAAGTGTGAATCTCTCAATATAAAACTAGTGCAAGAAAACAAAATCTTTTGTTCCTTTCCCCTCCCAACATAGTCACTCTAGCACTTGCTGTACAACTGTAAACATAAATATCTTTTGACACTTGAGAAATCCTCTATTCAGCCATTGCAGAGTTTTTAAACTGCTCATAAAAATAAATGTGCCACACTAAGTGTTCCTGGCATGTCTTTGTAAAATTTCCCCCAATGCCCATGCAATACCACGAATAATATTAAGATATTGCAGAATCCTGCAACTCTGATATGCTGAACATTTTTTTCACACCATTCCACTGGCAGACACAATGTCAAAGCTGAAATCACCCAACTCCAAAAAACTCATACACAAATAGTTTTGTTAGTTATCCAACAAACGTGTTGAAAGTCTCCATGTGACGAAAAATTTCTCCTTTGATGATTTGCATCCCTTTTTAATACTTTTGGCATAAGAAAGTATATCCTGACCTTTTTCTCCATTAGCATTGAAATTCCTTTCAAATGTCAACTCTCTATAGCATAATTAGGAATGCATGAAAGCAGAGAGAGAAAAAGAGAGATACATAATTCAACTGTAAAAGAAACAACAAAGATTTAAAAAATCCAATGTACACCTCTTTCAGGATGCACCCTTCTTCACAAATGCCTGCATTGATAAAATAATCATTTGAACCTACAGAGAGAATGAATACATGTTTAAATACCTATTCTGTGTTGCCTAAGAGCCTGCTCTTCAAAACCTAAAAGTATTAGGCCACGCATCCCTCAATCAAGAGTCCACAAGCCACAGCAAGACTGTCTTCCTCTTCTAGTCAGAATGATGAATAATTTCCACAAGGATTCTCCAAGCACCTCCGTCCCTATTTTCCTCTCTAGTGCAACCTCTTAAAATCAGTGCATGAAATGCTAATGTCCTCCCTCCACTACAGCCAGCTTTTGTAGGTTGTTACAATGAGCAATGGCAACCTTGTTTACACACTGGAGGAAAACCTGATTTTGCTGCTCTCACCATGGCAGATTCAGGTAGAGAGACTGCTTTCTGAGTATCCAATATTTCTCTCCCTCCATAACCCACCCCACCAACTTTCTGGCAGAAGATGCTAATTCCAGCTTTATCAAAAATATTTTCTGAGTCTAAAGTCTAATCACCAGTGTTTTTTCTTTCATAGCCCTCCATAACATCTCTACTGTTGAAACTTGTATTCCCTCCCAAAAGATTAAAAGAGGTTCCACACAGAGCTCTAATAATGTACTCCTATAAATGGCTACTCATATGGAGATGCCCCACTGAATTTAGTTGGTTTCATTCCCAAGAAACTGTTCAAGACTGCAGTCTTTATCATTCCAATCTAACCCATAACCACACAGTGTAAATTGTGTAGCAATGCACAAACTTACAATGTACATTGCAAATGTAATGAAAGTTCAATGGCCACTGGGTGGTGCAATGAAGAACCTCTTTGGTTACAGCCTCAAAACACAAAGCCCTTTCTAAAGAGAGGCACATCTGGCTGCCCCACTGTTTGCCTTCATGCAACCCTTGAACCCTGTTTTCTTTCAGCAGGCATTTCAACACTGCATTTATCCTTCTGGCTTACTGTTATTTTAAAATCAGGGCTGCAATATTAAATGGATTATCATCTATTCTTACAAAGTTCTTCAGCTGAAAGAGGCTCCCAGAGCAGTTTACCAAAGAACACCAAGGCCTGTTACAGACTGCCAAAATAAAGCTGCTTCAGGTCTCTTTGGAGGTATGCTGTTTAAATGATGCATGCATCCTAAGAATCCGGAAGCTGCACCAAGGCTGCACTCCAGTGCTTAGGAATGGAGTGTGGCTTTGGCGCAACCTCCAGACTCTTAGGACCCATGCATCATTTAAATAGTATACCTCCAAAGAGACCCGAAGCAGCTTTATTTTGGCAGTCTGTAACAGGCCCAAGACAGTCCCAATCTCAGACATATAATCTAAAACACAACATAAAGGGGGAAAAGACTGAGAGGAACAAAATATAAAACCTGGCACTAGTTCTTAGTTATTAGTGGTTAATTAGTTAACCAGGTAACCCCTTCCACATATTACTCACATTAAAGGTTACAAGGCATCCTCCCTTTGCCCTCCTTTTCCCCCTCTGATCTTAATGATGTAATTAACCATTGGAGATAGTTCTAGCATATCATCCTGAACACATTATGATCCCATCTGATTTTGGAAGTTCAACAGCATCTGTACTGACTGGGAGGGCAATCTCCAGGGACAGCTAGGACGTAACCCTGCCTGAAAGCCAGGAGAGCCACTGCCAGTCAGTTGACAGAACAAAGCAGATCTACCCATGTTCTGACTCAATATAAGACAGCTTCCTACATTACCACATTGTAAATGGGCTCTTCCACATAACCAGAAACTCAAATTGCAAAACTCCAGGTCATTTGCTGACTCCTCCACACATATAGCCAATTCCTCATTCAATCTTTTGTTGAGTGCACAAGAGGGTGGGGATGAAGGCAGGAGAACTTCAGATGGAGTAACTCCTGAGTTCCTTCTCATCACATGGATTCCCTTCACAAGAGTAACAGGGGAAAGGGCCTGTTGTTGTGTGCCTTCAAGTCGTTTCCAACTTATGGTGACCCCAAGGCAAACCCATCATTTTCTTGGCAAGATTTGCTCCAGAAGAGGCTTGCCTTTGCTCTCCTCTGTGGATGAAAGAGTGTGACTTGCCCAAGATCACCCAGTGGGTTTCTGTGGCAGAGCAGGGATTTCAACTCTAGTTTCCAGAGTCACAGTCCAACTTTAAAACAACTATGCCACACTGCCCTCCAGTATTCATTTAATGCTCAGCTTGATGCTTTATCTTATGTAAGAACTCTTTAAAATGTTTTCCTCAGTGGCTTCCCTACACTAGTGATTTTCCTTCATTGTTTACTAATTCTAATCTGGTGGCTCAGTGTCTTCATTATATTCTCCCCTGAAATATTAATCCTGAGACAATGTTAAGATATAACAGCATCAGTAACAGTTACTGGTATTTCTCCCGTTTTATTACTCTTTGTCAATCTATCTGCTGTTTTCAAAATTCTGACCAGTTGGTCAACCACATGGTCAAATGACAGCCCAGCCCAGGTGCCTGTTGTAAATTATCTATAGACATTAGGATGTGATTATGAAAGCTAGCGTAGGTTTAGAAGATATCACCACCACTTCATAGAATTTCAGTCACAAGCAGCAAAGCAAAAAGGACAGCATTTTGTGTGACGGTATTCAAGTGCAGTCTCCATAGACCTATTTGCTGAGTCTTTAGGAAGCAACAGGGACATGCCTGCTATTACCTGTTACTAATAGCTATTACTAAAGCCCCTTCTTAGCATCATTTAAGTTCTTTTTCTGACATGAAAAATTCTGCAGTTTCATTCATAGTGTCCACCATGTTCAGCAGTGGCATTCTTTCACATTCAAAATATACCTTAATCTTTTCTAACATTAAGTGTTTTGTTCATTTTTGCATCAACAGGAGTTCTAAAATTAATAAAGAATTCCAAGCAGAAGTAATAGTAGAATATCCTAAGCTGCTAATGAAAATACTTTTCAGCTTTAAGTAAGCAGCAATGGCAGAAACGCAATCTGTTCCACACATGTAGACTAATGCCATCTGTGCAATCATCACTGCACAGACATGAACCTCAAATTTATTATGGCATGAAACCCCTCCAAAGCCTAGTCCCATCTAGAACACACCCACTGAACCAACAGGATTTACAAAGGTGCTGGTTTACCAGTCAACAATTAATTTTTACCACAGGGGTGATCAAACTTAAGTATGTAAGTACTGATGTTAATCACTCTTTCCCTCTGTTGCACTATGGCCAGCAATTTAATATTCACTGGTTTAGAAAAGGGCTGTCACCAGAAGAAAGCCTATTAGTTTTTCCAAGGTGATATCTGATCATAATCATTAGGCCGTCTTCTATAAACAATGACTTGTATTTGATACAGCTATTTGGGAAGGATAAAATGCAGAGATGTATTCTCTCATCAAGCCTCAGCAGGAGATGTAGAGGAGAGCTTTTCCATCAGGTGTGCCGAAAGACCCACTCCACCAGTCTCCTGTCCCTGAACTGCTCCCAACAATGAACTGACTCCCCCCATCCCACCCTTTGTTCTTGCACTGCCCTCTTCACTCCTATTTCCTCTTCTATCTTACCTTTCAGACTGCAAGCCTTGGCATTGTTTCATTTATCTAAACCAAGCTGCTCTGGGAATAATAAATATTTCCAGATGTTTTGCCCAAGGAAGAATCCCCAAATTTGCTTCAGATGAAATAGCAGCTCTGTGCCAAAAAGCTAATGATGCATCAGCAGAACCTGGCTGGGTCAACCTTAACATTTCTCAAAACAGACAGAAAAATCAGATGCACACAGGACTGCTTTTTCACTGACTTTTTAGTATTTGATCTCTTCCTCTGGGTAGCACCTGGAACTGCAAAATTCTGTAACCAAGAGAAGACCCACACCAGATGACTCACCTCAATCTGCTGAACTGTCAGATCCAGGAAGGTATTCTCATTCCGCACACCAATAAGGCTTTTGGGGCCTTTACACCCCATACTGGTGCCCAAGCCACCATTGAGTTTCACTACAACCAGCTTGTTCAAAACTGAAGCAATGCTATCAGGTAAACCCCTGGCTTTTATCTTCTCATAGGGCTGTATCTGAAAGAAAAGCAATTGTTTCACGATTCGTTCACATATGACAGAAGTAGAGCAGAGCATAATTCTGGCCATCTCTGCTCAAAGGTATATAAGAGGAATTGAAGCATGAGAGACGTATTCTCACAGAGAGAGAGAAAGAGAGAAACGGAATGCTGTATCAGACTGCAACCTTAGGGTCTGTGGAACATATTTTTGAATGGCATATGCACTTTGAACTTCACAAAGATGAGCTGTTTTTCAAGTGTCCTTCACGAAGATATGCTGTTTTTGAAGTATGTCATTCTCCACTTGTACAAGTTTCTTACCTATCTTGTGTTTTAATTGCTATTTCAATACAGTAATATACCTTTTAAAAATTAATCATCTAAACTGCAACAACGGTAGAAACAGTAAAAATAGGAACAATTTCATAACAGCTTTTAACTTAGGGATCTGAGCCAGTTTCAGAAGATTTGCCTTCCTTATCACAAGAGTTCATTGTCATAATGTCTGACTAGAGTCCAACATGGGATTGAAGTGGTTTCACAATTTGTGATGTGCCCAAAAATTCAATAAATGGAACCCATGTTTCAACAAAAGTATCATGGCTTATTAGTCACTTGTAATATACCTGTAAGGGCTAGCATGTTTATTCGGGATAGAAAGCATGCTAATTTTGTTTAGCCTTTAATAATTTCACTTCCTGCAGCCATTTCACATTAGCTTCCTGTGGTTATTAACAACCTGCCTGCAAAACTTGCATTTAAAGACAAATTTCAAAATAATTTGCTAAGAGCAATGCCACATATTGACTTAGATTTTTTTACCAGATTTCAATCACAAACTTTTCTTCCCTGTTCCAAATCTAGCATAAAAACAGTGTCATTTTTATTTTGAAAGCTTGTGACATATATTTTATGCATTTTGGTTGGCCTAATCAAGATATCAGTGTTTTGTGGATTTCAGATGTTCTTGTATTTATGTGGCATGATCACTTCACTGAAAGAGATGCCCTTTCAGAATGGCCTCATGGAAATCACTAGGTTCCAAGGAAATCAAAGGGTTTAATGTCCAAGAAATGTATGTAGGCATTTGACACATATCTGAGAAGTCTACTTATACATTCTCAGAAATTCACACTATTTGGTTCTATACATGAACTTGAAAATAATATGTTTTCACAATTAAAATACTGTAAACATAAATATGGAGACCTTCAACTTAGGAAGAGACAGAATTGTGAAATTTCTGGTAAGAGGAAAAGGAGTTCCATGTCACAAGGCTGAATATCACTGCTACAAACCCAGGCTTTGACTACAGATCTACTCCAGAGCTTGGGAAAGTAGCCTTTTTGGAACTAGAAGTGCAAGAATCCATAGCCATGAATTATCATTTGCATGGAGAAATAGTCCTAAACAAAAACTTTTCTAAGCCCTGGTTTAGCTATCTGTACAAGGGAGGGACAGTTTCAAGAAAGATCACATGAATTTTAATGCCTATGGCCCACTTCACATCATTAATTGCTCATGCTCTCAGCAGCCACATTTTGCAGCTTGCTTTACCTCCTGCCCATCTCATCCCATCCCATATCACCCTTCAGCCATCGGCCTGGATGTTCAGTTGGATTAACTATGCTAAGGATAAATAGTGACCACTAGTTTTAGGACCAGGGAAGTTATCTCTGGACTGTTGAACCAGATCCACCTTCTTGTTTACAAGTATCTTTGCCACCACAACCAACAGTTTGCTACAGGCACTGACTTACCCTTAAGGAAGTATGTGGATTTGAAATACTTTGTAATTACAACTGGAAATGGCAAGATCTTAAGAATCCTCAGGGCAAAGAACAGGACAGCACCTGAAGTTGAGTTCAGACATACCTCAACCTCCAACCCCACATAAGTTAATAAAGTCAACAGGCTTTCTTTGCAATATGCCCCAGCAGGCAGAATGAAGGCCTTCACCAAAATCCCTGTTCACACAAAACTGTCCCTCGTCCTGAATTGTGAAATATTCCAAAATCCAAAATTGACCACATGGGTGGCTGAGACAGTGACACCTTTGCTTTCTGAAGGTACACACACAAAAAATATGCACAAAAGTATTAATAATATTGTGTAAAAATTACCTTCAAGTGATCTGTATAAGGTGAATATGAAACACAAATGAATTTTGTGTTTAGACTTGGATCCCATCACCAACATATTTCATTAAATAATTCAAATATTCCAAAGTACAAAATGTGAAGAAGAAGAAGAAGAATCTAAAACACTTCTGGTCTCAAGCATTTAAGATACAGGATACTCAATCTGCACCACATTTTCAACTTCTCAATGAAGTTATGGTGTGTAACTCCACATCTATATTAAATGCTAAACATCTGTAATATTCTCTCCTTGCAGTCGCAATTAAATTATAATGTCTGAAAAAAGCACAATCTTCATGAGAACATACAGGTATACCAAGAAGAAGACGACGATGGCAGTATTGTAACTTGTACTGTGATATCGTAAAAGGAAGGAGAAGTAAAAATGAGACAGTTTAGACATCCAGGGGTTCAGCAATTCTGCATTGTACAACTTCCTTTTCTTAGCACTATATATATTCAGGTGACAATTGCTAAAGGGGAGGCAGTAGGTGTTTTACAAGTTCAAGTGCAAATATTTTAAATCAACTTTGCATCATTCTCCACGGAAGCAGGAAGGAACATACTTTTTCCATAAGCCAAGCCTATCTTAGTCATGTACTTAACTGTGACGTAACTACATTATAGTAAAGCGGAGGAAGTTGACCCAAGAAGGACTGGCAGGTATTTCATGAATACTTTCCCAAGAGTATGTTAAAACATTTACTGAAAGTGTGTAATTATTTACTTTCAAGGATACTAGGCCTCGGATACTGGAATGAGCAAAACTAACCAGTGTGAAATGCTATATGGACAAGGGTTCTGCTACAATGGCGTGTTTTCTAGCCAAAGGCTGTGGTTTTTCAAATATTGGAAAGACACAATTATAGCTGTCAAGATAGAAAGGCTGGTGCAGGCAAACACATTTATTTGGGAATAAGTTCTACTGAATTCAGTAGTAGATCTACAGCACTATATAAATAAAGCATAATGATAATAATAGCAGATTACTTCTAAATAAATCTGCCCAGGATTGTCTATGGTCAGGATTTCTGCAATCAGAATACAGGATATACTAGGGCTTGTTTTATTTTTGGTTTGCATACATTATTAAAAGCTAGATTTTAAGCTTTTTAAAAAATAAGTTCCTAGCTGTCCTCCTAAGACAGTGAAAGTACTTTTTGATAGATTTATTAACTATGCAAATGCCATATCGTCAAAACAAGAAGATAAATAAGAGTATAGATTACAAATGTTTTAAAAGTTTATTAATACAAATAAAAAATACCATAAAAATTAGTAAACTGAGATTTGAGCCATGTTTCTCAGACTTTCTGAATTTGAATACTAGTATTTTTTTAAGTTTTAATTTTTTTAAGTTAGCAGTTGTGGTTTTATCACACACTAAGGTGCTTTCCAAAGAAACAAAGCTGAAAAGCATCCTCATGCATGGATCTCACAAACAGAAACTTCGTATGAAGAACTGATCATGAAATGGAAGCCCTAGCAGATGGTGCAAATAGTCCACAAATTTCAACTAATACATGCAATCCAGTGATTTTCTTGACTTGTTTGTGCCTACCCCATTCTGAAGGTTAACTGGCTAAGTAGTCAGTACAACAAGGAGCAACCTTTAAGAATTCTTCTCCAATTAAAAAAAAACAACCATCTGCAGACCTGTGGCATTATTTACATAGTTGGAAGCAATTTAAGTAGTGGTGTAGTGCTTTGGGTTTGGCCAGTCAACCAATTACAAATCCATCTAACAGTTGCATTGTCTAGCCCATATCTTACTAGCTTTTTTGCAAGAATATCATGGGGGACCTTGTCAAAGGTCTTACTGGAATCAAGATACAGTACACCCGCACCATATGTGGGTGTGTATGGGGCTCAAGCATACGTGGTATTTGCCTTATGAGGGGGCAAATCCCCTGTGTAAGGCAAGTGTGCACTGTATTTTGTATCCACAGCATTCCCTTCCTCTACGAAGCTGGAAATTTTATCCAAAAAAGAGATAAGATTAGTCTAGCATGACTTGTTTTTGAGAAACCCATGTTGACTTTTTGCAATTATGGCATTCCCATCTAAATGCTTACAGATTCTCTGTTTATTGATCTGCTCTAGAGCCTTTCCTGGCATTGATGTCAGGTTAACCAGGTGGTAATTCTTTGGGTCCTCTTTCTTCCTCTGGTCCTGGAGACTTGAATTCATTTAGATTAAGCAGGTATTCCTGTACTTCCTCTTTACTCATTCTGTGCTGCATCTCCCCTACTGTGTCCTCTGCTCCATTTTCCTCAGGTTGAACATCCTTTTCCTTTTGTGAGAAGAGTGAGGCAAAGGTGTTGAGTAGTTCTGCCTTTTTCTCCACATGATGGCCCTGCCATTTCATTCTTCCTTTTGCTATGGACATAACCAAAAAAGCCCTTTTATTGTTTTAACCTCTTTACAAAACCTGAACTCATTCCGTGCTTTAGCTTTTCTGACTTTCCTCTTAAATGGGCTAGCTATTTCTCTGAATTCCTCCTAGGTGATTTCCCCCCTTTTCCATTTCATATACATGTCCCTTTTAAAATTTAGCTCAGTTGAAATGTTTTTAGAAACTATCCTGGTTTCTTGAGACACCTCTCATTTTTCTTCCTTGTTGGAACAGTTTGAAATTCTGCCTTCAATATCTCCCTTTTGACAAACTCTCATCTGTCCTGAAATCCCTTCTCTTTTACTATTCCAGACCACAGAATCACACCCAGCATTTCCCTAAGTTTACTGAAATCAGCTTTCCTGGCACCTCAAATGTGTGATTGACTATATTTGGCTTCCCCTTTCCACTGTATAACAAACTCCAGGAGAATATGGACACTTTCACCTAAGGATCCCACCACTTGTACCCCATTAACCAAGTCATCCCTGTTGATTAGGATCAGATCTAAAATAAATGATCCCCTTGTTGCCTCTTCCATCTTTTGGACAATGAAACTGTCTTTCAGGCAAGTGAGGAATTTGCTGGACTTTAAAATTTTGGCTGAGTTTAACTTCCAGCAAATATCAGGATATGTGAAATCATTCATCACTATTTCATCTCTGCTTTCTGGATGTGTGGTCATCCGATCTAGAAAGGCATCATCCAATTTCTCACTCTAATTTGGTAGTCTATAGTGGACTCCCGATATAGTAGACTTAGGAAAGCAAACTTAGGTAATCCCTGTTGTTTTCCTCCCCTTTAATTTTTTGTCCAGATGCTCTCCACCTGGCTTCTAGGATTTAGATCCCGGATCTCTTACAAGTGTAAATATCCCTGACATATAATGCTACTCCTTCTCCTTCCCTGTTTGGCCCATTTCTCTTAAAAAGACTATAGCCCCCAATTATTACATTCCAATCATGAGACTCATCCCACCAGGTTTCAGTGATGCCTATTACAGTGGCCCTTGGTTTTTGCTGGAGTTTGGTGTCAGAACCCCCCGTAGATATCAAAATTCATGGATGCTCAAGTCCCATTAAATACAATAGCATAATAAAATGCTTATACAAAATGGAAAAATCAAATGTTGCTTTTGGGAATTTATATGTATTTTAAAAATATTTTCAAGCCATGGATGGTTGAATCTGTGGATAAAGAATCCAGGGATACCAAGAACCGACTGCATATCATATTTACTTTGCTATGCTAGGAATTCAAGTTCATCTTGTTTATTTCCCATGCTCTGTTCATTAGTGGGGAGACATCTAAGATCATGGGACAGCCCCTCTAGCTGCCTATGTAAAAAAAAATTCCCTCCTCCATTTGGTCCTTGAACTGTTTGGCTTGTTCTCTCTATAAAAGTTTGACTATTATCTCCAGCCCTTGGTAAATTCTTGCCCTCCAGAATATTCTCTTCCTCCCCTGCAAAATTCAGTTTAAAGCCATCCTGATCAAATATTTAAGACTGTTGGCAAAGACGTTTTTGCCAACTGGTGTAAAATGCAACCCATCCCTTGCCAGAAATCACCCCTCCTTCTTTGTGGCACCATCTGCAGAGCCAGTTATTCACCTCTGCTATTTTCCTCTCCTTTCCTGGCCCATAACGTGGCCCAGAAGAGATTAGATGATAATCTGTACATCCAGATCTTCCAGCTTCCTACCCAGAGCCTCATAATCCCTTACGATATTCTGAATGCTGATATTCTGAATGCAGTATCATTGGTTCCTACATGGACCAAAAGGAAGGAGTAATGGTCAATACTCTTGACAAGCCTCACTGTCACATCATGGATTTTTGCCCCAGGGAGACAGCACGCCTCCTGAGACATCCGCACACCCCTGTTTTTGTACCCTCAGCAAAGAATCCCCCCACCACTAATTGTCCTTGTCTTAGGCTTGGCAGCAGCCATTCCCTGTGTTCATTCTACCAAGGTCTCCTGCACTCTCTCTCCCCTGCTACTCTTCCTTGTCATCCATGATAAGGGAGAGAGCTTCAAATCGAGTCTGTAACTGCAAGCTCACAGAACGCTCCCTGGTTTTCCTACTTCTGTGCGTCACATTGCTCCAACTGTCTACCTCCTGTGTATGGGAACTGACACCCTCCGCAAAACTTTCTTTGTGTGTTCCCCATCCGAGACAGTCCATTCTGATCTGTCCAGAAAAAGCTCTTGCTTCCTAATGTACTGAAGTGTACATACCCAGTCCTCCAGCTGTTGGACCTGCTCTTCCAACAGGGTTATCAACTTGCACTTGGTGCAGGTGAAGCTACCTATATCCTTTGGCAAGAACACAAACATACCATATCCCTCACCGTCCATATTTGGTAGTCTTAATTAGGCACTGGAGAGAACTCTGGGCCTCCCCCCTTTAAACTCTGCCACAAAGCACCCACATGAAACACCCTTGCTGTCTTTGCCTGTTCATTAAAATGCAGAGACTAAGGCTGCATCTATATAGAGAAATACTCACTGCTAGCTTCTTCCTCAGCCAAGTCTCTGATTCACTTCCTCTGAGCAAAAGCCCTCCTCCCTGGGACCTGATACTTAAGAAGGGACCTGTGCCTACATCCAAGGGAACAATAGAATGCTAAGGAGCACAAATCACATTTCCACTCAGCTCACACAAACAATCAGCCTTGACCCAACAGACCTAAAGTCACCAAACTACAATAGAACAATAGACACTGATGCACACACAAGCAAGCATCCACTATGCTCAAACCAAAAAAGTCTTACCCCAACTGACCTTCACCTTTGATCCAACAAACTCTCCCTAAAGACTCTCTGGGAATGGGAAGGGTTAATCCCACAGACCCATGTTCACCTTCTGCTGTCTCTTCCACCACAGCCACATCAAACACCTCTGTTTGCCTGGCAAGTTCACCAAGCTCCAGAGACTGGACTGTAGCTATTAAGTCCCATTGTCTTGAAGCCTTCTGGATTAGTGAAATACTTAGTACAGTGGACCCTTGTTATATGCTGGGGTTTGGTTCCAGGATCCCCCGTGTATAACAAAATCTGTGTATGCTCAAGTCCCATTAAATATAATGACATAGCAAAATGGTGTCCCTTATTAAAAAAAAATGGAAAATCAAGGTTTGATATTTGAAATGTATACTTTTTTGAACATTTTCAAACCCTAAGGGCAGACTGTATTACAAAATAATGAGGTCCATTACAAAAGAAATTATTCACATCATTTTGTTGTAACTTACAGAATCTTCTGGAGGTCTCTGAATCTTCCCCCAGTCCACAGAAGGTCCCTTTTCTTGTAAGAATCTGTGAAAGAGCTTTTTAAACCCTTCCAGGTCTTTCTTAGTGTGCTAAAAGAGAGAGAGAAGAAAATGAAAGTAGACACAAGTTGCCCTGGCTCATGTGCCAGCCACACTAAAATGAACTGTTGTACATCAATTTTAACAGATCTTTTACCAAAAAAAAATTTGATGGGTTCTGTCCATCAGTAAGGGACAGTCATCCCAACCAGTTAGGCCATTCTGGCATACATCTAAACCTTAAGGGTCCCCCCCCTTTTTTTGCCAAAAAATGCATCATAATGGTGTAACCACATCTGCCATCTGAAACCTATTTATGGTTATTACTTGTGGAGCTCATAATAGTATCCCTAGGAAAATGAAGCATGTGCTGCTGAACTGCTATACCCAAGCCTAGACTTATGTGGTACCGAAGGCAAGACTATAGTAGGTTTGCCTGGTGGGTGAAGAGAGGGAGGGAATGTGATTTTGCTCTGCCACCATATAGTTCAGATAAGTTAGCATTTCATCCACTGTACATCATCACTTTTTTGATGAACCATGGAAAACAAAGCATTTGGGGTAGTCTTTTATTCACTGTATTTGCTGTATTTATTCCTACGTAATGTTTTATGAACTGGATAATGCTTACAGACAAATGTTTTATGAACTGGATAATGCTTACAGACAACACAGCTCCTAAAAAGGCCCTGCTTTAAATTCTACTGCCAGTGGCCCAAGTACATCTGTCCAGACTGTAACATGAAAACATCTAGTGACCTACATTTCAAATATGCCTCTAAATTTGAATTTCACATCAAAGGCATTTTCTCTCATGAACTTAATTTCATTTCTGTACCTACCTCCAGTTCATTCTGTGGTGCAGTTGCAAGTATTTTATCCAATTCCACTTTCATGGCATATTCCAGCTCTTGTCTAATTGCTTCCTGGAATGGGGAAGTACCAGCCTGAGACATTGCTTTGCTAAAATCTGTTTTAAAAAGAAAGCTGGTTTTAGTGTGTACATTTAAGTGACAAAGTACTTCCAGAGTAGAAAAAGAATCTTAAACTATATTAAAAAACATCCCCCCCTTTTTTTCCCACATTATTTTTTAAAAAGCAACCTACACTTCTTCATTAATATATTAACCAACTAAGCAATGGACAAAAATCCCAGACGTTAACAGCTGTCTTGGAGGAATAACATCAGACCATTCTGCAGTTCAGTGCCAGACATTACATATCTGTTGAGCAATATAATTTTCCTCTCAATAAATTATGTCATACAAAAATAGAAACCTGCCCATGGACTGTCATGCTATTCCCAGTTCCAGTAATTTGTTTGCATCACTCCTCACCCGCCCTTAGCCTTCTTTTTCCTAGGTATTCAATTATTACTCTGGGTACCAAGCAATATGAAAAGTAAATTGCTCTGTTCCATTAATCTTTATTTCCCTAGCATTCATTTTACAAATGAGGAAATAACAGAATACACATTCAGTAATATCTGATTTGGGAGTGTTAATCTGTTTATTACTGTAAGAACAAAGGGTGTTGCCTTTCTGTGATCATTGTTTAAAATATGTTAACAAAATGATTTGGTTGCTCAATTACAAAAATTTAGTATCAGTCTTTCACAATTCCATGCCTCTGGTATTCCTTGGCCATGATGAAGCATGAATTGAGATAATGTGGTTTAGCTCCACTCAGCCATTTACCCAAATGCTTTTATTCTTAGAGTTGGGTCAGGGGCCAATTCTACTCCTATAGGTCTAACTGAGAAAACTGAAAAAAAATATACATATGGTCAAAGTGACTTCATAAAATAGTTTAAATTCTTTAGCTATGTTAAATGCATGCAGATGTTCAGCATACAACAATTTCTTGCAAGAAAGGAGAGCAGAGAGTGAATATGCAATATATTTTCTATTTTCATAATAGACAAAAACAAATCAGGAAGAGTCCTGCTGGATCAAGCCAAAGGTCTATCTAGTGCTCCATTTGCACAGTGACCAACACATTGCGTATAGGAAGCTCACAAGGATGACACGACAGCAATGCCACCTTTCCCCATGTTACCCCATACCTGGTACTGTATAAGGAGGTTCTCTACACTGGAGGTAATATACAACTAAGATACCTCCATCAATCTAGGAATTCATTGCTTCATGAATCCCTTTTAAAGTTATCCAAATTGGTGGGCACCACTACATCTTGTGACAGTAAATTTGATCATTTTAAACACTTTCCTTAACACACTAGTAAAATTATTAATTCTCCACAGATTTAGGGAACAAACAAGTTTTTAAATCATATTTCTTCTCTTACAGCCTTTGTTGTGATCCAGCAAAACTCTTTTTCTTCTTCATAGTTGTCACTCTGCAGAACACATACTAATCCAGCTTTTGTAGTCAGTGCAACTGCAACTATGTTGGCTAATGTTTGCAAGCCGCCTACTCCATACCTAAGTAGGTAGCCAGACTTAATGACAACTTGAGGATCTCTAGATGATTTATAGTCTCTGTCCATTGTATGATCTCTATAAAATAAGTTGAGCATTGCTCACAGCCGTCTTCGAAACTCACCAGCACTCACAGTTCAAAATTCAACAGGGGTTGGGAAACTAAGAGCAAGATAGAGTAAAAGATAACATCACAGAATTTTTCACCATATGGGGTTTTAGCTATCTTAAAGAAGATATTCCCTGAACATTTTTGGCTTTTTGTGTATATCTGATGTTTGTAAGAAGACAGTATTTCTCTTACCTTCCATGTAGCACTTTCAGATAACAGTACCAAAGCTGAGGTTTTTTATAATATATTAATATTATTATATATATTAATATTAATGTTAATATATTAATATAATTATTGATTTATTGATAATTATATAACTTTTATAAAATCATTATTGTTTATCATTAATGATTTATTAATAATTAATTCATTACTTATCAATATATTGACATATTACTATATTATGAATATATTAAAACTAAAGACGTATGTAATTTTCAGGCTGAACAGACGGGCAAAATAAGCTCGCTTCCAGGCATCATCAGCACATGGTGTTTAGATGCCGCATGCTGCAATGACACTTCAGTGGTGCAGATTTTAACACCGCATGCCATCAGAGCATCATGAAGCTGCTATGGGGTCATGGCAGGGCCAGCAAAGCTGGCTTTTCCCTTGCCAAAAAAGGAGCAGATTTTATCCACTCCTTTTTCAGCTGGGTGGAAGGTGGATTGGGGCCATGGCGTGTGTTTGTCGCAACCTCAATCCATCTTTGGAAGGGGTGGCTTCAAGCCACCCCTTCTTGCTACTCTGTTTGCCCCCTTGGTCTCCAAGTGCCAAACATACGACTTCCAACTAGTTTTTGAACATATGATCAAATGGTGTCCAAGGATAATTTATTTAAAGATCATTAACAACTTAAATGGCTTAAAAGCAAAATGCGGTTTGGTTTTGCTTAGAAGTATGATAAGGGAACATCCACAAGGATTTTCTTCTATCAGACTAGTCTAGTCTCAAATTATTCAAACCTTGTATTGAATCATTTTAAGGGACACTGAGAAACACAGCCTCAAAACTAGTAGGAACTGCCATTGCTGACACCAGAAAAAGAGTTTATGGTTGACTCATGGTTCACAGCATCTTCCAAGACCCCCAGAAAACAATGCTTACCGTCTAATTTACACATTGTAAGCCGCTCTAATAGCCTTGGCTGAAGAGCGGGGTATAAATAAATATTAGTAGTAGTAGTAGTACATACTCGACTATAAGTCGACCTCATGTATAAGTCAAGGGCATGTTTTGGGGCCAAAATTATGAATACTGATATGACGCATGGATAAGTTGAGGATAAAATTTTGGGTAACAAAGGATGAAGTTTACTGTCTTCATATAGAAACTTCTTATTCAGATCGTTCTAAGCCAAATTCCTCTTGGCATTCCTTTCAGGGGAAGCACCAAAGAGGTGCCACCACTGCCATTTTCTCACACAAGCATTCAAAAAAGCTAGAAGCAACATCATAGTGGAAAGAGTAGAGGGAGTTGGTGCTTCTTTTGGGTGCTCCCAGGATGAACTAAGCTCTTACCTTTCGCTACTCTACTCAGAGATGGGGAATACTACAATGTAAAATGCAGTACTTACAATGACCCATGGATAAGTTGACACAGCTTTTTAGGGTCAATTTTTGGACAAAAATTTCTAGACTTATACATGAGTATATACAGTACATGTTTCATGTAAACATTCTGCATCTCACCCTCAAGTAATTGTGACTATGCATACACTGCTCTAGCACTATGTTGCAATATCTGTAAGATGTTTGTAGTTGTTACAGATAATTCACAATAATTAAAATCACATATCTCTGAATTCTATGTCTCTGAATTCCAGTTACATTTCTGTAACTATCATATAATTAATTAATTTCCTCCTTTCCCACTAATTTACAATCTGGTATAAACCCTGCTGCTTAGTTAAAGGCTTTTGTTATTTCTATTTTACAAGAACAGCCCTAAAGATGATTCACATAATTAACAACACATTAGTTTGCAATCCATCCTTAGGAAGGTGTATGCCAGGCTTAAGTTAAAAGCATGGATCGACAATAATGACATTCTGAGGGAAGAGCAGACTGGTTTCAAAGTGGGCTACTCCACTGTTAACCATTGCCTGGGTTTGGCCCATTTCATACTTTAATGTACTTTTTACCAAGGGGCCAGAGACGATCTACTATATCCCATCATACAACATTTCCCTGGGCATTCCTACAAGTCTCTTGTGGACATCCTGCTGCAGGACTGACAAATCACTCACTCATCAAGTGGCTAAATTTTTAAACCTGGCTGTTTTATGCAGAGTATCCTTGCCTACTATATACAACATAATATATTATTATAATTACCAATTTGTTTAAACCGTATTTATATTTTTAATGTGAATGTATTCACAGGTTCTGCATTAAAATGTATTTAACACAGTGTTTTAATCGTCTGTTGACTGCATGTACTGTATGTATTGTGTAACTGTTAATACTATTTCATTTTTTAAAAAGTAGAGTCAATTAGACACCACACTTCATTACGGTTGCCTTGTATATTTAATACTATGAGTACTGTTAATTCTGGAATGTATACAAAACCAGCGAGCTTGATGCAAATGAAAGTTCTTAATAAAGAGGTTATTTTTTTCTTACCAATTAATGTTGTGCTTAACAAATTCCAGGTATTTTATAGCTATGGCTTCGATGGGGTACATTTGGCCTCAAAGCAACACTGATACGGTCATTTTATTCTTTATGTATCAACAGAGGGTTCAACATGCAAGAAAGCCTTAAGCAGGTTGTCAGTTTCAGAAAACCCATGGATGACAACTGCTTTTCTTTTCTTGGTAATAAAGAAATTATGAGTGAAGCACAAAATTATGCATGAAGGAAGTCAACCGTTTCAACATGCAAACTCTGCCTTTCATTTCACAACACTCCCAATTCCATAAAAGAGCATTTCTAGGTTTTGCAACACTTGCCCAGGGCATTTTTATATTATATATATATATATGTTATTTTAGCTTGCTTAATAACTTTCATTAATTCAGAGGCACGAGGCATTCTCCAAAGCCAACTCTTCTGTGAAGACTGGAGTTGCCATTTTTCTACTCCTACAGTAGCCACATTTATTGTGTAGGTAGGCAGAGTGCTGCAATACAGTACATGTACTGTGGCAGGGAGTGTGTGAGATACTGTGATATTTGTTTACTTTAGAAATGCCTAACCAAAGAAAACCTCCTATGTTGTCCCTTTCTGGGAATTTGGTCACATGCAGATATGTCTTGTAAAAGTGTTTTTCCTCACTGAAGAGGTTTCTATCTCTACCAACCATTTCTCAAAGGTTGCCCACTTAATTCTCAGGACCACCAGTTTCATCCAGTTTGGCAACAGTAAGGGGTTGTAATAATTCTAATCCAAAATCTGGATTAGAGCTGGATTTATATTAATACAAATAAGAATTTTCTGGTTTGCCTTTGTAGCTACACATCATACGGCTAAAGGCTATAAGGCAACTAATAGACTTGAAAAGTATTCTGGATAAGGAAATCCATTTTACTTACCTATACATTTACTGTTTACTTTCCATTTACTTCCTATTGAATAAATTTAAATCTGTTTTTACAGTCATGGTTTCCTTGTAATTTCAGAAGCACAATTAAGAATCCAGCATCAGAATCCTCAAATCATTCACAAAACTGCACATTCTTAGGGTTCCTCCATTATTATCAAACAGTTTTGGAAAGTGATTGAAATGTGTACATAAGAGATAATGTTTCAATCTAAAGTAATTAATGAAAGGCATGAGACCTCATTCGGCTAGTAAATTTTCACTAGAAAAAACTGAATTCTTGTTTTCGCCCGTATCTTTTAAATGTCACGTGACCTAAGAATAGCTTAGATGGATATCTACCTCTCCTTTCCCTCTCTCTTTACATCTCAATACAATTATCTAAAGAGATCAAGGTCAAAGCACCAACAACTGAAGCATGGTATATGAGTTTATGTTGAGAGATTATATCAGATTACAAGAAATACTATTGCTTAATATATGAATCTCACTAGTTTCTTCCAGAAACTAATTAGTACTGTACTGTATGTGCAAAGTTTCAATACGTCAGTTCTGCCAGGTTGTTGCAGATGAGGGTAAGACCAAGAGCTATTTCCTGGAAAGAACTCTTTCTATAAGATCTGATCCTGCTTTTTGAAAACAATGGATTATGAAAACAATGAATTCATTTAAAACAATGAATTCTCTTGACATTTTTTCACAATGGAAGAGCATCACTGGGATAACAGAATGGTTAAAGGGGTCATGTTGAGGGAGCTGGAGAAGAGAATACAGAGAGGCAATGTAAGAGCCAGTCTAGATGAAACAGGGCTGTTTTTCACAACTACAGAATGTAGCATTCATGGATTCAAATTACAAGAAAGGAGATCCCAACTAAATGTTATTGGCCTTTCATTTCTATAAAAAAAATTATCCTCATCTTGAACTATCCATAGCTTGAAAAATTTCAAAAATGTTATAAATCTCAGAAAGCAAACCTTGATTTTGCTATTTTATATATTCATAATCATAACCATATTTATTTATTTATACCCACTCTTCAGCCAAAAGGCTATGCCAATGTATTTAGTATGACCTGAGCACCCATGAGTTTTACTAGCCACATGAGGGTCTGGAACCAAACTCCAGTAGATACCAAGGGCCCACTGTATTAGAAGAACTCCCTGGTAGTAACTGCTGTTTAAAACTGGAACTGACTACTCAAAAGGTAGTGGACACAGTGGAAGTATGGCCGATGCTGGACGAAGATGGAGACAACTACGCCATTGGAGTCAGTACAAACAATTTGCATCATAAATATTAGGCGTGCTGGATCTCTATGAAAATGAGGAAACTGTAAATAAAAAAAAACTTGTTTAAAACCCAAGATAACACCTCTCTAGGAATCTCTAGTTTAACCACAGAATTGCACCGGAGGACCTACAAATTGCCTAGAGAAATGTTTTTTCTAGGAATCTCTAGGTCTTCCATCATGACTCTAAAGTCAGCCTCCAGCAGAGTCACTCTGGATGACCTAGAAATTTCTAGAGAGAACAATTACTCAAATCTGTGAATAATCTAGTCCACAAAAGTCAAAGCTGCATGTGTTGAGGGCTGACTGAATTGAGAGATTATTGGAAAGTGAAACCATGGGCCGAAGCACATGGCCGGTCAAGAGAGGTCAGAGGCCACTCCAGCCACAAATGGGCTGGTACTGTGGCAACCAAACAGCCTGCTCCTGAAGTGGTCCACCACTGTGGTCCCAAACTGTGTCTCCAAGATTAAAACAATTAAAACATCTTTATAAAAGATATATATATATATGTTGACATGGTTATTTTGTTATTTGGTTTTTGATACAGTAAAGATAAGCCACATACAGTGCGCCTGCGTCATGCGGGGGCTCATTATATGCTGCTTTCAGCATATGCTGAAAGCATTGTCGGAAGAAGCGGCGGCACACATCAGAAGGAACAATGGCACATGCATCTTTGGTGCATGTGCACTGCTGTGCCGCCGCACCACATGAGCCCCATTACTTATAATGGGGCTTGAGCATACGAACAATTTCTTTTACACGGGGGGGGGGGGGGGGGGGGCGAGACAGCCCCCCCAAAACAAAAAGGGGCTATACATTATTAAAAAAAAACTCTGTTAAAAAGGTTCTCCTATGAGTTTGGCATAAGTACAGTATAGAGACCCCCCCCCCCCCCAGATAAAATTACCTACCTCATCACAGGACACCGTTTTTAAAGGAACGAACTGGTTAAAAACTGGGCAGAGTTGCATTATAATGATCTCTTGTACAGTGGTGCAAGAGGGGGTTCTGTTCCTGACACACACACACCCCATAAGGGAAATTCCACATATGCTCAATCCCCATTAAAGACAATGGGGCTCGTGCCTGCAGTGGTACATGGTGGTGCGTGTGCCATTAGCCTTTCTGGCACGTCTTTCAGCGTATGCTGAAAGATGTGTCTATCACACATGCGTATGATTCTCAAGGAAGGCAAAGCTTTTAGTTTGCTTATATGCAACTTAAGGATAGATTTAATCGAGACAAGAGAAATACGATCACAGAGGTTAGAAAAGAGTTATGTAAAGATGACCATATAATTTAAAAAGTGTATAAATGGCTTCTGAAACTAGAGAAGGAAGATGAGCCTGTAAAAGAATAAGGTGGGCCCAAAATATTGATACAGGGAAAATGTGTCCAAAAATATAATTTTTAATGTGAAGTTGAAGGCTTTCATGGCCAGCATCCATAGTTTTTTGTGGGTGTTTTGGGCTATGTGGCCATATTCTAGAAGAGTTTGTTCCTAACATTTCGACAGCATCTGTGGCTGGCATCTTCAGATAAATTTTTAATTTTTATTTTGTGTGGTAATTTAAAAGAATACTTATATAAGATGATGCATAGAAAGTGTCTAACTGCAAATAAGCTGTTAAGAATTGCCCATGTTTCAAATCAATCTTGGGGATGCCAAGTTAAGGGAGTTCCTTTTTTCATATGTGGTGGACATGGCTATGGCTATTACTGTAGTAATTTTAGTAGGATTATTTAGTTAGATCTGTGATGGTAGAATAATTTATTGTTCATTACATCCATGATTTTTCTACTGTGTATTTGTTTTGTATGCTCTTTCTCATTCTTTTCTCTCTTTTTTTCTCTTCTTCTCTCTCCCCCCCCCCCAATTTCTTTATCTTTGATTGTATATTATTTTGATTGTAAATTGGATTGTTTGTGTTAAAAAATAATATAAAATCAATTTCAACTCTGTGATTTTACATGTCAGGTCCTAGTTATGCATCCAACACATAAAGCAAAATAAACTGCAAACATATAAATGTTCTGCAAGATAGTTGATATATACTTTTGGGCTTGTAAATCTAAATTGAGCCTTGGTTCAGACAAGCACTACTGTGAGAGTGTATGTGGACAAGTCAGGAAAGGGCAATGTGTGTTGCTTCAGATGCAATGACAAACAGCAACTAGGAGCAACCTATGGAAGGAAGGATAATATTCATAAATACTTTGAGGTGAGGAGAGAATACAGTTAGGTGATGCATGGCAGCCTGTGTACTTTAATGTGGAGCTATTCAAAGTAGCAGTCCCTGGACTGCTGCCTTTCTCTGAAACACTGACTGCTGGTCTTGTTGAGTTTCCAGGAAAGAAAAAAAATAGCAGTTGTATCAAATGGGCAGAAATATGGTGTTTGGCATACTGGGCGGCGGAGGGGGGGGGGATAATTGCTGATCCCACATCAAATAGTCTGAGAATCTCTATTTTCATAGGTGTTGCAGAAAGAAGCATTGCCTACTCCACCTACAACCCCATCCACAGTGCAGCTATAGTTTGATGGCATCCGGCCACCAGCCAATCAGTGGCCAATGGAAAGGGAAGGTGGATCCAACATTACACACAGTTACAGTGATGAATCTTTATACTCTACCACACTACTGCCTGATCTTGGTCTATGAGTAAACAAAATAGTTACACGTAGCTAAGTAGCCACAGGCAGTTTTTAAACGCATCATATAAAGCATAGCTCTTCACTCAGTAACATGCAATTTTAAGCTTGCATTTCCCAATGAGTGGTTACTTGTTTACATATTAACAGAGGTTTCTTTCAGCCAAATAATTTTACATGTCTGCTCAAGTTGGTCCCACTGACTTCAGCAGGGTTTATCTCAGCACATACAGGACTGCAGGCTCAAGGCCTACTTGTAAGCTTATTGCAAGCAATGTATTGTAGCTACAGTATTTTAGTTTTAAATTGCAGTTTGTTTGCTGTTGATGACGATGATGTTTTTTGAACTGCAATAATATTGGGAGAACATATACCATTCTCTAATGATCATGATCACTTACTTTGGCACATTACCTAACAAAAATATACAACAAGGTATTTGATATTTTAGCTTTTTAAAAATAAGTTCACAGTATAGTATACAATATCTGTATAGTGTACAATATCTTCCTTGTTCACCATGTCCCAATCCCTATGTCCTTCTGTGACATGCCACCTCCTACTGACCCTACTTGCCACAGGTTATCAATCTATGACAGTATCTGTTACAATAGTAACTTCTGGCATGTTAATAGTAATTTTGGATAGTCAGTGTTTATCCTAATCCTCCATTACCACTCTCCAACATTTTCATGTTGTACAATTACAGCAGCAATAACATAGTCAACAATATTATTATATCTGCTGGAGGTTGATTTCAGGATCCGTGCGGCTACCAAAGTCTGCGGATGCTCAAGCCCCACCACAACAGTGTAGTAAAATGATTTCTCTTGTACAAAATGGCAAAATCATGGTTTGCTTCTTAGATTATTTTTTTTAATACAGTAGTTTCAAATCGTGGATGGTGGAATCCATGGATACAGAATCTGTGGATATGGAGAGCTGACTGTATTATAAAACCACCTGTATACATATAAATTTTGATCTCAGATGAGTTGGTCTTTTCATTTCTACCATGGTTGGACCCAAATTCACTGAAACCAGTTTGATGCAAGATGTAAAAGCTGAAGAACCGCTACTCTTGACCATTTTTTAAAATGAGGTTGAGAGGGAAATCTGACATACTACGAGGACACCTAAGTAATAGTGTTCAACTAACATCTCGTATAATTTTACTAATGGCAAAAATTGGCATTGTAAACACTCCTCTCTTCAGTTAGTGCTGTAAAATTGCTAGCGGCCTGGAAACACCATGCAGGCCTGACATTGCCAAATGTGAACATAGACACTAAAATTACAACTGTTTAGATTTCAGGACTGTGAAGGATTTATATATCAAGACTATCTTCCATGTTTGTTTTGTTATAAAAATGATACTTGGAGAAAATTACATAAAACCATTCTTATGCAAAACAGGATTTTCCAGGGATGGAAAAAAACTGACAGCATTTCAGACTGCTGATTTCAAGTTTCAATTAGCTCTGCTTTTAGCTCTCTTCCCAAAGGTTACAGCATGCCTACAAGTAGTACATAATACCCTGGTAGTACATGCATAGTAACCAGAAAATTAGTATCTTTCCATCTATAATCTCAATCTGAAGTATTTTGCACAAATAGGTAATGTATACCTTGTCTGTTTGACCAGCTTACAAAATACTTCTATTAACACGCCTTTAGGGAAAAGTAGAGGGCACAAAGGTCCTTTCATTTAAAATAATAAACACACTGCCGCAAGAATCATTTCCTTGAAAGATAGAGAGAGGGGGGAAATGCCACAGCAAGGCATCAGAGTCATCGGGTTCATGAAATCTCTTCTCATGTTTTGCAACAGAATATTCTGAGAATCCAAACCAAACCAGCTACACATAAGTGTAAAAAGACAGCCATAACCCACCAGAAAGACTGCATGCCCAAACTCACCTGAACCTATTGTGACTGCACTGAGAAGACCTTTAAATTACTTATACATAGCTATTTTTACAGCAAGATTTTAACAAGACACCCCAAGCCAGAACAAGTCAACAAATAAAAATTAAGAGTGACTGCCAACCTTACAGGCTTAAATTTGCCAGATTCAGAAACAGCAGCTGCAGCTGCATGAAGCCTGGTTTTGGAGTCTTTATGCATTTAAGGAGGAGGAATAGACCCAAAAACTAAGAGAAGTCAGCTTCCAGAAGGACTGGGGGAGGCACTCTGCTGTCACCTGAGCAACCCAGCTTTCCAAAGCTGGGGATGATGGGCATCATTCACTCCATCTCCTGTCACCAACCAACACCAGCTTGCTTTGCTTGCTCCCTTTAAAAAACAACCCAGGCATGCATCATCATCATCATGCAGCTTTCAGTACTCTACTTGGAAAATGAAAACAGCCTTACCTTTTGCCAGTGACGACATTTTGGATCTTTTAATGAAAATAAATACTCTCGGTTTGGTTTGGCTTTTTTTTTTACAAAATATAGAAAAATTAAGACACTCTTTCTCTTCTCCCCCTAGACACAAAAATCACACATACACAAAGGGGAAAAAAATCTACAAGGCAACCTCAGGAAAAAAACAAAAAACAACAACACAAGAAGGAGGCCTTTTTTGTGGTTGTTCTTGCTGCCCTTTCTGGTGGCAGAAGAGCTGGTGTTGATTGCAAAGTATTGGTGATTGGAAAAGTGAGGGTTTTAGGTGTGTGTTTAAAAATGAAATGAAAATAAATGCCTCCCCAAAAAGGATCCCTCTCTTTCCTTTCCTTTCCTTTCCTTTCTTCTCCTCTCCAGCAAAGGAATTCTAGGCGGCTCCAGAGTCTGCCTGGTTTCCTCCTGATCCTCTCCTTCCTACATCTGTCCTTGGAAATAAATGACTCGGAGGAGCTCTGGCTACGAGGTGAAAAAACCACAGGAATTCAGATTTCATCAATGAAAGAGGCGGGTCCAACAGTGAGCCTCCCTCCCCATCCATCCCCCAAGCCTCCTCCCTCCAAGGAAATTCACCATGCATTCAGCCTCCCTGGGAAAGACCCACCAACCTCTGGCTCCAGATTCAGATCCAGCCCCAGGGCTGCCCCCCAAAGCCTTCCAGCCCCCTTACCTTCCAGGCTCAGGAGCATCAATTGGCTTTTACACTGTCCTGGCTCAGCTATGGAACCCATTGGGGGACCCTGGGCAAGTCACACTCTCTCAGCCTCCTCAAGGGAAACCTCCTCTGAACAAACCTTGCCAAGGAAACCTCATGATAGAGAGATCTAGTAGCCCCTTTGAGACTCACTGAAAGAAAGAAGTTGGCAGCAGGGGCTTTCCTAATCTGAAATCTACTTCCTCTGAAATCTATGAAAGCTCCTGTTGCCAACTTCTTTCTTTCAGTGAGTCTCAAAGGTGTTGCAAGATCTCTCTGCATACATTGTGTGAGGCGAGGAGCACATAAACCAAAGTATAAGCTAAGCTCATCCCAACAATAATAAATAAGCCTGAACCCCAGACCACTGAATGAAAAGGAATAAGTTGTAGAAACTGAAATACAGGTCTGGCCCCGGCTTCCCACTCCACCCAATGCATCTGAGGAAGTAGATTTTAGTCTAGAAATGCTCATGCTGCCAATTTCTTTCTTTCAGTGAGTCTCCAAAGGTGCTACAAGATCTCTCTGCATACTGATTCTACAGACTATTATTACCTTTGAATAATAATAATATGCATCTGAGGAAGCAGAGTAAAGGCTAGGAAAGCTAATGCTACCAACTTCTTTCTTTAGTTAGTCTCAAAGGTGCTACAAGATCTCTCTACATATTGATTCTACAGACTAACACGGCTATAGCTTTGGGTTCCCTTTAGGGTTGCTGTAAGTCAGAAACGACTTGAAGGCACCCAACAACAACAACAACAACAAAGGGACCTTGTAGCACCTCTGAGACTTAACCGGAGGAGAGATGTGGTGGAGCTTTCCAAGTCTGGAGCCTACTTCCTCAGCTACACTGACTTTTGCAAGTTCAACATTGCTTCCTCCTCCACCTGCAATGTGCCAGTGGGGAGACCCAAAGAGGGTCCTGGGTGTGGGTTGCTGCTTGGCCCTTTCCCTCAGAGAAGCCTTGCAATGCCGAGGCAGCTAGGTTCTGGGGCTGCCCTTGTTCCACCAAGGCTACAACCTTAAGCACCCAGACCTAGAAGCAGACTCAGTGGGGCTTACATCTAACTATGCATTGGAGAGCCAGCCTGGCCTAGTGTTTTGAGTGCTGGGTCTATGACTCTGGAGACCCAGGTTCAGTTCCTATGAATTCCTATGGCTCTGGAGGCCAGGGTTTGATTCTTGCTTGGCCATGAAACCCAGTCGGTGGCCTTGGGCAAGTCACACTCTCTCAGCCCCCTCAGGGGGAAGGCAATGGCAAACCTCCTCTGAACTAATCTTGCCAAGAAAACCCCATGATAGATTGGCCTTAGGGTTTCCATAAATGACTTTAAAACACACAACAACAGCAACAGAACTATGCGTTGAACTAGCTGTTTGCACAAAAGACAACCCACCGACCCACGAGGTGGTTTCTTCCTCTTGCCCTCCTAGGCCTATTGACTCAAATGGAGGGGAGATTGTTTCAGAAAGCATAACCCTACTTAAATACGGAGTGTAGCAGATCCCGCTGTACAAACAAGGCGACTCACAATTTCCCCCAAACGCTCTGGCGAGTGGAGTAGGGGACAAAGGGGAATGGCCTGGAGAAATGCATGGAACTCTGTTAATGTTTGAAGGACTGAACAAGAAAAATAATGTCTTTTTGTGACTCTATGGAGCAACACAACAAAGTACAAGACAGCCAACATTATAGTGCATTGTAGTGGTCCTCAAACTGTGCCCTTTAAGTGATTTTGGACCTCAGCTCCCAGAAGCCTCAGCCATGTTGACCAATGGTCTAGGAATCTGGAAGGTGGCATCCAAAATCCCTTAAAGAGCACAGCTTGGGGACCACTGCCACTGTAGTGGTTTGAATGCTGGAGTGTGAGTCTGGAGAGCAGGGTTCGAATCTCAGCTCAGCCATGGAAGCGCCACTGGGTGGCCTTGAGCAAGTTACACCCTCTCAGCCTCCTCAGAGGGAAGCTCCTCTGAACAAGCCTTGCCAAGAAAACCCCATGATAGGGTCACTTTAGCAGTGCTCCCCAATATCTTAAAATATAAGAGATTTTGGACTTCAGCTCCCAGAAGCCTCAGCCATGTTGGCCAATAGTCTGGGATTCTGGGAGCTGAAGTCCAACATCCCTTAATCAAGGGCACATTTTGGGGACAACTGTTATAATATCAAGGGTTCAGCAGTGTTCCCCAAACTGTGCCCTTTGAATAAGAGACTTTGGACTTCAGTTCCCAGAAGCCTCAGCCATTTTGGCCAATGGTCTGGGATTCTGGGAGCTGAAGTCCAAAACTATTAATCAAGGGCCACTGCTTTAGTGTCGCCAGAAAGGACATGAAGGCACATAGCAGCACACAAGAAGCACACCAGCGTCCCCAAAACAAGCTGAACACAGCCAAACCTATGGGGATGGGGGGGAGGCCATGGGGAGACCCACAGACACAGACACAGAAGGAGAGGGCATACCAGACCCCTGCTCCTGGCTCTAAGGCCTTACTGTACTGGGGGAACACGACGAGCTCCTTCCCTCTCTCTCTTTCTTTCTCTTCCTGTCACACACTTTCTTCTCCTCCTCCTTCCCCAGAATTAGGAGGGAATTTAAAAGTGCAGAGGAGGGTCTCTGGGCTGCCTCCCCTCCTTGCCTTGAGGGCATTACTTAAAGAGGTCAAAGAGGCTTGCCCTTTTGCACATCACTGCCCTCTTATAATGCTGCTCTTGCACTTTTACTGTTCTGCCTGCCTCCTGTTGCATTTTGGGGTTCGTAGTCCATTGAGGCCTAAGAGCTCTCAGGCTGAGATTCCAAACGCCCCCCCCTTTAAACTACAAGACCCAGAATGCAACGGGAGGCAGCCAGAGCAGTTCAAGTGGAAGAGCAGCGCTATTGACTGGGTCTTTGCAGCTTAGCTCCACCTCCTTCAAGCAGAACCCTGGAAAGGGAGCTCCTAAAAAGGAATGGGCAGCCAAGGAGGACACAAAATGGAGGATATTCAAATGAGACAATGAAACAGAACCAATAAATGAAGGATATGCAAATGAAGCAGTAAAAGAGACCCAATGAATGGAGGGTATACAAATAAACCAATAAAGAGCCCCCAAACTATGCGCTTTATTAAGTGATCTTTTTGGACTTCAACTCCCAGAGTCCTAGACTACAGGCCAACGTGGCTGAGGCTTCTGGGAGATGAAGTCCAAAATCTCTTACTTAGAAGGCACAGTTGGGGGACCGCTGCTGCAGTGGTCTCTGTTACAATATCAAGGCTGAGGCTTCTGGGAACTGAAGTCCAAAAAAAGTCTCTTAATGAAGAGCGCAGTTTGCAATAAAAGTTTCAAAAACACTCTCTCTGCTTCGTGTAGCCCTGCTCAAAATGGAGGGCAGAATAGCGGGGATGGAAAAGGGAGGGCAGCAGGTGGTGTTGGCCTAGGAAGGCAAGCCGAAAAAGGGACGGGGAGAAGCGGCCTCAGTCCTAGGCCTCACAGAAGAAAGGGAGCCGAGCCTAAGCGGCTATTCTCCCGTTCCCTTTCCCCAAGCCCAGGGATCCTTACCCGCCACCTATTTCCTCCTCAGGCGGTGGGGCAAGGCCTGGGCGGGGAAAGAGGAGGAGGAGAACGGGGCGTGTGTATATTGTGTGTTCCACAATGAGGCCTACTCTGGGCCGTCCTCCCAGGGCCAGGCCTCTGGCAATGAGGCTCAGGGCGGAGGGAGGAAAGGGGCCGGCTCAGAGCTGAAAGGCCGAAGGAAAACTAGGCCCAAGTGAAGAAGCGACGCTCCTGACAAAATGGCGTCGAGGAGGCGGCCTACGCATTCAGAGGCCTCACGCGAGGCCTGTGACTGTGAGGGAGCCAGGTTTCCTCTCAAAGGAGGACACAAAATGGAGGAAGATATTCAGACGACACAATAAAACAGTGGTTCCCTGTCGCTTCTTTGAAGAGAAAGCCCCCCAGAAGGGTTTTCCATTGAAATCTCTCCAAAGAGCCTCCAGGGCTATTTATTTATCTGTTTGTTCGTATGGAGTATTTATTTCCCACTCTTCAGCCCTAGCAGCTTGCAATTACAGTCGGCCCTCGCCTTACGCGGGGGATCCATTACGGACCCCCCTCCCGCGTAAGGCGAATTCTGCCTATGCTCAAGCCCCATTGGAAACAATGAGGCTCATGCATGGCGGTGTGTGGGGTGGCGTGCGCACGCCCATTCAATTGAATGGGACGTGCTGCCCTTTCCGCCCTGCGTGCTCCCCGCGGCCTGAGCGCATACGTTCAAGACCACGTAAAGCTACGGTTGCCATAACTGTCCACTATTACCAGGGACAAAATGTGGAACAAATTCTAGACCAAGCTGTAGGACAAAACTCAGCCCAAAATGTAGGACATTTAAGAAAAAGAGAGGACCTTCAATGTCTTACATTTTGGGCTGAATTTTGTCCTGCAGTTGTCCTACATTTAGTCCCTGGTAATAGTGGACAATTATGGCAACCCTACGTAAAAATAATACAGTGTGGGCGCACTGTATTACTTTTAGTTAGATAGTTTCTTGTCCTCAAGCTTACAATCTAAAAAGACATGACACAAAAGCAGAAGAAGGGAATGGTGGCAGGGAAGAGGGATCAAGTCCAGTGGTTCTTCTCTCCCTCTGAGGCCTGGACTGGAGGGAGAGAGCACAAAATCCTAGAGTTGGAAGAGACCACAGGGGCCATGCAGCCCAACCCCATTCTGCCATGCAGGAACTCTCAATCAAAGCATCTCCATTGACAGATGGCCATCTAGCCTCTGCCTGTTGCTGCCCTGGCCTTGGAGGAAGAGAAGAAACAACAGTCTTTGCAGGACTTGATCTCTTTCCCCAATTCCATTCCCTTCTCCTTTTGTGCCATGTCTTTTTAAGATTATACACCTGAGGGCAGGGAACTGTCAAATTAACAATTTGTAAATACTCTGAGAGCCTTTGTGGCTGAAGAGCGGGGCATAAATACTCTAAATAAATAAATAAAATAGCTAGGTATGCTTCTGCTGCTACATTCACCAAATAGTCACATTGCCCCAATGCAAGTTTAGCTCTTTCATCAAGAAGATTAAATTGACAAGTGGAAAGTAGTCTTGTGGATGCTTGTAAGCCTCTGGGAGCCCTCCCCAGTTAAACTCTCAACTAAGCCTGAGCCAGCTTGAAGGAATGTGCTTGGCTTGGCCAGATAGATGTAATAAAAACACAAGTGGGTGGGCTTTAAGGGAGAAAGGAAAGGAAGGTTCTAATTTGTGTTGTTATGTTGAATTTAGGTTTCACACAAATATTGGTAATTTGACAGGATTCTGTTCAGCTTCTTCGCAGCCTTCTAATGCAAGAGGACAGGAAGGCTTATCTAAAGAGACTATAACAGAGGACACTGAAGCTTGTTTGGCCCAAGGGCCATGTTGGTACCTGTAGAAACAAACCTCTCTCTCACACACATGCCATCCACACCACTCACAATATACATACCACTTGATGCATGTAGATCAGCCAAGGAAGGGTGAGACTTTTTATCCTAATCATGGCATGCTAACTGTTACAGACTGCCAAAATAAAGCTGCTTCGGTTATCTATGGAGGTATGCTGTTTAAATGATGCATGCATCCTAAGAATCCGGAAGCTGCACCAAAGCTGCAGTCTAGTGCTTAGGAATGGAGTGTGGCTTTGGTGCGACCTCTGGACTCTTAGGACCCATGCATCATTTAAACAGCATACCTCCAAAGAGACCCAAAGCAGCTTTATTTTGGCAGTCTGTAACAGGCCTAAGGAAATTTAAATGTGTCCATTGAGTGCACACAGTGGGTATAACAATTGGGCCTCTCTGTTACTCAGATGGAGAATAAGGTCACCAAGTTACACTTTGCTTATTCAAGACTTGTCTTTTCTGAAAACATTTCTTCCCCATTTTTCTTGGCAGGAGGCAATCATCCAGAATGACTTTTCTTTCTCCTATGGCTGACTTTCTGGCAAAGATGGAATGTCTTGTTTATGATGCCTTAAAGCTATTCATAATATTAATACATAATGTTTTCATGATGTGCTAGGAGGACAGTGCTACATGGCAAGAATAATTTTAGGGAACGAGGACTCTTATTACAAACTGAAGAATAACATTTTGTATTTTAAAGTGTATAGGAACACTGAACTTCTGTCTTCCTTTTGGATACTATCTGTTAGAGGAGATGTTGTGTTAACTGTTTTTACTTGTTTCACTCAGTACATTTAGTCGTCATCATCATCATCTCAGTCCAGCTTTTACACTTCCTGATTGCTGTGTGTTATTTAAAAAAAAACCTTTAGAAGCAAATTAGTTGTTTTGGCAGTACTACCATTTAAAACATACATTTCTCCCATTGGGTTTGCGAAATCATCTTTGTCACTGATTTTCCAAATGACTTATGTGGCAGAGCCTAGTCACAGCTGTCCACACCCTAAAAAGTTTCATACTTGATTACTATGATGAACTATAACATCATCAGTACCATCATCATCATGTTTATTTGTATGCTGCTCTTCCATGGTAAATCTGTGTCCAAAACAGCTTACGGCAACCTCATAAAAGTTATATGATCCTCCCCAAATCCTCTCCTTTCAAATAGTTAAGCTCATGTCTTAACATAACACAGATAAACTGAACATCTTACAGTAATCAAATACACATGAGATTAACCAGTTTCATTGACAATTCATTCAAAGTCCTGGAAACAGCCAGTGTGGTGTAGTGGTTTGAGTGTTGGGCTAGGAAACTAGGAGACAAGACAAGTCACACTGTCTGAACCTCAGAAGGCAGAGGAGTTTATCCTGTGAATATCCTGGGAAAATCCCATAATTACACAAAATGGTTTCACATGATGTTGCACAAAACCCACCATCAAAGTTGTCACAAACAAGCATTAATGTGCGTCTTTATATTGTAAGATTGAGGGCAGGGAAATGTCCAATTAACAATTTGATAGCCGTGGCTGAAGAGCGGGGTATAAGTAAATTATTATTATTATTATTATTATTATTATTTTACTTTCGGGATTTCATCAACAATGCATTTTCAATATCACTTTATTTGCGCAATTACATGTGATAATCATTCGTGCAATTACTCATCATTTCCGTTTTATTTGCAGGATGCTTTAAATGTGCTTTTCGTGCTGGCCAATTGGCCGTAATAAAGTTATTATTATTATTATTATAAATGTGCTTTAATCTCTCTTTAATGCCAAAATCAGTCCCAGTGTGATAAACTCCAGAGACAAACTCCCCTTGCTCTGGAGGCATGACAGTTGCCATCCTTTTTTTCTTTTTCTTTTCTTTTTGTTGCAAATACAGTCCTCCCTCCGAATTTGTGGGGGATCTGCTCCGGACCCCCCCCCCTGTTAATTGGAAATTTGCATATATTCAAGCCCTATAGCTTTGAATGGCCGCATGCTCCTTCGTGTTGCCATGTACATGTATCATGGGCACGTGCAGCATTAACTTTAATGGAGGTTGCCCCTCTGTGAATAATGAAAACCGCAGAGCCCAAGTCCATGAAAATGGAGGGGTGACTGTAGAATCCATTGTTCTGATACTTATCTTTAAACCATATGTGACTTGGGCCCTTTGCTGTAGATCCGTTCAGATACTCACTGCATGGCCTTAGGCCTAAGTCGCTCTCTCTCTCAGTCTGACCTACTTTGTGGGACTGTTGTGGGGTAAAATAGGGAGGAGGACAGACACATGTTTCCTTGCAGGCATTGAAAGCAAGGCAAGATAAAGATATAGTGTATCTAATAAATAACATATGTTTTTCAAGTAACAGACAAAGATCTTTTTAGCTTTTTCAAGCCATTAAAGACTGAATTATTCAACCAGCTGAATTGTTATTCAGCTACTTTTGCTGCTGCCACTGCTGTA
>NC_056522.1:176407207-176455054 GCF_019175285.1 Sceloporus undulatus | reverse complement strand
GCTACTTAACACATATTGTTTAATGAGCTAGCTTGCTCCTTCTGGGTTGGTCCTATGATTTTGGCCCAGAAATTTCAGGGCCTGGGATGATCGTGACCTGGCAACCCTACATTAGGCCTTTAAGAGCTCCAGAGAAGGAACTCCAGGGATCTGGAGTAATTCTCAAAAAGGAAATTATTCTATTGACCCCGAAGTACCACCTAACAATACTAGTGGATAGTCACATAATTTAGTGTGCAAAACAAAACACACACACACACACCTACATCTACTTTCTTACTTGAGCAAAAGGTCAATGTTAAGGAGCTGCTGGCCTCATCTGGTGTTGTGAAGTTTCCAGGAACATAATAATATTTGCATTTAAATTTTTTTAAGTAAACAGGAGCAGGCAAGCATCGATTCCTACCAAATTACTTGAATTTTATTTTGTATTCCTGAGGTATGACCTGAGGAATCTCAGAGAATGGTCTCCTTAGAGATTAAAGAGAGCAGATAGGAGCACTCAGAAGTAAACAGGTAATCACTTAAATGCAGGTTCCCTGAACGACCCAGAATCCATTATCCTTAGTATAAAGTATGGCAATTAATAATTAAAGGTAAAATCTAAGTGCTGTTCAAGACTGGCTGCTTCAGTGTACAAGTTGGGAGATGGAGAAAATTCCCTTTAAAAATAAAACTATCATGTCGTCTCATATGGACTCTTTTGCTAGACAAAAAGAAGTCACAGGTGTAACCTGGTCTTTGACAGAGCCTTCCTAGGGTTGTCTATTTCTGCCTTTCCCAATAACAGTTGTGACTAGAATTTATTTATAGCAAGACTACATGTCCAAAATGCAATGAAAAGTCACAAGGAGGAACACTCCCGGTCAAAGTGCCAGCCAGCTAGGCCCTTCCTAGAATTTATTTATTTGTTTTAATAATTCATATACTGTGCTTTCATATCAAAGAGGATTTCAGAGCTGCATTAATAAAAATAAAAATTAAATTAAATATTAATATAATAAAACATCTTAAAATCTAATCAATAGTAAAATTGATGTGCTTAGCACTACATTTGCAAGCATAAAAATATATAGATTCAAAATTCATTTTAATGTTTTAAAATGTCTGTGCAAATAAAAAGTTATTTGCACGGAACATAATTTGCCATTTGTCCCAGGGCAAATCTCCTGCATGAGGAAAAAACAATAACAAAAGGGCCCCGAGGCTCTTTAAAGATTAACACTATTATAAGAAAACAGGGACTTTACCTCCCTTCACTAGATCCAGGTGAATATGCTCCAGAGCTGGTGCTCGGGGCACCACCACAGAGCAGGCTATCTGTTATGAATCTAATCCAATCTAATCTAATCCATTTTTATTGGATTTATATTCCACCTTTCTGCCAAAATGGGATTCAATGTGGCTTTCTAGATAAGCACACTTATTTTATAGAAGACACACAGAGAAGAGAAAAGCCAGTCACATATCCAGTCCACCCCTTGCTTTCTGAAACAGGCAGTTGTCATTTTTTGTACACATAACACAATTTTTTTGGAGGGTGCGTGTGTCTTTCTGTACTTTTATTTTTTTGTACTTTTGCAACTTCCCTAAACCTACTAACAGATTGATTATGTGTGTGGATTTTTTTTATCATTTTGGCAACATAATGATCCATATTCAAAATATGTTTGCTGTTTGTATAAGGGCCTTAGAGTATATTCACACCCATACAGAAGCACTGGATTTAAAATGGCCATTAAGTAATGTAATGCAAATGTAAAATCTGTCCTTTTTATGCAGAGTTTCTGAGGATGTGGGGAAAGAAAAATCAGATTTGTTTTTATTATCTACAGTAATTTAAACATTTGTTTCTCTAGTATCAATTAGTACAGTAGGATTCCACTGACATTTTAAAACATGTTATTTGCAAGAGTACTTTTATGACAGCTTTGAATAGTATTGCAGAGAACAATATATTTTTCCTTCAAGATAGTTGTTGACAAATCTAAAGTTAAAGGAAATTTCCAGTGTCCATTGTAAACGGGACTTTCCAGAGGAAGAAAAGAGAGCAAAACAGACATTCAGGTATGTGTGCTCTAGCAAGTAATATAAAAGACAGCCTATATGTAAACTGTATCTTTTACATCTATGCATGGCTACCCAGAATCAGAGCTTGGAATATTAGGTTTGAAAATTAATTTGTTAATGTTAACCTTAGAAGCGGGAGCTTTGTTGCCATTAACTTAAGTAATTGGGTTCACATAATTCATTATTTTGCCATCTGTTAGGTCATTAGTTAGACCACTGGTGTCTGAACAAACCCATGGGATTTAAAGAGAACAGCATGACAGGTATCACTGTTGATCCCTACATGTACATTTTGTTCTTTGAGCTTTACAAATGAATTCTAACAGCATTTTTAAAAAGCATTACAATGCAGAAATTATTCCAGCAGTGATCAGGTAATGTATGAGAAGTTCAGCCGCATAGAGTGAAAATCTAACAAATTAATAATTTAAAAAATTAATTAACTTTTTTTTCTCAGAAGTGAGAACTGACTATAGCATTCTATTTAAACCAACGTATCCCTCAGGGACGTAGCCAAGGGGGGGGTTTCTTGGGGTCTGGACCCCCCCCCTTCCATTAGAAAAATGAATGGTGTGTGCTGCTGCGCCGCTGTGCCCAAGCTCCATTATAATGGTGGCACTTAGTCTGGACCCCCCCTTCCTAAAATCCTGGCTATGTCCCTGTATCCCTGGCGGGATAAAGGCATTTAAATTTAAAAGCAGGTGTTATTGCACTCAGCCGCGGCCGGGTGAGTGCAACCCGTCTGCAGCCCGGATCCCAGCCATGCTTATCCAGTGGCTTTTCAAACATGGGAGCTTGCTGTTTTTGAAAAGCCACTGGATAAGCATAGCTGAGGTCTGGGCTGCAGATGGCTTTCACCACCCAGCCACGACTGAGTGCGATAATACCTGCTTTTAAATTTAAATGCGACTTTATCCCGTCAGGGATTTATTGGTTTAAATAGAATGCAATAATCTCCTAAATTTGAGATGAGCATGTTTCAGATTGCATCCTCAACCACATGATTACTGTAGATAAATTTTAGATTAGATTGGGACCCTCCATTTGGAGACCCTCAATCTGTACAGGCTGCATCAATTAATATAACAGTTCATAGTTAACAGATTTTTTTAAAAAAATGTATTTAAAAATGTCTTAAGTAGTGAGCATATCTGTGAATGTACTGTAAATGAAAAGGATTTTCCTGAAGGTTTTTTCTTCCTAGGAGAGCCATTAGCTCAATTTGTTAGATCCTGCAATCTCATTAAAAGGATCAAAATAAGCAGAGTGATTTTCAGAGGTGCCAAGCATAGCCAAAGATACTTTCCTGTTGTGTTAACCTACCTAAAATACCCAGTGACAGCAGTAGCATGGTCATCAAGCCTCTGCAGGGCTCACTTAGGGCACCCCCAAACTGATTTAAAAGAACAGAAAGTCCCAAATCTTGTTCTTGTTCTTTCCAATTTTATTTGGAGAGCCATACACATTTTGTTTATCCCAGAATATTTTCTGCCAGCTCCTGGTGCAATCAGAGACTTTTTATACCAGCTCCCCAGATTGGTTTATTTTAACCCAGTATAAAATTGGAAAGAACAGGATAAAATTTTAGGCTTTTCAATCAATCTTGGGTGCGCCCTTAGACTTAGAGCATGCCTTGTGCTCACATTTTATCAATAAGCAAACATTTTCCTGGCATTAATAACCATTCAGAATGATCAGCTGGAATCCACAGAGCAAGTTTCATCAAGAAATGTCTGCCTAGGAACCACTGTTCAGTTCACTAGGGTTGGTGTCACCTGGTACAATGGGGGGAGGAACTGCCTTGACCCCCTGCCCAGCCACACCAACACTTGCCCCAACCTCCAGAGTCCCGGAGGTTGCTGCCCTGTGGTACTTCAAAGACTCCACCACTGCCACCTCCAAGCTTTCAGAGTCCCACATGGTGGCTGCTGTGCAGGACTCTAAAGGCTCCTCTCCCACCAAAAAACTTCCAGAGTCCTGTGTGGCTGCTGTCATGCAAGTCTCCAAAGGCCCCCCTCCCCCCAGCCTTCAGAGTCCTGTGCGGTTGCCGGTGTGCAGGAGTCCAAAGGCACCGCCACCCCCATCAGCCACCACTACAGAGAGGGGCAGTGGTGTGGCCTCCGGAGTACCCATTTAGGGCCTGCTGCAGCTACTGGACAAGTGGGAAAGTACCCTTTCTTTCTTGCCCAATAGCCATGTCAGTCCTTCCAGGTGTACCACCCCATTGGGTCACCTCCTCTGCATTCCTCTAATGATGTCTTTGCAATTTTATTATGTTTTATCCTTGTACTGCTGGAATCCGCCTTGATTCCTTGTGAAAAAGTAGAATACAGTCAGCCCTTCTTATACATGGATTTTTTATACACGGATTCAAGCATCCATGGTTTGAAAATGTTAAAAAAAGTATAAAATTCAAATATCAAACCTTGATTTTCCATTTTTTATAAGGGACACCATTTTGCTATGTCATTATATTTAATGGGACTTGAGCATCCATGGACTTTGTTATACACGGGGGACCTTGGAACCAAACCCCAGCGTATAACAAGGGTCCACTGTATAAATAAATTGTACTATTATTATTATTATTATTATTATTATTATTTCTTCCTCGACTAGATTTTATTATTGCTTCCATCACTGGACATTCTCAATAATGTGACATGACATTTAATAAAATATAAAATTACAAGTGTTAAATTACTAGTGGTTTAATAATGGTTCCATGTTTAGTAGTACCAGTACTTCCTTAACAGGAAGTCAAGCTCATATTAAAGGTTTACTTCTGAGTAAATACATTTGGGGCCAGGCTGTTAGTTGTGGAACTTGTATTCAGTGTCAGGCTCAGCATCTGAAAGAGTAGATAGATGCAGAGTGCATGGCCCCCACTTTCCATAATTGCAAGTAGCTTATATTACATTCAGTTAAGACCTCAGGTACAGTGTGTATATGGCTGCTAGGCTGGATGGAGCCCTAGATTTTATTGGTATTCAAAATTAGAATAGTGACGATGTGCTTGATTATATGGAAGAAAGCCTTCATTTTACTTTCACCCTGACTCGTCCACATAATTTTTAATGTTATGGGACTTTACATATTGTTCTCTGCTTATAAACCTTTGGGTTTCTTCCTCCACTTCTCCCTCACTACCAAGAATGTGTCAAGGCAAAAAAGATGGAGTAGCTGCACACTAGAGCTTCCATTTGCTAGCATGAGGAACTTTCAGTTTATAAATAGTCAGACTAGAACCCAGTGTTTGAATGGTAGAAAGAACAGAAGGTCCTTTTACTTACTGGTTTGTGACAGCCCCATAAATACTGGTTAAGCTATGGAATGGATGTATGAATTGTCTAAAATGGGGCAGGTGGGTGCTTTTTGTCTTTGTAAAAAAGGGAGCACTTTCCCTTCCATATTTTGACCCATACTTCAATTGTTTCGAAGGATGCTGTAATCTGTGGACGACTTGGAAAATCTTAAAAGGTGGCTACGAAGTGGATTATTTAAAGAAAGAAAGAAAACATATCTAGGTTTAGTATGCTAGATAGGCATCATCGTGAAGATTTAAAGTGGGTGATAATAAATAGATTGGTAATTTAATCTGAAAGATTTAAAGTTAATGATAATGAGCAGATGAGCATGTTAAACATGAATTTTTAAAGTTAATGATAATGAGCAGATGTGGAGTCTCTGGCCCCCAGGATCCAGGCATGGGTTTACATGAATTTTAATGCTTTCCTTTAAAGATTTCTCTCTGAATTCATTCCAAAATACAGACTTTGAGATTGCAGTAGGGGTAATTTATCCAGATTTTGATAAAATAAAATAACATTAATATATTTGGAATGTTGTACTGGATCAAAACTGTCAGAGACTTTTAAAAAGACAGATTGTTGGTTTGTGTCCTTTTGTTTTCAGTCCATGAACTTTCTACATGTGAGAGAATCAGCATCATTATTTGGGGGGGGAAATATTTAAAAACAGCAATTTTTAAATTTTTAAAATTTTGTTAAGTTAGGGGCAAAACAGACTGCCCCTGACATCGCCAGATTGGGGTCGCGGCAACCGCATCCCACAGCCCTAATCCGCCCTTTTGCCAGCCGATAAAGGAAAAGCAAACAACTGCTCTACCATCAAAAAGCCATCTTTTCTGTACCACTGAAACAAGAAGCTGGCTTTTAGGTGCCCTGGATGCATGCAGCGTGTAAACACTGCACCACTGGAATGCCCAGAAGCCAGTCCACATATGGGCAGCTACCCAGCTTGAAGCTGGCTTCTGGGCAACTTGAGGGCATGCATCATCTGTACGCCACACCCCCAAGACACCGAGAAGCCAGCTTTTTATGCCGGTCTGTTTTGCCCCTTACTAAACAAGGCTAATATATATGTAATATATTATGGAAACATTGGAGAAATTAGCAAATATCTTCTGCTTGACTGCATTTGGGGTTTAGCCAACAATGTGGTGAACTAAAATGATATATACCTAACATACACCCAGGGATTTTTTTATGCCAGTGAGTTCTACATAAGTTAGTAAGGGAAGGGGGCCAAGTGAGGCTATGGCAAGGAAGGACAGGAACCTAAGAAGAATGCTATAACCCCACCCCACCCTGGCTCATTATTGCATCTTATGATCAAGTAATATGCCAAGAAAAGAAGTAGTAGCTTCATTTAAATCCTTCCAACAAAATCAAATTCTGGTTACTGGAATTCCCCCTTGGCTTATGGAACTGTGTACTGGTTTAACAACCCATTATTCAGCAGGGTGCAGCAATATCTGCTGTACAGAAGAACTAAAGGAACCTAATGTTGTTGTCCAAACAGCAACACATTTCCAAGTGAACTCCCCCAATATGTATGAAGTAAAGAAATATGGAACACACCCACGTTTGTTGGCAAACACCAAGCGTTCTACTCCACCAGTTGTCCTTGGAGGCCAGACAGTCATTTTTTCTTGCAGAGTCAGAGCTATTTATCATGTGACATGTGTGTGTGTGTGCACGTAGGCACCAACATGGGTTTTTTGTAGTACAATAAAATTGTAGTACAATAAAATTGAAAATGCATTTCCAGAAACAATCTGGCATTAAAACAAATTTTAAAACAAGTACATGTTTCCTGCAAGCATTATTCTTAAGGAAAATGCACTATTCTGCTATTGCATGACCACCAAAATTCAGTGCATTCATTGGAAGTTTTAAAGAAAAAAAAATATACAGTTTTTTCTCTCAGTGGTGCTACAACCCAAGGAGCAACACCATAAATTATTTCTTTCAACAGACAATCCCCCAAAAGTGGACACCAAAACCCCACAAAACCTGGGATAACTGATCTTGGGTTCTCCTCCTCAGGTTTTTCTGAAAGATTCGCAATGTCAGCTGTGTGAATAACTGATACAGTCAGACCCAGGATAAAACTTCGCACATCTTGAATGTATTTCAAATACATCCGCATCATCTACCCCATCTTCATTCTCAGTGCTGCCACATCAGAGTTACAGAACTGGCAGAGATGCACAGATGTGATTCTGATAGTGTGAACAAATTGGGAATGCACGAGTGAGATTATTCGCATAGTCATGTTGCAAAACAAAACAAGTGAATAACCCCAAAGAAGGAACATGTGGAATGCAAGAGCACTTAGGCAGCAGCATCATTTCTCAGTCATTCCTCAGCAATCCCTAATGATGATTGCGTTGACATAGGCAGTGTCTGTTGCAGCTGCTACATATTATTAATCACTATCTTTGTGTCTCTTGGCAGCAATCAGGCGTTCAACATACAGAGAGCCAATGATGTTTCTCACACTCCACGACCATGGAAACAAGTGAGGCATTCAGCAGCAGTGACCAGTGGGAGCTGTCTATGCAGTGCCCATCCTTTCCTCCTTTGCCTGAATCCCATGCAGTGTGTGAGATCAGGGACGTAGCCAGGACTTTAGGAGGGGGGGGTCCAGACTAAGTGCCACCATTATAATGGGGCTTGGGCGCGGCGGCGCAGCAGCACACACCATTCATTTTTCTAATGGAAGGGGGGTCCAGACCCCAAGAACCCCCCCCCTTGGCTACGTCCCTGGTGAGATAAAAGAATGTAACAGGTGTAGGCATGCCAATGTTGCCATACCACTGTCTTGGCTAGGTTTCTCCTGGAGACTCTTACACAGATTCCAAGCTTTTGTTTTTACTTTTTTAAAGTAAGTTTCTAGTCCTTGTAGGAGATGAAATCTGGGAAGAAATGTGGAGGCACCATTCTGTAAAAAACCTCTGACTTTCCAACAGAAGAGAAGAGAGCACAAGAGGTGCAGGCCACAGAGTTCAAGCATAAAAAACACATGGGAGGCACATTGTGAGAGCTTGTGACAGGGATGGAAAGAATAAATAGGGAAGAAAAAAAACAAGGAAGGGGCTTTTTGAGTGTCTGAAAATCCTGATAAGGCTATTCCTCAAGCCCCTTTCTTGGTGTTTTCCCCTCGATCTTGAACTATTCACATCCCCTTTACTCCAGATGCAGCTATTTCTTGGCCACTTGTGAGTGGGTGAAGGAGACCATATAAACCAGCTACAAGAAGATGTGGTGAAGCCATACTCCACTTCCCTGAATCTTTACCTGGCAGCCTTTCACTTTCCCAATGTTGTGTGGAAGTTAAGGGGCACCCAGGATTGAATCATGGCACATTAGAGCCTCTCTGATCCTCACCTGGCTTCCCTCCTGATGTTGTGCAGGGCCAGGCCAGGAGGATTCTCTCCTCACAAGACCGCTACAAAAACTGTAGTGGGGAGTGGTAGTGAAAAGAAAATTAATTGAACTATTTGTTCTCCCTTATGGCAACGAAGGGAGGTGTGGTGAGGCGGAGGGAAGTGAAAGCAAGCAGTGTGAGCATCAGAGAGCAAGAAGCAAGGAAGGAGTTCATTGTGAGAGCATGAGAAGGAATAGAAGAGAAGGAGGAAGTATTGGTATGCACAGTGAAATGTTAGAAATGGGGAGTGTTGGAAAGGCATGAGGTAAAGGAGTAGGATAGCATGAAGATCACCATTAATAAGGCTGGTGAAGCAGAATGGATACAGCTGGCTTTATGCCAATTCAAACGCATGAAAGAACTGGTTACATGATCACCTGGGGACAGAACAAACTATACCCCCACAGGCAAGGGCACATAATGAAGTTATGGCCAGGTGGGGTAGAAGGCACTAGTTGTTCACATGTGTCAGCACTGCGGATAAAGATAAGATTGATGATGCGGAGGTATTTGAAATACATTCAAGATGTGCAAAGTTTTATCCTGATTTATTCCGGGTCTATCTGTATCAGTTATTCACACAGATATTCCTTGTAAAGTTGCAACACAATGTTCTCATTATGTTTTTGTTGAGGAAATGAATTGATGACAATTAACTACTGTACATACTCATGTATAGGTCTAGAAATTGTAGTCAAAAAATTGACCCAAGCAATCTGAGGGGACTTATCCACAGGTCAATATAAGTATTGTATTTTTTTAAAACTCATATGAAAAAAAGAAACTATCTCCCGGTGAAAGGCAAGAGCATAATTTGCCCTGGAAGCATTGGCCTCCCTTCACCATTCTCTCATCCACCTAGCCTTTAGTATGAACACAAATATTTATGTTTTATGGAGTTTTTCAAGTTTTTGGCATTGTTTTCTTTAGCTCCATCTTTTAGATCCTTTGTTATATGTCCCTAGGTTTTACCCTTGACTTATCCACGAATCATGTCAAAATCCATAATTTTGACTTACACATGAGGTTGACTTATACACACACACACACACACACACACACACACACACACACACATATATGATAGCTATATATAACCAATCACTTCCAAACTCTGGGTCATTTCCATTCCTTACTAGCTGGTGCTTCCAGGGTTTCAAGCTAGAATGTCTGGCATTGAAAGTGTACACTCTTCAGCTGAACTAGACTCGAACCCTTAATAAAGTTTCTTTGGGTTTTTTGTGGCAACATATTTACTCGTCACGTATGAGAGAGGATATTGTCTCTGTTGGGTAATATTGTATGCACTAACACCACACATGTATTGATACTTTTCATGCAGAATATCATAATTAGTAAGTGGGAGCGAAGTTGAAATGGATACTGGATCGCTATCTGCTTTGTTTCTACACTTACTGCATGTGATTACTGCTTTATTATGCTGGCAGCCATTATCATACTGAAATTAGTTTGGTTGCTAGTAAGGTTTTATTGATGTTAATGCTAGTTGGAATAGGCAGGATATCTTGATTCACTAGAAATCTGCATTAAATCAATATTATCTGTGCCCCAAGTCAATAGGATCAGTGGTTTGTCAATGCTAATTGGTGATAGTCTGGAGGAGGTTGGATAATGTGTGATGTTTTAGATGTTTTTGGACTGCAGCTCACAGTATCACTCACCATTCATTATCCTGGATAGGAGTGATGGCCTACAACATCTTGAGGGCCACACATTCTCCATGCCTGTCATATAGTTGTAATTATGCATTGACAATAAATAAACCTAAACAACATAAGATTTAAACAAGAGAAAATAAAACTATTTATTTAGCATAGTTACCTGCTGTAGTTCTTATGTGTATCATCATGATGAATCTATAAATGTATAGTAATGTTGTGCAAACTATTTGCTGTTACCAGGCAATGTTAATAATAAACCTGCTTAGAAGAGAGGACATTTGGTATTGGATGGAGACAGAGGTCTGGATGGAGTAGGTGATAATGATGGTACTGGGGACATTTCCTCCTCAGATGAAAGAGACAGATTTAGATTGTAAATCAGGGCCTTGGGGACCCTGCCAATCTGAGAAATAATACATACATGCTTTAAATAATAAATGCACATTAGTGAAAAAGGGCATTGTATTATAAAATGCATGGGGCTTATACAGAAAGGAAAAATATCTCTAGAAGTGTTGAAATCAAATCTTTTCATTTTGATTTTACCTGCATATTCACAGTTTTGCATCCAAACTCTTTCTTGAGATATCCTGGATTTCCCTCACTCCTTGTCTCTTGTGATCAAGACACATCTAGCCTCAGGCAACATTTCAGAAATTATCTTTCACCAATTCCCACTGAGTCTTTTTAACTATTATTTAATTATTATTAGTGTGATTCACTTCTGAATGGATGCAATACCATGCCAAAAGCCAGTGTGAGCTGAATTCCATATATACACAAAATCATCCAGCTACTAGCAAATACCAAGGCTTTGAAACTGAAAATTGTGTTTGAAACCAAGGCTGAGAGTATCATGAACTGAAAGATGTATATGCCCCAAAACAGCTCTTAGGCTCCAGTTATGCAGTATCCTTTTACTAAGGCTTTAAAAAAATACTAAAAGCCATCCTGCAACCCTGCTATATACTATATGTCATGGAGGTCATAGTGGGAAAGAGTACATCAAACCTAGAGCTTACACTATCATTCAGTCAAGCTCATAAATAGGGAAAATATTTTATTTCAAATTTGCACACTCTTCAACTGGATCAGAAACTGGTGAAAGTAGCTTCAGGATGATCCTCTGTGCTATGATGGTAAACAGTTTCAGGATAAGGTCCTTGTGGGACACAAGTGGCTGTGGGATGGGAAGCTCACCCCAAAGCAATGACTGAGAAATCACAAGGCAATTACTGGAAGAACAAACCAGTGAACAGGATTTTTTTTACAGTTAATTTGCAAAACAGAAAATCCAAACAGGTGAATGCATATCTGGCACAGCCTAAGTACAACGTATGTTTTGCCAGTTTCATGTATTGTGTGCTTTCATCATCTCAGGGTTCAACCATCTGTCTGAAAGTTCACCAAATACAGGCCAACCCAAGTCCTGTTCAAGCATTCCACTGTATACAAACAAGGAGAGGGAGGGAATGACCAGCAGGAAGCTTCCTGTATCTGTAAATACATAAAGGCTTTAGAAAGTTTTAACATGTGAAGAGCCTCCACAAATAGTGAAGTCCAGGAATGTCCAACCTGTGAACCTGAGAATTCAGAGGGAGTGTAACCCTATCCAGCTCAGACTGAATCCTGATCTGCCTTTTCAATGACCAGGAGCACTTTTGTTTTTTATGGATTAAGCTTCAGCTTGTTCACTGTCACCCCATCCATTACTTATAGCAGACGCTGATATAGTACTGAAACAGCTTCCGTAAGTGCAGGAGTAATGTTATGAAGGGCTACCATCATTATCACTACAGAATGCCTCCCTTATCAAAGACGGTATAATGGAGAACATCATCAGGAAGATACCATTGGCTGGGATATCTCAGCTCTGGGTTCTTGTTGGAGGGTGTCATAGTGTTGTATTATTATTATTATTATTATTATTATTATTATTATTATTATTATTTCCCATTGCTATGGGTACTTTCCACATTTGTGTAGCATACGGCAAAGTAGATATAATTGTCTATACCAGATTAATACTCAAAAGTCTTCTCCTGCTCCCTGTATATGCCCAATCTTTAAAGCAGGAGTAGGCAACTAAGGCATTTCAGATGGTTATGGTCCACAATCCACATTAGTCCTAGCCAGTATAGCCAATTTTAATTATGGATTATAGATGCTGAAATACAAAAGCAGATTGTGGAGTACCAGGCATTTCCATTTCCTGCTTTAAGGTCATCTGCAGAGGCTGTCCTTTGTTTTCCCTCTTTTGTATGCTTAACCCACTGAGAAAGTAGGAGAGGTTGATATTTATGGCTGTGTCTTTGGCAGGCTTGTATTCTTTTTGTTTTCACTGATTATTGAAGACATTTGCTATAGTCTTGACTAGTTGTTTAGTTTACTGTACTACTGTTTTGGTTTTTCCTGCTTCACTTCTTCTCTACTGTTACTTGTTTTATTTATTGCTTTATTATATTGTTACTGACAGTATTTTACAGTGGTACCTTGTTATATGCTGGGGTTTGGTTCCAGGATCCCCCATGAATAACAAAATTTGTGGATGCTCGAGTCCCATTAAATACACGGCAGAACAAAATGGTGTCTCTTATATAAAATGGAAATTCAAGGTTTGCTATCAGGAATTCATACTTTTTTGAATATTTTCAAACTGTGGATGCCTGAATCCGTGGATAAAAAATCCATGTATAAAGAGAGCTGACTATAATTATTTTTGTAGCTACTTTCAGCACATTGGGATACAAATTACTATAAAACAATAAAGATCTTTCCATTATTGCAGTGCAGTTCTTTGTACAGTTAATTACTTTAGTGGCAAAATTATTACAAAATACTTTGATTGGTAGATGACAGTGTTGATGCCATAAATATTTTGGAATGTCCATTGTTTTTGTTACACTGCCTCTTATTATTATTGGTATCATTTTGATGCCTACAGTGCTTCTGGGAGTGCGCAAGATTATAATTAATATTCACATGCATAAATGGCTACATGACAAATGAGCAGAAGATGGGTACTCATCATAATTCCAACAGCAGTTGTGATAGCATATGGAAACTTATTTGTTTGCATATGGAAATAAGTATGTTTAATGAAGTTAAGTAAAATGTAAAATGTTATGTAATTAAAAGTAAAATAATAGAATTTTATGGACTTCTTGCTCCTTCAAAGCACAAGCTAAAATTATCCCCTTTCGCATACTATATGTAAGTAATAGAATCAGCATTATTTATTATGGCACACAGCCAGCACAACAATAAAATACAATAATGACCACTTATACAGTCATAGAGTTTCTATGTCAACTTGCAGGGTGTTTTAAAAGGTTGTAAAAATGTTTCAAAGAATTTCTTTAGCATAGTCTGCATGTAAGTAATAGGACTCTATAATAAAAAGAACATAATATGAGGACTAGTCAGTCATCTCCTGGAGGAAATTTAATGGGTGATAAGCAATCTTTGCCACAATTCATCTTTTGTTACTCAACCTAGTCCAGTGTCTCCTTTCCCCCACTCTGTCTCTCTCCATTCCTGTTTAGTCACTCAAGTATCCTTTGAACTGCTCCTTCAAGTACAAAAAAGAGAGACAGAGATTACCTAAAGGTGAATTTTTCTGCCTTGCAGTGTTTCAGCCTCTAAGGAAATAAGACGAGACCATTCAGAAACTGAAAAGGGCCAACATAAAAGCAGCTTGTATCCAGAGATTTTTTTTTTTAGGACAAGTGGAAAACACTTCTGTTTCCATAATGCAACCGAAAGCAATTGATTTATTTTTTGCTCTAATTTTCCAATCCCTTTTCCAGCATTTCATATCATAAAATAGAATGGTTCAGCTGTTTACCAGTCTGCTCAGTTTTATTGGCCTTGTCATGCACCCAAATGAATGCATTATTATTATTATTATTATTATTATTATTAACCTTTATTTATAAAGTGCTGTAAATTTACACAGCGCTGTACATACAATCTTTTTAATTAGATGGTTCCCTGCCCTCAGGCTTACAATCTATGCATCCATAGGCCCAATACAGATAAACAATTCACTAAGTGGTGATGTTTTCTCATTTGTATGCTTATATTAAATAATTCTGCTGAACTAAATCCAATTGTTAATACCAAAGGTTTATTATTAACCAATTAACCAATGGTTGATACCAATTTGAATTAGCTGAACTTACGTAAGTGTTGATTTACCAAATTTCATTTTTTAAGAAAAATAAAGTCTATTAAACATATAAAACATAACTAACATATCAAACCACATACAAATATACAATACATAGAAAAACCACCACTTGTACATTAGATACCAGTACTAACATTTTTCCATTCTAAAATCCCTCATATCTCTAATTTTAATATCCTTCAAACATATATCTTCCTTCCTTAAACCTTCCTTACTTCCCTTCCCCTTTCTTCTTCATTCTCTCTTTCAACCTTTCTCAATTATGTACTCTCTCAAAATTTTCCAAATCATCATCTTAACTTACTCATACCTCCATTATCACATACTTCATCCTTCTATAAATGTACTCTTACATTCATTCTGACTTCCTTTCTGTCAGCATTGCCCCAAAACTTTATTTTATTTTATTTTATTACTTTCTTATAAACACACATTTTCTTATGACTCCTTCTACATTTATCTTAATCTATTATTTCAGTATCCAAACACTTATGATTAATTCAATATATAAATTTTCTTTTCCATTATTCTGTACATTGCAAGCGTATTGTCTAAATATTGAATACTGCCACTTTACCCCCTATTTTAGGAACTCAGATACTGTAGACTCTTCTTTCCTAATCTTTTCTAACAAACTCTTCTGGAAGAGTTTAGAAATACTAATCTAAGCTTTGATGTGGCATCCTTGTTCACCAAAGTCCCCATAATGAAACCTGGGCACTCATCTGACAATTTTTTCCAGAAGACATCACAGCACTGTTCAAACATTCCCTCACCACAATGGAATAATGGATTCTTTGAGCAGAGAGATGGGTAGCCATGAGAAACCTTTTGAGCCCCATGATAGAAAACTTTTAAATGGAACACTTTGGAAAGCAAGCCCTGTAAACAGCACCAAAATAGCCCACAACATGGTTCCAATATGTGGATGACACTTTCACCATTTGGAGCCATGGAGAAGAAGATCTGACTTTGTTTCTGAACCATCTGAACAACATCCACCCAAACATCCAATTCACGATGGAAAAAGAAAAGAAAGGAACATTGCCATTCTTGGATGTCCTGGTCATCCAAAAACAGAACCAACGGCGGGGCCATACAGTATACAGAAAACCTACAAACAGAGACAGATACCTGCACAAGAACTCCAACCATCACCATCAGGACAAAAAAGAAGCACAATAAAAGCACTGGTAGACTGGGTAAAAGGATCTGTTAACGCCACTTCCTGTAAGATTAATTGAAGCACCTAGACTGGGCACTACAGGCTAATGGTTATTCCAGCTCAGACATCAGAAAGGCTGCCAGACCCAGAAAAACCCATGGGAGTGAAGACATCAAAGGAGTCACAGACAGAATAGGGAAACTGATGAGGAAACACAACCTCCAAATAATCTACAGACTGACCAAGAAAATCCAGCAAATGCTGCACTCAGTGAAGAGAGAACCCTCTCACAGCCGCAGGAGTTTACTGCATACCATACAGCTGCGGACAAGTCTACATAGGGACCATCAAACACATTGTTCAAACACGAATCAAGGAACATGAGAGACACTGCAGGCTGGGTCAGCTAGAAAAATCAGCAGTAGCAGGACACATTATAAACCATCCTGGGCATAAAATGCTATTTGAAAACACTGAAATTCTGGACCATGCCAACAACTATTTGGTCAGAACGCACAGGGAAGCCACCTAGACAACTTCAACGGGAAAGAAGAAACCCTTAAAGTAAACATAGTTTGGCTATCAGTCCTAAAAAAAACACCAAAACCAAGACCCAGCACATGCAAATGAAAACCACCCAGGGACAAGGGGATTTCCCAGCAGACAATGGATCACTAATTAAATAGACACACTGAGGCCTTGCCATTCAACAAGACAAACATACAGATGAACATGTAAATCACTTCCTCTCAACCAAGGGTCACACAGTATATATACCCCACTCACCTCCATGCCAGCATTCTCTGAAGATGCCAGCCACAGATGCTGGTGAAAAGTCAGGAATAAACTATTCTGGAATATGCCATATAGCCCCCCAAAACCACAAAAAAACTACTCTGAATATGTTTCCCAGTTCTTACCAGCTGCATCCTATCTGCATGTGCCTATGAAGAGGACCTGCTATTGAATGGAAAGACATGTCACCCCAGCTGAGCTCCCTTGTGATCAGCTATTGTTACTTTTCTTGTCCCTTTGGAGAGCACCTGCATATTTCTCTGTCCTGGACAGTGTAAGGTATGATGTTGTATGCTTTCAATCTCTCTAAAATTGGTGGTGGATTGAAAGAAATTGCTGACTAATTTATGGCTGTATCAAAATGCATCCCTCTGGTCTCCAGTGATTCCCTATGGAACTGGTTCCTTCCATTTACATCAGTCTCAACTTACATCGCAAGTCCAACATAAATCAAGTCCCACCTCTACATATACAACGACCATATGTAGAATGGCAGCCAGAAACACAGTGTTGCTACATAGTAAAGGTAGTGTGCATTTACTTACTGTCACACAACAACATTAAATTGCATAAATATACCACATTTGTGTATCTGCAAAAGTCTAGTCTACTATACTGTTATCTAGCTCATTTTGTAAGCTAGTATTTCTATATTTGATTTTATTGTTAGGAAATTAGATGCCATTTTACTGTGAGAACTATAATGTAAATTCTGTACAGTAACATTGAATCTTAGGCTGGCCAACACAGAGCTACAAGCAAAACCTCTTGTGACCAGTGTTGAGCTTAATGTGCAATTACATCATGTGCTCATTGAATCCTTGTATTTGCTACTATGGAATCCCCTTTGCTGTGATATGCAGTAAATAGCAATTGTGAAATGAAGAACATCTGAAGTCATTTCTAATACTATTGGGCTCAGCAGTAATTTTACTACTGATTTCAGCAGAACAACAGTTATGTATATTCTGATCCAACAATAATAATGACTATAGAGAAGGATGTGGCTTCTGCCCTTTTCCTGCAGGATGAGAAACTAGTTGCACAAACAGGCAACAAGCAAATCCCAAAGTAGCACCCTGCAGCAACTGCAGCTGTGTTAGGGAGGGTAGCACCAGACTCCTCTTTTAAGGGAGTCTCTGTGTGAATAGCACTGCACAACCCCAGGCACACATTGGGCCACTGCTGAATGTGAGTGGTTTTACATCACAGCATCTTCAGTTTTGATTTCTTGAAAGCATCACCATGGATTATATTTCTGCAATCCAGTTCAGTTACGTCCCATAACGTTTCAAGTCCATTCAATAACACATGCATTCGTATGCATACTAATTAACATTTGTTCCATCTCATCTTTTTTACCCTTATACAGCATGAAAAGCATATTATTTTCATCATCTTTTCCCCCCCATGGGGGTTGGAGACCAGGTTTGAAGCATAATGGATGCTGTTGAAAAGTCAACTGTGCACAGGAAAAGACTTTCCAGGAAATGAGGGTAATGGATACAATACCTGCATTGATAAACCTTTTGAACAAAGTACACTTTTCATCAGCCACTACTGGAGAAATTGAGTGGTGTTATTGACTTGACTCTTCTCTCCCTCAACATGAATTTACACAAGTAAAGCTGAATGGATTTATTATGTTGCTTAAGAGAAGTCTTGTGTTATACTTGTGTTGTGTTATGCTAGTAATGGAGATATTATATTATATATTTTACATGGGGGCATGCCAAATACTACAGTTCCTTGTATGTGTGTGCACGTATCCATATGGTTATTGCATGTAAGAAATATGTCCCAATGGTTGTTGTTTTTGTATTATTGTAATATTAAAAGAATCAGCATTGATATTCAAGTCTGAGACTTAGATTTAGCCATATGTATCTACTGCTGAGTGCATAAGTACGTATCCTATACGTACAAGATGGCGGCGCCCCTTCTACATGGGTGCCATCATCTTTACGTACTGGACGCATAGCGTCCAGACGTGTTGCGGCGCCTATGACGTCGCGAATGCGCCGGCGGCGCTTCGCGACGTCATCAGTGCGCCGCAAGAAGAAGCTCCGAAATGGAGCTTCTTTTTTACTCCGCGTGGGAGCCGCGCGGTTTGGCTGCTGTGGCTCCCGCGCGGAGCAAACGGCGGCGGCGGCGGGGAAGCGCCGCAAAGTGGCGGTTTGTATCCCGCCTTTAATTCTTTCCTACCCAAGACAGAAGTAGTCAATGCTAGCCAAAGACTTTTGCTTCGAGGCAGAACAACAAATAACGGACTATAGTTTTTTGTGGGTTTATCGGGCTATGTGGCCGTGTTCCAGAAGAGTTTATTCCTGACATTTCACCAACATCTGTGGCATCTGGTATCTTCAGAGAAATGATGGACTCCTCCCCCACTCCTCAAGTCATTTATCAAATTGTTATTCCTAATGTATGGATAGTTGTTGGGTGCCTCCAAGCAGGGACGTAGCCAGGATTTTGGGAAGGGAGGGTCCAGACTAAGTGCCACCATTATAATGGGGCTTGGGTTCGGTGGCGCAGCAGCATGCACCATTCATTTTATCTAACGGAAGGGGGGGTCTGGACCCCAACCCCCCCTTGGCGACATCCCTGCTCCAAGTCATTTTTGACTTATGGCGGCCCTAAGGCACAGCTATCATAGGGTTTTCTTGGCATGTTTCTTTATAGGGGGCTTGCCATTGCAGAGAGCCACTCCTTTTTGAGCTGGAAAAAGGGCTGCTTTTCTGCCGCAGCACTGGCTTTTTGGCACTCCTGCAGTGTATCAACGCCACACCGCTGGAGCGTCGCAACGCTACCCACTGTCTGGTCAGGCAGGCAGTGTGATGGCAGCTTGGGGGCGGCATCGGGGCGTGTGTCATCTAAACACCACACCCCCACACTTGCACTTATTGACGGTCTGTTTCAGCCTTAACTAAAAAAAAGTGGCAGCGTGAGCTTCTGTAGATTTAAGTCTACTTCCTTAGGTGCATTCGGACATAGATTTAAGTCTACGCAAAGTCATGCCGCCAACCTCTTTCTTTCAGTTAGTCTCAAAGGTGCTACAAGATCCCTGTACATATTGATTCTACAGACTAACATGGCTATATCTTCGAATGATACAATCAAATAATGATACTGTCCGAAAAAAATAAAAACACATGCAACATAGTCTGTTCACAGACCTCCTTTGATCCAGCAAAACCCCATAGTTTCTACCAGCTTCCTCTCTTCCTATCCTGCTTGCTAGTACTGTCCTACTCCTGTATCCACAGGGGTTATGCTCCAAGACCTGAAACTGTGGATAATAGGGAACCATATTATTTTCAATGAGACAAACGATGTCTGGCCCAAGCATGTCATAGAATCACACTGGAGGACCTAGAAATGCTTGCAAAGAACTTTTTTTTTCAGATGTATGTAAAACTGCAGATAGTGAAGCCATAGATATGGGACTTTTACAGTACAGCAAGATTATTGCTCCCATTTCAGCAGTTCATGCTTTCTACTGCAACCCCCCCAGACACAACTCACAGTGTTTGGTAGGACTCTGCATCCTTCTGGGGAAGTTTTGGGAGGAAGGCAATGGGGGCTGCAGGAGGAAGGGGAGCAAGGGAAAGAAACATTAAATGAGCTTGCCTTCTACTCGCTCAATGTGGGGTTTCACATTGTTAGCAAAACAGTGGACTTTAAAACCGTATCAAGAATCTCCACATTTGTCCCATTTATATAAACTGAACAGTTTCTGAATGTCACTTCTCTGAAGATGCCAGCCACAGATACTGGCAAAATAAGGTGCGGTCAGGAATAAACTCTTCTAGAACATGGCCACATAGCCTGAAAAACCCACAAAAAACTATGAACAACTATGATTCAGTCAAACTAAAATTGGGTAAAACTGGAATGGTTTTCTCAAATAGAACTCTAGCATTGAACAAATAAATCCTCCATTTTGTTTGACGTGTTGTATCACATGTCACTTCTTCTTCCTATATGCAGCACTTATATTTAAAAGGTGCTTGCATTAAAAACAGCACAATGTTCTTTATAACCCTGAGAGAGTGCTCTCTTCAGTCTGGATTTGCAGCATCTGTTTCCTGATACAGTATGTACACTTCTGACTGATCTTCCTTCTCAGCAAAGTGTTATCTCACTCAACCTTTTCCTCTTCCTCATTTGATTTAACCATTGTCTATTAAATATAACTTGATCTTGTTTTGACAGTTTTCACCCATTCTTTCAATTTCCTTTCTAACCTTGGAGGTTTGCACATCTCATTCAATAACTCAGAATCGCTGGCTGAGCCTTTTTTAAGCCCAGCACTCTATTCACCAAGCCACCTTACTTAGTTTGCATTTATCTTTGAAGGTGAAAGCTGATGAGGCCTGGGTTAATTCCAGCTCAAAATGTGAGCCACACTCTGGGAGCTTAATACTGGAATCTTAAAACTCTTGACTTCACCATGTGATCTCAGATGATCTTTATCCCCACAGATGGCCTCAGAGGAACATGTCTGTCAATCATCTGATAGCATTTGGGACTTAAAGAGCTAGTAAACCAAATAATAGAAACATCAAAAAGTACAAGAAAATAGAGCCAAGACATATGGCACTGTTTTCATCAGTTATGTTGAGTTCTGATGGTATGCATCTCAAAAGTGAAAATAAAGATTTCTGCAAGGCATGTGTACATATAGTAATAGCAGAAGATTATGACATGAAACCCAGCAACTTGAGAGTTAAAGCAAACATTCCTTTGTTAACCTGATAGCTGGACTTTGGTGTGCTCCCTGCAAGGTTGGCTTCTGAATGTCATTAGCAGCTGATTCTACAAAGAATGGAATTCATGAACCTTCAGGGCTTGATTAGAAATGGAAAGAGAAGCATGTGAGTGAAGTGCAATAGAATATTAATGACAGAATAAGTTTCTGGCTTTAAGTCCAGTACTTTCTCTTTACAGCTAGACCTTCTGCATGCACTTTTACTTTAAGAGAGCATGTACCTATGATATTTTCCTAACTTGCAAAGTGGAAAGGAAGACTATTGAGAGAATTACTGTAAACAACCTAGCAAGCTTACAGAACTGCAAATATCAGTTTGGAAAGTCTGTTTAACAGCTACATTATAAAACTTCCTAAAAGTTCTGTTTCCATTCTGCGAACTTAAATTATTAATGAAACTCAATTATTGCTTCACCAGATACTCATTCAGATTTTATTTAAATATCTGTCAAATTACTTCCTTCTTGAAAGGGGGAATCTGTCTATAAGCTTTCAGTGTGTCAATAATAATAATAATAATAATACATTTAACTGTTTATCTTGCACCCTCTTTCCAGAGATCTCAGAGTGGAGTTCAATAAAACCAATCCAATAAATTTTAAAACAGTGTAAATAATAAAACTGATTTTGAAACACTAAAAACATATGAAACAAATCAACAAGATAAAAGGACAGATGAAAACAGTTAAAATAGTTTTAACCATTTAAAATCACATACATGTGAGACGTTCAAATCCATTAGGCCCCCAAAACCTTACTGAACAACCATGTTTTCACTTGGCATCACAATGACAGCAGCATTTGTGCCAATCAGGCCTCCAAAGGGTGGGTTTTCCATAATGGGTGCCACAAGAGAGCTCATTCTGCTCATTTAGCTCTCATCCAGCCCATTACAGCATCCAGGCACTTCTCCAGTACCTGAACAGCCTCAGCTGACCTCAACAAGAACAAGAAGCAGAACTGAGAATCATCAGTATAACTGATGACATCCTATCCCAAATCCAGTTAAGACCTCTCCTGGTGGCTTCATATAGATATTGAACAGCATGGGAGACCCAGCAGAACACACAGCATTCCATAGCTTAGGGCTTTTCTACACCAGTGAAAAATTACACACTTACCTCAAAGCTAGTGCTAGCAGTCCTGACAATGTATGGCTACATCTGGAGAAAATCCATGTTTTTCTGTCCTTAACTCAACTTTGCTCCAACTAAAGCAAAGTTGGGGTAAATCCCAGTGTTTCTCGCAAAGCTCAGAATAACCTCAGGTTCTTATGGTGTGTGGACAGGTGGATTGGGTCTGGTCTGGCCTGGTCCAGTTGTCCACACACCTAGAACCATGCCATCCCTCTTTCTCACACTGAGCAGTGCAGGGAAAGGGGATGGGCTGTTTCCAAAAACTCCTCCTCGTGAGCAAGAGCTTTGTGTAACATCTGCCCAGTGTGCCCCCCACTTCTGCTGAGGACAAAAACAGGCACCCAGACTCCTTGTTGTTGCTGACCTTAGCAAAAGCAGTGATCCCTTGGGCAGGCTTTACACAGGGCTCTTGCCCATGAGGAAGTGGTGGCAGTGGCTCCAAATCAGGAGATGCGCCAGTGGGATCAATGTGGTGTTGGCCTGCCTGGCCCATGTACACAATGATGCAGCATCACACTGAATGCAGCTTGGTGCATATAGTCACCATTGTTGTTGGTCCTGGTTGGTCACTGGCATAATGCTCCAGACTGGCCCCAGATTATGTGGCTGGCGTAGATAGTGCCTCATACTCTCATTTGACAAAGCCAGTCCCGCAAGATACTATGATTAATGGTATAAAAAGGCACTTAGAGATCCAGGAAGATCAACAAGGTAGCACTTGGGGGAAGTCTTTTGTGAAAGTGGTTATCAGAGTGTCTAAGGCCATTTCAGTGCCAGTATTGCAGTTTACCTTGCTTTCCAGAAGACTTAGGCAACAAAACCAGCTGGATAGCAGCTAGAATACAGGTGAGCTAGATCACAAAGCAAATATTACTGATTCTTTCTACCACACAGCTAAATGATGTGGACAAGACACTTCAATCAATTCAACTCACCACATGTAAACTTAACTCTTGCCCATCTTGGCTGATAAATCTAGTAGGTGGTGCTTCACTACCTAAGAGACAGGTGCTTGGTACTTTGAAGGAGGTGTTAGTGGGCCTGTTCCTGAAGAGGACCTTCCTGGGCCAAGAAGTATGTGAGAACTATCAGCCTACGCTAAAAAACCCTTTTTTGAGCATATGGTGACTGTGCAGTTTAAGATATTTCTGGAGGCGCAATACAAAGTGTTGGTTATTACCTATAAAGCCCTACATGGCCTAGGCCTGAGTTACTTAAGGGAACGCCTCTCCCTACATAATCCTCCCCGCACTCTCAGGACATCTGGCACAAAAATATTAGAACACCCCAAAACCAGGTTGAAAACTACCTCTTGTAAAACGTTTTCTGCAATGGCCCCTAGACTTTGGAACAACCTACGAGAAGAGATCCATCTTATACTTTCTTTGGAAAGCTTCAAGAGGGCATTGAAGATGGATCTCTTCCAGTGGGTCTATCCAATGGATCTTCTCTAATCTGATTTTGAACATCTGAATATGATGACTTGATTTTTACAATTGTGAGCAATACTATAACAGCTCTTCCCCTTTTTATTTTTGATTGATGTATTTTGTATTATCTATGTATTTTATGATGTTTTTACTGCTGTAATCCCACTTCGATCTGAAGGGAGAAGCGGGAGATATAAATAAAATTTATTATTATTATTATTTGGACACATTTCAGTTTGATTTTGTGCCAAGAAATGGCACTGAAATGGTGGGGAAGGAAATTATGGATCTCAACCAGGGGCAAAGGAAGAGTATTTTTAATTCTTTTTCTATAGGTAAATATATCAGTAAAGCTAGAAGAAAAAGCTTGGGACCTTGAGTGAAATTGGGGAGGCAAGCAAAATTGGTGGTGCTATTTATTCAAGATTGAATTTAACATAATAGCAATAATCCAAATGCTGCTAAGGACATTTGCCGATTATAGTATATGCTAGGAATTGTGGGAAGTCAGCAGTTTCAAAAACTATTGGGAGAGGAGAGATTTGGCAGAACTAGGTTTATGACAGTGCCTCCCTAAATATGAACTGAAACTATGGAGAACGGCAACTCCAGATCACATTAGGGTAGATTAATGACTCTGAGTTCATTGAGATTTACTTTCAGGTAGGTGTGAGGACTGCAGCCTAGCAGATGCAAATATAGCCTCACAGACATGGCACATGACTCCAGAGAAGAACATTCATATCCCCTGATGCCACCTCACCAGAATGATTTTGATTAAACTTGATCTACTCATTCACCTACTGATCGTCAAGTGTGACACAGAGATGTTGTTCCATCAGCACACATGTAAATCAGAGCATCGTGCTTGTCCTAGATTGAAATGTTCTGTCTAAAGCATCCCCGAAAGACAACTATTAAATTGTATCGACAACAACAAAAATCCAAAAGAAAAACAATAAACTGCAAGGAAGTCGAATCCATAACTTTAATTGATTTTTAAAATCTGCATCCATATATTTAGTTCTAATAGTTAAATTTAAACCAATTTTCTTTGCCATTAAAAAGATATTGAATTGTAACATAAGACTGAATCCTGTTGATACCTCCAACTAGAATAGGCTCACTCAATCAGTGGGATTTACATATATCAAAAACCGAGAAAGAATTTGATAAAGAAACTAATGGAAATGAACTACTGTGTAATGGATATAACTTTAGTGCATTTATTGGAGGATTGCAATGAGCAGATTACACGAGTGATGGCAAATTTTCTAATGGAGGCAACAAAAATCTGGTATAAATTGAACAACTGTAGTCCATAGAATTACATGTTACACGGACGGAATTTTAAAGTATTTATGTTAATGATTTTAGTTTAAAATTTTAACTTGTATGATGTTTTTTATTTGAGATGCCTAATAAAGGTTATGGTATGGTATGGTATGGTATAAGTGATGGCATATCATTTAACTGCTGATAAACTGGGTCTACTTTAGTTGGGACTACTAATAGGATTCAGAACATTACATTTTGATCCACGTTTATTTACTGAACTCAGTAGGAAATGTTTCTGAGTAATGATATTTAGCACTCGGCTACCAAGAAGGGAAAATAATTATAGGTAGTTGAGCCAGAATAGAGAGCCAACATGGTGTAGTGGTTTCTGCGTTGGACTACAGCTCTGGAGACCAGGGTTCGATTCTCTGCTCAGCCATGGACATGACATATCCTCATCCCCAGAAAACCCCATGATAGATTTACTCTAGGATTGCCATAAATCGGAAATGACTTGAAGGCACATAACAACAACAGTAAGCCAAAATAAAACATATTAACAGGTAGATGTTTCTTCCAACACTTCCTACCTATTCAACAGAGAGTAGGTTAGCATTTAGCTGAATGTGACAATAAACTGTTTCCCCCAGTCCTCCCTGCTTTTAAGCTGTCCAGGTTTCTTCTTCTTTAGATTTGATTTTTCAACTACACCTATTTAATTTTAATGATACTGAGTTGAAATATTGACTCACTGTTAATGTTTGAGCTGTGTCTGCTTATCTTCACATTTTAAAAGGTGTTTGCTGCTTTGTGCATCTACTTGTTTGCCATCTGTGGCCTGTATTTGCTATTCGTCCATGTTACCGCAGTATCAACAGACAACATTTTAGTTTTATTTCATGAAGTTCTACTCTTTTGCCAGAAACTTTCCTACTTTTTCTAGGTCACCACAGAGTCACTGCCCGCTACAGTTTCCCATGTGATCACAAAGACTTTACAGCTTTGAAAAAACCCCAAGAAATTATACAAAGGACCTTGGAGTTCTGCGATAAAGGTAGATAAGAGTAGATAAAAGTAGACTTTGAAAAGTTAGATTTGAAGATTAATTGGGGAATATTAAATGTTACAAACTGGGAAATCAATTCACTGTCATAAACCCTAATAGTTCAAATAGTTTAATTAACTTGGTTGTTGTTAATTAAGTCTTTGCTTAAAGCATTAGTTTTGACCTGACCGTGGGCTCTATAAATAATGGCGTAGAGGTTGTCACTCTTGAATTTCAAAGAGCACATTTTTTTTTTTTGTATTGTCCCCTTTGAAAGGAGTTGTCTTGGCATTTTAGATTGTTACCCCAAGATGTAGCCTCTCTTCATCCACCCCTCTTTTTCATGTCAGTTTGATATCAAAAAGGATGTTTTAGGCATGTAGTCAAAAGGGCACCTTCAGTGCAGGAAAATAGCCATATCATATAAGAACCATATGTGGAGATCCTGGTGGCTCAGCTTGGGGGAAAAGCTCAAGAGCACAACCAAGGATAGCTCAATTAAGATTGAAATCTGCATAATCCCCTCATTGATAGGAGTGATGGAGGGTTATAGACCTTGGGCTTACAAATGAACAGAAACCCAAGTACACTTCCCTCTGAAAGCGACACTCCATTTTCCAGAGATATTTGCACTGATTGTACTGCCAGTTCTCTACTATATTTGCACTGATTGTACAGCCAGAAATTCCTCTGGGGAATTTCACTTTAATCCCAAAACTGCCCCAGGATATGTTTTGTCCAATAAGGGTACTTGCTCAGTCACTACCAATTTGGTCTTGTTTTGAGATCAGACAGATACCTGACTCTTCAGCAACTGCTGGCCAACTCAGATCCACAGGTAGTGTACTGAGCCACTTTCCTCTCCCAGAACCCCCCGACTGGAACCTCTGTTTCTGGAATTGACTTAGGAAGCTGGGGATGTTTAGCCTGGAGAAAAGAAGGTTAAGAGGTGATATGATAGCTCTGTTTAAATATTTGAAGGGATGTCATATTGAGGAGGGAGCAAGCTTGTTTTCTGCTGCTCCAGAGATGAGGACCCAGAACAATGGATACAAGCTCCAGGAAAAGAGATTCCACCTCAACATTAGGAGGAACTTCCTGACAGTAAGGGCTGTTCGACAGTGGAACACGCTCCCTCGGAGTGTAGTGGAGTCTCCTTCTTTGGAGGTCTTTAAACAGAGGCTGGATGGCCATCTGTCAATGGGGATGCTTTGATTGAGAGTTCCTGCACGGCAGGGGGTTGGACTGGATGGCCCCTGTGGTCTCTTCTAACTCTACGATTCTATGATTCTATGAATCAGGTACAGTATCACCCTCTGCAATTCTTCAAATCACTGCTACCACCTTTCATATTGCTAGCTCTTGTATGTATGTGTGAGTGTGTGTTTTTGGGTGAAAGCTGATTTCCCTTTTTCTGGTATAAATAAAACAACATCTGGACCTTGCATTCTGGAGTTCTGTTTCTCTGGACCAGAATACACAGGATTGATCCCTGCTTTTAATTAGCTTAACTTGAGCTAATAAAATCCTCCCTATTAAACATTGCTTTTGGGCACCCTCTGAAACCCTGGGATTTTGGGTAACAAAAGTTTCCTTTCCTTCAGCCTGTAATTTCCCCCATGTGACTTACATAGTCCATAATGTAATTGTTACTTGGAATGGTAGGAGTCCACCACTTCTGGAACTGCCCATCCCAAAGCATGGAAAGACCTTACAAACTCTTTTGCGCTGTTCTTTTCTTTTCCTCACCAACACATATATTATTCCATTCTTCAGATGCCTTGCTTGTTAAAGGTGAATGAGAAGTGGTTTATTTTAGAGGGCACTGATCCACCACAAATACTGTAAAAAGTTGATAAGTGCAAATAATCAAGCGTGGAAATTCCTTAACTTTAACTTTTGGAGAATCTATCTATGAGCATATGTAGAGCATTTTTTCTGAACAACTGACTGTGTGTTTTTTCTGCCTCCCCACCCCCAATGAAGAAGTGTGGTCTATAAAAAAACACACACAGTAATAGAGCATGTGTTTTGCATGCAGGAGCCAGAATCCCAAATGCAATATGTGGCATCTTCAGTTTTAATTATCAAATACAGTATATGAAAGGTAAAGGTAGTCCCTTGACATGAATGTCTAGTCATAACCGACTGTAGGAGGCAGTGGTCATCTCTGTTACTAAGTCGAAGAACCAGTTTCTGTTATATTGCATCTCTGTGCAAATCCACACATGGAAATATACTGTAGTTGAAAATCATGTTGCATTTTTGTTATGTTGTTGAGTGGCTGTGGTTCTTGAGTCTTTTATAGCTTTGTCAAATGTTTATGGTATTGATTTTTTTTTAAAAAAAAGTATGTATACTTCCTGTAGTTGACAATCCTCCTGCAATTTTCCCCCAAGCTTTTTAAAAATTCTTTTAAATTGAAGTAACTATTGACATTGCATCTCTAAAAAGTTCCCTTTGTTTTTGCAACACATGACTTTCATGTGCCCTTTCAACTGTTTCACTTCCCTCAAAGTGCCACTGTTAATCATGCTCGCCCCTTCCCTCCCAAATTGTCATGATGTATAAGCTGTGTGAGTCCTTACTCGCCTGATGTAACTCTTCTTGGAGTAAAAACTTCCCTTGCATACTTTTGGATATACTTTGTTGGTGCTTTGACTGAGAAGGGAGGCAAAAGTGGGGCTGCTTCAGCTTATCTATCCATCACTCTGTTTTCCATAGGGGGGGAAGGAGAGAGAGGGCATGGGGAGCTCCAGGTTGGCTAGATATCTCCCCTTTCTCTACTTGTTCCTCTACATTCAGAAAAAGTGATGAGCTTTATCTTCTTTTCTTTGCTTTCGAGGAATCCGTTTCCCCCTCCTCTTCTGGAAAGGACCAACTCAAATCCCCTCTCTGGTTGGGGATCTAAGGAAATGACCCCACCGTTGCTCTACTTTCCTATTCTGCCTTGAAGAAGCCAACCATAGACTTCAGCCACTTCCCCAAAAGTATAGTTCCCACAGAAAATTTGATCGAAGAGAAAGTAGCACCTGTCCTCCACAAAACTGAGGAAGAGAAGGGGAGGGAAAAAACAAACCAAAAATACTCCCTTTTGTCCTTCAGTGAGTAGTAGTGCCACAAGTTCAAAGAGTGAAGCTGGGTCAGGGTGCACACATTTTAATTGACACAATCCTGGACTTCATTCCACCTGCATCTGATGAATTAGGCTGCAGTTCACAAAAGCGTATGTCAAAGAAAATTTGTCAGTCATGGACATGTCACAATGCACAGTTTACTTAGAAGTAAAGAGTCAAAGAAGTGTGTGTGTGTCTCACTCCCTTGTAAGTGTGCTCTGGCTACCATCCAGAATCTAAATAAATAAAATAAATAAGCCCCCATAGAAGGTTCTTTACTTTGGAGAATATGCTCCATGAAGTAGGGTTTGGAGTCAATCTGAATCAATCGCTCTTTAACACTCTCATGCTAAGGTTTTTCAGATAGAAACAGCCAGGGTAGGATTTGTATTTTACTCCTATATTCCTATAACTTCATTGCAAAAGACACAGCTGCAGATCTGAATCGGTTCCCTGTGGCACAGTCAGCCCTGTGATGCAACTCCATGTTGAATCGATTCACGATGTTTCAATTCATTGATGAATGTGAATGCAAAGTGGATTAAATTGAAACGGTCGCTGCTCAAATAGTGTGAATGTCTATTCAGTGCTAAATTGCTTCATCGATTTGACTCAAAAACCAGTTTATTCTATAATGGGAATGAGGCCCTAGTTATACAGCCCTGCAAAAATTTGACAGACTTTCTCATTCTGATTTTAAAAGATAATTTTATAAACTGTTTCAAAGAATAAGGGAGTTATTATCTGGAATGACAAGCAAAGTAAAACTACAAGTAGAATAGAAAATTAGTCTCTGAAAAATATTTCCCACAAAAAATGGATGCTATTGCTCAGTGGCTCCACCTGGTGCCATCCTTTTATACCTTTAATTTGTGTCTAAAAACAATGCATTTCAGGCACTACCATTTTCAATGAAGTGGTATATGTTTTCAAAATCTCTATTGAGTTGAAATGGAGGCAAGATTTCTTTTGGCTTTTAAAAAGGAGAGGTTTGGCTTCTGGAACCGTTGTCTTCACTTCTTAAATGAAAGCCTATTGGCTGGATATATAGCTTAAGCATCTAACCAATAGCAAGCTCTAAACACAAGGATATGAGTTCTGGAAAGAAGCTGAGGGAGAAAATGGGAGCCACAGTAAAACTCAGGTAGAATAAAGGTAAGATCAAACAGTACTTCAGATGTAACCACAGACCTACATGGAGATTATCACATAAATAACTTCCTCTCAACCAAGGGTCACACTATATATTCCCCACTGACTCCCATGCCAGTGTTCTCTGAAGATGCCAGCTATAGATGCTGGCAAAACATCAGGAATAAATTCTTCCAGAACATGGCCACATAGCCCGACCCCCCCCCCCCCCCAAAAAAATTATGGACTCTAGCCGTGAAAGCCTTTGACTTCACAGTACTTCAGATGTCTATACACCAATGTAGAGAGTTTGGGAAACACACAAGACAAGCTTGATGTCCTAGTGCAGAAAGATAATTATGATTTGATAGGTATAACAGAGACTTGGTGGGATGACTTGAAATATAACAATTGAGGGATATAATCTATTAAAAAAAACAGGTAGAGAAGAAAAGGAGGTGGAGTAGCATTACATATCAAAAACAAATTCACTTGTACAGACATCCATCCAACTGGACCAGTGGAAAGCATTTTGGTAAAACATAAATGGGTAAAGAAATAAAAACAGCACTGTGGTAGGAGTTTATTACAGGTCACCAAACCAAGAAGAGGTGGTGATGATACATTTCTGAAACAAATCTCCGAAACTTACAAAAAGGAAGAACTGGTAGCTATGGGTACTTCAATTATCCTGATATCTGCTTTTGTACCAACAAACTCCTGATGTGCCTTGCAGATAATTTCCTCTTTCAAAAGGTGGAGGAAGAAACAAGAGGAGCGTCAATCCTGGACTTGATCGTAATCAGTAAGCAGAATTTGGTCACTGGAATCAAAGTATAGAATGATAGAATCATAAAGTCGTAAGAGACCTCAAGGGCCATCAGTCCAACTCCCTGCCATGCAGGAACTCTCAATCAAAGCATCCCCATTGACAGATGGCCATCCAGCCTCTGTTTAAAGAACTCCAAAGAAGGAGACTCCACCAGTCTTCCACTGTCAAACTGCTCTTAGGAAGTTCCTCCTAATGTTAAGGTGGAATCCCTTTTCCTATAGTTTGTGTCTGATTCTCTGGAGCAACAGAAACAAGTTTGCTCCCTCCTCAATATGACACCCCTTCAAATATTTAAACATGTTTATCATATAACCTCTTAACCTTCTCTTCCCCAGGCTAAACATATCCAGCTCCCTAAGCCACTCCTCATAGGACATGGTTTCTGGACCTTTCACCATTTTGGTCATTCTTCTCTGGACACCATTCCAAATGGTTAATATCGTTCTTGAATAGTGGGTTCCAGAACTGGACAAAGTATTCCAGGTAAGATCTGATCAAAGCAGAAGAAAGTGGTACTATTACTTCCCTCGATCTAGACACTACATTCCCATTTGTGAAGCCTTTTTCAGCTGCTGCGTCAAACTGTTGACTCATGTTTTTAGAACACCAATTCTTCAAACATGAAGATAAATATAACCTTTTTATAGGGTGGAAAGAGAAAGGGATTTATTCAATAAATGATTTATTTTTAAGGGAAATCCCATTCAATTAGACCGAATCCAATAAATCCATCTTGATGGCAATTAAGGCAAATCAATACATTTTAGACAAAATATAATTAGGAAAAAAGGCTCCTTGAGAGCATTAACATTATTTGAATCTGTGTAATGATAGTTTGAATCAAAATAAAGAACAAACTTGAAAGATATATCAGGTAATTCAAGAAGCTAAATTTGGCATGTAAAAAAAATTGAAATATGAGAGTCAGGTTTTGGGATAAAAATAAAAAATAAGCAATGGAATTCAGTTTGGAGAACTCCAAATTATACACCAATATTGGCACAAATGAGAGAAAATTAATTGAAAATTAAACACAAATAGTAATATTACCCACTTAAATTACATAGGATTAATACTGTCAGCTCTCTGTATCCATGGAGTCTGCATCCATGGATTCCACCATCCATGACTTGAAAATATTCCTCTCCCCACAAAAAAATCCCAAAAGCAAACTTTTATTTTGCCATTTTAAAATAAAAGACACGATTTTACTATGCCATTGTCTATATTGGGATTTGAGCATCCACAGATTTTGGTATCCACAGGGGTCCTCATACCAAACCCCAGTGGATGCCAAGTGTGGTGGAGGCTGTGGAGAAATAGGAGATTGGAGCCACATGTGGCCAATGTACCCAAAGATGCAAAGATTATGGGAGAAGTTCCTTTTGTGGATATGTCGGGGCAGTATTTTAGAGAAGCATTACTAATAATATATTTATTTGAAAGGGAGAATAAGGATTTACCACATAAATACCTGTGCTACAAGACTAAAAATTGTCAAAACATGAAGCAAATTAGACAATTTGTCAATTAATGGCTACATTATGGACTATAGCCCTATCAGAGAATTTAACCTACAAATTAAGGCTAGCATAAAGATATATAAAAGAATACTTTTTTTATATTGTATTGAAGTCATTTATTACTTTTATGTGTTAAAATACTGGCAAATTTAAACCACTCAATGACCAAGTTAAATTTTGGATCAATAATTAGATGAATAACATGTAAAGAACTAGAATGGAGAGTGTAGATGTACGAGTTTCAACGATGTGGTATTTCTATTAGGTACTATGAATTAGGGGAGGGATGGTAAAGGGGTGGGCTGATTTTTTATTATTTGTAATAAAGGGGGTGAATTATTGTAATACTAAAATTGCACTATTGTTAAATATCAATAAAATATTTTAAAAAATTTAAAAGACTCAAGTTTAGCTTGTGGTCTAAGGAGTTTATCACATTGGCTTTGCTCCCACAATAGATGCGAGATGTAACTTTCTTAAAGTTACATCCCATGTCTATTGTGGGAGCAAAGCCAATGTGATAAACTCCTGAGACTCCTAGATCCCTTTCGCGTATACTGTTGTCAAGCCAAGTGTCACTCATCCTATATTTGTGCGTTTCATTTTTTCTGCCTTAGTATAGTATTTTACATTTCATCCTGTTGAAATTCATTTTGTTAGTTCTAGCCTAGCTCAATAATCTGTTAAAGTCATTAAATCAAGCATGTTCCCTATTCCAGTTGATGTGGCAGCACCAAGAGGGACAGGCCAGTGGGGCCGAAGTGAGGCCTTCCTGGCTGGCCCATGTGTACAACAATTCAGTTTCACAACAGATTTAATTCCACCATGTGATCAGTGGGGTGTATGTGTTCTAGTCCATTCTTGTTGATTGCATGGATACCCCATTCTGACCATAGCAGAAGTGATGGTAACAGCCAGGCTCTCATGGGGAGCTGCTTGGCCAGTGAGGCACTGGCAGTGGCAGCTCTGAAGAGGATCCATTCTTTCCACTATGCTTCTCAGAACAGAGTAAGGAAGGTGGTGCCATGTTTGCTGTCTAGACAACTGGATCAGGCCGAATCAGACCTGATCCAGTTGTCAAGACAGCCAAGAAAGCTGGATCAAAAATGGTTTTGCTGCAGATGTAGCAGTGTATCATTTTCAAGTCCCACAATTCCCCTAATTCAGAAATCCAGACTTCAGTAATAAAATTCAGAAAATCTTCATTTAGTAACCAGTGATCTACACCAAAGACGTTTGTTGTCAGAACTGAACAGCAAGTGTAGGCAAAGTCTAATTAAATCACGTATAATTTCCAAATCATTAGCATCTTTGTTCCCACAACATCCCCTCCTTATTTCTTTTGCCTGTGTTCCCAGGGAATTGACCTTGGGTAATTTCAAACCAGAGAGCCAGCATGGTGTTGCTAGGTTCATTCCTTGCTCAGGGTTCATTCCTTGCTCAGCCATGGAAACCCACTGGGTGACTTTAGGAAAATCACACACTCTCAGCTCCAGAAAATTCCCTGACTGCTTTTCCATAAGTCAGAAAAATGACTTGAGGGCACACTACAACAACAAAGTCTTGAGCCTGGTGTAACTCCTTTCTCTATGTTTTTTCAGCACAAAGGAATGTGATCAACAATCTCCAGCAGCAAATGACCCACTGCATCATATTCCTTCAGTCTGCCATCACCTATTAACCATGGTTACCTCTCACACTGTATTAACACTTAAAACTCATGGCAGGCAAGATGCTCATGCAACTTCTGATAGTCATCTGGACCTATCACACTGGGACAACTGTCAAGATCTAAAAGGCCTTTATGATAGTACATAGCACTTTGGAAATTTAAGGCAAAGGACATGGTTTGCATCTTTCTGGATCCTATTACATTCCATACCACTCCCACAGCTGTGTAAATATGCCTTATACGGTATACCTGAACATTTATGATCACTCTCTACTATCCCACTTCTATTGCACTCCCCAAACTGTGTACATATGCTTTATGGCTGAGGTCTTAATACCACTCTGCATCTGAAGAAATTTAGATCTGCAAAAGCTCATGGGAAAATAAAAACCAGTTTTATAAGGTATATTTCTTTTCTTTTTTCCCTTTTGCTCCTCCTTCCTTCTTCCTTTTTATAATGTTTAGCTATAATGAGGAAGACACATGGGAATGACTCATCAGCAGATATTGTTTCATATCATTCTAGAGAAGGAAAGTATGGTGTTCAAAGAATGCTATTACATAGGTGGCTTCTATAGCAGTTCTCATGCTTCCCGCAGGACCTTGTGCGATCTCTTGTGCATATGGTCTTTTGCTTCCTTCCACTTTTTTAAACTCCAGTTTCACCTTTTTCAGATAAATGGGCAGTGCATTTATACCAGCCTTCAACACACATCAGAGCCAGCTTTGGGATTTCTTGCAACCAAGTCTAGCTTAATTTTTTTTATCTGTTGTCCTATCCTTGGACTGAAAAAAAATGTTTTGGGTTTTTTTGTTCACTTTACTGTGAGATCTGTCACATTACTACTCTAGACACTTTCAAAAAGGCTGTCAAGATAGATCTCTTCTGGCAGGCCTTCCCAGACTGACCTCCTTTACTTTGATACCAATTATCCTCCCTACCCTAAATCATCTCTTCTCAACTCGGCTTTTTAACTATTTTAATCTGTATTTTTATTAGTTATTATTTTTCCTTTGGTGGGAAGGATGGGGCATCTGTATACCTCAGAATAGATTTAAATTCTGATCATGATCAGAAAATACTTCACAACTCACATAATACGGTTTTTTAAAAATAGCCCTAATGACAAGGGTTGTATCTTATTTGGTGTTTTCTTGAATTAGCCTGTTTTGAAGCTGCATTTTATTGTTAGTTACCTTGAGTGCCCTTTTTGGCAAAGGCTGGTATAAATTTAATAAATGTAGTGTTTCGTGTGTTGAAGGGGCTACAGGGCCCCATTGATGCAGCACCTCCATCCTATGTGCGCCTTCCCTAATGTCCATGTGTAACTGTCTACAGAAGAGCAACTTGCATATAGATTTCTAAACATCTGTAATGCTGTACAATCCTAATTTCAGACTGTGCATGTAGAGGCCTATACAGGAAATCTTGGTGCCAAGCTATCTGAAAGCCTACTTCTTCCCATATGAGCCTGCCTGACAACTAGGTTCACCTGCTGAGGCCCTATTATATATCCCACCGCTCTGTGAGCTTAGGTTGGTGGGGACATATGATAGGGCTTTCTCCATAGCTTTCTCTTACTGTGGAACTTGTTACTGAGGGATGCCAAACTGGTTCCCTCTCTTCTGAATTTTTGATAAGCAACAATGATTTTGGTTTTTTGCATGGGCTTTCTCTCTTAAAATGTAGTGTGTCTGCTTCTGCTGCTTTTTAAAATGGTTTGTCTGGTTTTAGAGTTGTTTTTAAAGATGAGTTTGGATTATTTTTGTTTTTAACTATTTGTTTAATGTTTTTAAAATGCTTTTTAAAAAATCAAGTGTGTTCTGCCTCAGGAATCAAGAGGCAATAAATAAATGAATTTAATAGAGACAGTGCGGTGTTGTGGTTTGAGCGTTGGACTAGTTCTGGAAACCAATGTTCGAATCCCTTCTCGGTAATGGAAACTTGCTGGGTGACACTCAAGTCACACTCTCTCAGCCTCAGAGGAAGACAAAGGCAAACCCCCTCTGAACAAATTTTGCCAAGAAAACCCCATGATAAATTCACTTTACATCACCCTAAGTCAGGAACAGCAACAAATAAATAAAAATAAGTAAGTTTACTCATACATATTTAATGCTTCACTGTGTAGGTCAGCATTCCCAGTGTTGGTGGTAAGATCTTTCAACCCCCTTCAGTGTCTTTCTCAGAGAAGAGGAATCTTTTTTACAGCAATAACACATGGAGGGCACAAAACTCCTTAGTAGTAGTACCTTAGTTCTCAAATCGTGAAGTAGCAACCCTCACAGGAGGCCAATATTTTAGTGTATGTGTGTGTGTGTAAGTATTATTATTAAAGAATGTTAGAGATTTCCTGATTCCTTTCCAGCAACCAAAGTTTTTCATTTACAAGCAATGGGAGGAGGGGGGAGTTTTTGCATAGCCATCCTCATTCTTCCTGGCATTGCCCATCAGAAACTTGTCTGTGCTTTTAAAATATTCCATTACATTTTACCCTTCCCCAGAGTAGGAGGTTGCACATGTTTCACATGTTCAGCTGTGGAACAAATTGTCTTGGGCTAGAGCGCCCTGTCTCCACCAGACTTACAGTAGCTCTAGAAGGCAGAGAGATTTCACCAAGTGTGAAACATGGGCTTTGAAGGTCACCTCTTCAGGGTGCTTGGTCACATGCACCAAGATTCAGACTGTACTGTATGGTGTTAAGAAAAGGGATACTATACCTTCTGATGAACTGTAGTCATCGGAAATTGTTTGTTATGCAAGATCAGCCCGTTCATGGAGTTTTCCTTTTGGTTTGGGTATGACTGTTCCTACATAATCATAAACGCAGCCCATAAAGCAATGAAGCACGTAACCCTTGGACATATTTAGAGAACACTTTGCATAAGAGGTCAGAGCACAGACTTCAGTCACAACAAAACCTGTATCTAAGAAACAAATCTGTTTTCACTAGAGCCCTAGGTATTGCATCTGTACCAATTCTGCCCAAAGCAAGAACTTCTTTTGATTTATATAGCTAATCAGATTATTATAGTTTACAGCGTAGCTCAGTTAACAAAGCCTCTGACAAAGGTGCTCCTTTTTATAGTCTTTTTACATCCGCCCAGAGCCCCTTTTCCTCCTTGTCCTCTGTCAGAGGTTTTTAGAAGCATTAGCACTGGAAGAATGGTGAAGATGGGTGTTAGACTGCAGCAGTGTGCCTGCAGTAAACAGTGCAATGAAAGCTTGTACGGGGTAATAATGGGATTCTGCTTTAGCTGATTCTACTGTAGCCATGTGTGCCTGCCTACAAAGCCAAGGTAAACAGCAGCTGTCTCCAAAATCCCTTATGGAACATGCTAAACACCAAAACAGAGAGAAAAGGGGAAATCATATAAGTCTTCTTCACCAGCTTCACCATTTGTGTTAAAGAAGCATAGGTCAATAAATTGATCACTGAAATGGAAATCATAAGTGGAGGCTAATGAAAGGGAAACAATCATGGCTGAATGCATTTTGGAAGATGCTTTCAAATTGTGAGGATTCACATTTTTGATCACGTATGCAAGGCTCATCTGACCTGGTTGTTTCATTTCACACTTGCATAGTTATTTTTGAATAAAAAGTTGCTGAACTACCCCCCCCCCCCTTTGTGTGTGTTGTAGGAATATATCCCTATTCATTCCATCTTATTTCTGCTAGTTACCAAATGTTTTATTGAAAAGTAATGCCCAGGAACTTTGTTATCTGAGTTGTCTGTCACACTCATATTTACACACAGGGCATTCAACAAGAGGGAGAACTAGTGGTGCAGCTATAGAATTAGCAAATGTTTATACAACTCTTCTTTTAATAGTCATCATTTATATCAGAGCTAGAAAACATGCTCTCTGGATGATTTGGATTACAATTCCCAACTAGCACAGTCACTAGTCAAGAATTGTGGGAACCACCAATTTTTGGGATGCTATGGTAGTAAAAATATTTTCCCCCATCTGCTCACACCTCTTCCAACTTCAAAACAATTGTAAATGATAGCATTTTTGGTCTCTCCTCTTCCTCTTCACACAATTTATAGCACTTTGCTTAATTAAAGGGGCTGGTGACCTGACAGCTTGCAGTATTTTGTACCTTTGCTGGTTGCCCAAGTATGGAGTTTGCATTTTGTTTTTTGGTGAACACAGCTGCCTATTCTTCTTTTATTTATATTCCATCTTTCAACCAAAACAGAATTTAAGGCAGCTTGCAATCATTTAAAAGCATGGTATAACTATTAATATAAAAGATAAAATACAGTATTTTCTTCAGTCACATTTGATTTGTTAAGTCTTTTTAATCTAGTACCCAATTGCAAATTAAGTGGTTTTCATAAATTTATTTTCATCTCCACTTCAGTATGCAAGTTACTTGTTAAAGTGATTATCTATGACCAGATATTGATTTTTCAAGCTATTCAAACCTGTGAGAACAAGGCTTCTCTGTGTGTTCTGGCAATACTTCATTAAACAGTGGTGTTCCTGCAACAAAAGGCCCAAGATATATAAACAATGCAAATGCAATACAAATATTCATTTATATACTTTTGCTTAGTGGAAACAAAATTCAACCCAGTATTATGGTAGTACCTTTATTTGGACAACCAACAAAGGCACAAAATATTGTAATTAGGGCCCACCTCTTTGAGTTCCATTTTGTGTCTATCCTGTAATGTGCAGGTCTATTTCATCCTTATGGGGAGAGTTTTAAACTGCTTTAAATAATTATTGGATTCTTCAATGAGCAAATAATTAGCAGCAAGCAATTTTTTTAGATAGTTTGGCCTCATGTGCCTTGGCTTCATGTGTCTTCCCCCTCAATATGAAGTCACCAGAGAAAGCCAGGTGTGGAGAAATCCACATAAGGAAACAGTGAGTTGCAATGGTCCTGGCTAACCGTCTATATTGAATGTGTGTTGAATCCTTGTAACATGTGCCCTCTGCATTCACAGTCACTCTAAACTGGGAAAAGGATCCTCAAAGTAGACATAAAAGAATGCCCAGTGCTATGGAGTTCCCAGCATTCTGATTGCTTGGCTTATTTTCAGCTTTGGAAATATATTTAAGGTTAAAGTTTTACATCACAGTTCTGCTTATTGCTTTCCTAAGCTTCCTTTCTTCTAGCACCATCTGGAGGTTCAACTAAGGATTCTCAGGGATCAAAAGACCATGGTTGTATGCAGAGATCAGATTCCATTTATTAAGCAAACTAAATGGTTTTACAAAGCAATTTAAGTGTAAGAGTGAATTTCATCTCCCCACTTAAAGGTCCATTAGTGCAGCAATAAGAATTCCTGTTCAAAGTACTGAAAATCATTCAGTTATAGTTGTTTTTGAGTTGCAAGAGTCATCTATTTAATTGGTAGTAGAATACTAAAAGTACAGTTGATGAATCTGAAATTCAACTTCAATGACAACTTCAGAATATGTATGTATACTCTTATCTATTTTGTTTCTGCTGCATTACTATAAGATGGGAATGTTATTTCATTTAACAAGTAGCACTATTTTACATAATAACTCCCTTGAAATCAAAATGTAATATTTCAGGAATTCTGTATTTCAGAAAATACAGTGGGCCCTCCATATCTTGGGCCTGGCATCTGCAGATTTAAGCTTCCACAAACAGCAAGCCCCTGTTGTCTCCAATGGTGGCGCATGCATGCGGCTACACAAGCAGCCGTGTGTACTTCGCTCCACCATAAGGGAGACTGGGACTTGAGTTTGTGTTTTTTAGTATTTGCAGATATGTGTGTATCCGGAACAGATCCCCCACAGATACCAAGGTCCGACTGTACTTACTCTTCTTTCCTAAGTATGTCTTCAAATCACTTTGAAATAAATCAATTTTGCTTTATTTTAAAAACAAAAATTAATGTTGGGTGACATTTTGCATATTTTTGATTAAAACAAGATAGACCACCACAGGAAAATAGGAGTGCTTACTCAACATTTAATATAATTTCAAATAAGATTTCTTGAGTCAGTGAAGTACATTCATCATATTCAGTATTTTCTACTTAGGTTTTTGCAACACAAAGACATGTAGGCCTTGCATCCTTTCATAAAAGCTGCTGGTGAGTCTAACTGTAGTTGACTAATTCAAATATATAGCTATGTCAGTCTGTGGAAATCAGTATGTAGAGAGATCTTGTAGCATCTTTGAGTGTGAGTCTCTCTACATAGTGTAGTTGACTAATGCAATGTTAAAGCCCATTCCATAAAGGTCACCATTAGCACTGTGGAGCTGCTTTTAATGTAAGTCAAGGTAAAGGTTTCTACCCTTTCAGTAATAGAGGCAAAGTAGGCATATGTACTATGCAATACAAGAAGCAAACAATAAATCAAGATTTGGTCAAGACTGCAAACTATATTTGAAACTGATTGTGCAATTATCTCATTACTAAGAGCACTCAATAACAGGCACAGAGGTATCAACAAAGCAAGTAACCAACAGACTGCCACAAGGGAAAAAACAGCTGATACAGTAATATTTGATGCTGACTTTAGAGACGGCTTTTAGACTCTTCGGTGGTTGAACCATCTCCTGTATCCTGTCGAGCAGCTAGTCATGCACTGGATAGAAACTCAACAGCAGTTTCTTTTTCTTCCCTTAATTCCTTAGCAGTCAAATCCATCTTCTCACGGGAGAAGTCATTAATAGGAAGGCCTTCAACAAGCTTCCATGTTTTATCCTATAAAGAACACATGAAAAAGACTTAAAATTTTACACTCATCAGAACTTAAATGTGCAGTGTTTTACTACTACAAAAAATCCAGCTATTACTCTCAACCAGAGTAAGACCATCTGTAATTTTGGCCCCAAAACTTACCCTCCACTTATACATGAGGTCAACATATAGTTGAGTATATACAGTAAATCTCCTTGATTTTAATCTGACTGGGATTAACAACTAGATTTAGCCATACATTTGCAATTTGTTATACAGCGCGCCCTCGGCTTATGTGGGGGATCCATTCCGGCCCCCCCCCGCGTAAGCCGAATTTCGCGCATGCTCAAGCCCCATTCGCATGAATGGGGCTTGTGCATGTGGCGGTGTGCCTCATTCATGTGAATGGGACACTCTGCCCCTTGCGCCCCTCGCACATGACATGCGCACACTGTAGTTTGGTTTAAACCCAGTGTGAGGAAAATAGGCTGGATTGGATAGAGGATGTAACACTACCATAAACTTTCTTAAACTATTTTGCCATTCCATGTTCCATAACTTCCAAAAATCTGAACAACAAATTATTTGTTCTCTCATATTACAACTCTAAGAACTTCTTGAGACAAAGCTGTGAAGGCTAAATGGTTGTAAAATATATCTAAGCCACAGGGAAACCATCATGTTGCATAGAGGTCTATGATTTGAATCACATTCTGTGTTTGTATATATCAAAATTGCACCTAATAGTTCCAAGAGCTTTAGGAATAGTATTTGACTTGCTGTCATGTTGTACTACACTCCCACTTTGTTCACAATAATCTGACAATGTGATCCTGCCTTCAACAATTCGCTTTGTACAATGAATCCTACTTAAATGGGGAGAACACTAGAAGCATTAATATCAGTATTAAAAACAGAGAATATCAACTTTACATAGTATGTTTAATAAGGAATGTTCAAAATGTTTTACATACTTTTATAACAACAGGAAACGAATAGATCAGATCTTCAGGGATTCCATAGGGATTTCCATCAGAAATAACACCCATGGAAATAAATTCACCCTTTAAAAATAAAGACAAGTAATTAACTTGGTGCTCCCTCTTCTCTCTTCAACATATTAATTCAGACTATGGATGGAATACTGTTGGGGCCCTATAAATGTATGTGCCTTCTGTTGACTAATGGCAACTCCTAGGATTCCACAATGTTTTCTTAGGCAAGAAATACTATACTAGCAGAAAAATATTTTTTGCAAGCAGTTTGGCTTTTTCAGAGTTGTGCAAGTACACTCCTTAGCACAGCGATTCATTCCTCAAGCACAGACACATTCCTCCCTCTCATTTTTGATCAAGTGGGTGGGGAGCTAATCAACTGTTGCACAACAGATGACTTCAAGGCCTTGGCAACTATTCAGCACTATGATGGCATACATTTATGCTATGCTGAAAGGTTATAGGAACTTGGCTTGGTATGTCTGTGTGAAAAATCTTGCTATGATAAAATAATCAAACCATTTTTATCTTTATATTTATGACACTTTCCCCCCCATATTTATGGCACTATCCCACCAGGATGGTCATTAAAACATACACAGAATTATCATTTAGTGATCAGCTGTTTGCCCAATGTTTACTAAGTGAGCACTAAATATTCAATACCATTATCAAGGCCAGTGTCTTCAAGGGCAATGGCAGTACCTACCTCTGTTGTGCCAAACCAGATGTCTCTCACATGGTCACATATAGCTTTGGCTGCTGACATAGCACTTGATAGCTTCCTGGCCTTAATGACAGCTGCACCCCGCTGCTGAACAGTCTGTAGTATTGAAAAATGGAAATTACTAGATTTGTACTTTACTGCTATAATTACTTAGTATTTTTAGGAAACTCAAGACACAGATTCTAGTTGTATTGTCTAATTATAGACTAATATCCTCCCACTGTATCTTGAATTCTACTATCTTATGTAATAATGATGGTACCAAATTCAGGCTAAAGGTGGTCAGAATACAATATATCTAAGTCACAGGAAAACCACCATGAGACATTGCCACCTACCCAATACACTTTTGTCTCCTATGAGTGGGCAAGAACAGTTTGGATTTGATTTAATTATCATCAAGCTTTATTGAAGAAATATAATTAATTAGATTGGTCCCAATCTTGTTATGTAGCTTCATTTACTCAACATATTTTGAGTTCGTTATGGGGTACAACTTATGTCCTGTATGCAAGGTGGCAAAACTAAGGTACTGATACTTTTGTATCACTGAGATTATGGTCAGAAAGCACTTGCTTCAAATTATTATATGGAACACAACTAAATTTCTAGTCTTGTTTTTATGTATGTTACATTAAAAAAATGATGTAGGGATATACTACACTCCCTGTTATTCTTCACAGTATTAGCATCAAAACCTCTCACTCTATAACTTTTCTATTATATAGCTACAATGCCAAGAACAAAGAAGATGACACCTCTAAAATATAACTTACAGTAATGAAGTCACCCTTCAGCCAAGTGTCATTTTTCACAGCTTCATAAACTCCAACATCTTTCCCCTGCACTTTCACTTTAGCATGGTTAACATCTGGATATTGAGTAGAGGAGTGATTCCCCCAGATAATGCAGTTTTTCACATCTTTGGCAGTCACACCCACTTTCAGGGCAATCTAGTTTGATACAGAGAAGAAAATGTCTTATAACAGATTGCTAACTTAAACTTCTCATGTTTTTCATCGAACAGAGATATTTCAGTTAACAGAGGGGCAACGCAGATGGGCACAAAGGAGCAACCAGAAATTTCTCCCAGCCCAATCACCCCGGGGCTGCGGTAAACACACATCATGGCCCCAAGGGCGCCTCCTGCCACAGTCCCAAAAGGGGCAGAGAACATCCGCTCTTTCTGGGGCCAGTTTTGGGCCACCTTAGTGTAAACGCTACACCATGCCCCTGGCGTGGCCGGAAGCCACCCCTGTCTGTCTGTCTGTCTTGGTCTCCCAACAAAGAAGGTCATTTATACAAAGTCTTTTTATGCCCACTCTCTCCCTCTTCTTCCCCGTCCTGTGTCTAGCTGAATGATATTTAGCAGTACTGGCATTGGGATAATGAACAAGCGCTGGTAAAACACAGGTATCTATAGTAAACAATACAGTAAATCTTACATTGTAAAAGAATGGGATTATACTCTAGCCAATCCTATAGTAGCTGTGTGTTCCTGTTTATCACAGACAAGATAAACAGCAAGTGTTTCCAGACTCCCTTACTGAGTGCATGAAAAGCAAAACAGTGAAAAAATGGGTGAGAGGAAGGAGATTAACCTGTCACACCAGCTACCTCTGCATTTTAAATAAGTATAAATTGAAAGTTTGGCCATATAAATGGAAATCATAAGTAAAGTGAAGGTTGGTGAAGGACAGGTTGCTTACTTGTAACTGTAGTTCTTCAAATGGTCATCTGTGAACTCACACAAATGGGTCATCTGCACCTGCCCAGTGCTTCATTCAGAACCTTCCAGAGCTATAGACAGAGGCTGTAGCCCCACCCACCTCTAGGCAGCCCTATCTCTCCATTCCCACCCAGAACCCTAGTTCTGTGGATGCTGCTGTTGTAGCACCTGTGGATCCGAGGACAGCCAGGACAAGAGGGGAGAATAGGCAGGGTTGTGAGAGTTCACAATGACCATTTGAAGAACTAGTTACAGGTAAGCAACCTGTTGTCCTTCTTCATGGTCACTATGACTCACACAAATGGGAGACTAGCAAGCTATTCATCAGAGGCAGAGCTAGTATCATGCCACAAGCAGCCAAAGAGGTGAGGTTGACGGATAAGTCAAAAACAGTCCTACCAAAGGCGGCATCAGACCTGGATTGTGCATCAATTCTATAGCAGGAGACGAAAGCCAAGAACTATGGCCAAGTAGCTGCTCTGCAAATGGCAGGATGCCTCTCAGTAAGGCAGAGGATGCAGCCATAACTCTGGTGGAATGGCTGCAGATTTGAGCTGAGGAATCTTTCCTTACCAGTTGTAGGAGAGGAAAATAGTGGATGACTCCCATTTTGAAAAACACTGTGTCAGAACTGGGAGCCTCTTCCTATGGGAAGAATAGCAGACAAATAGGCATGGGATGAGTGGAAAGGGGTCATCCTGCCAACACAGAATGCTAGAGCATGCCTGACATCGAGAGAATGTATAGTCTTTTCAAAGTCAGTGGAGGGATTCAGCATTAAGGCTGGGAGTATGATGTCTTCAGATGGAAGGCTGAAACCATCTTTGATAAAAATAAAGTATCAGGGCAGAGGATCACCTTATGGCAGTGAAACTGCAAGTATGGAATCTGCCTGCCCATCAAGCTGACATTATGGACACAAGGAATACAGACTTCCAAATGAGGATTTGAAGGTCAGATATCACAAGAGGCTCAAAGGATTTCCCTGTGAGTTGGGAAAGGATTAGGTCTAATTGCTATGCTAGATTAGGTCCCAGATCCAGAGGATGCAGGTTCTTGTATCCTTTGAAAAATATCTTCATCAAGGGATGTGAGAAACAGGAGGGTTTGCCCAAGTCTTGAAAGTAGGAAGAGATGGCTGCCAGGTAGCTTTGGAGAGATGAAATCAAAGTCTCTGATAGAGAAGGAGATGAGGAATTTGAATAAATAATAATAATAATAATAATAATAATAATAATAATAATAATAATAAATTTTATTTTTACCCCGCCTTTCCAAAATATGATCAAGGCGGCTTACAAAATTTTAAAAACATTACAAACAGGATAAAAATTCAATATAAAAAGTTAAGAACACTACTGCAAAAAACAAAAACAGGAACAGGAAATCAATAAAATACACATGTCAAGGGCAAAGAGAAGGAGAGAATAACTGACATCGATCCGAGGTCGAAAGGGAAAAAAGAGGGCAGGAAAATAAACAAACAATCTAAGGTGGGAAGGCCAGCCGAAATAGATACGTTTTCAAGTTTTTCTTGAAAGTAACTAGTGAGGCGGCGGAGCGAAGCTCTACAGGGAGCTTGTTCCAGAGTGAAGGGGCAGCGATGGCGAAAGCCCTCTGTGAAGTCCGTACAAGGTTAGACCTAGGGACCTCCAACAATTTAGTCCCAGAAGTTCTGAGTGTGCGGGGCGGATTATATGGGGAGAGGCGGTCCTCCAAGTACCCTGGGCCCAAGCCATTTAGGGCTTTATAGGTCCAAACCAACACCTTGTACTGAGCTCGGAAGCGGACAGGCAGCCAGTGAAGGTCTTTTAAAATAGGTGTTATATGGTCCGACCTGGAGCTACCAGCGACCAATCTAGCCGCCATGTTCTGCACCAATTGCAGCTTCCGGGTTTGGTACAAGGGTTGCCCCATGTAGAGCGCATTGCAGAAATCCAATCGAGAGGTTACCAAAGCATGTACGACAGATTCAAGGTCCTTACGGTCCAGGTAGGGACGCAGCTGGCGTATCAGCTGAAGCTGATAACAAGCACTCCTGACCGTCGCATCCACCTGAGAAGTCAGCTGGAGCGACGAATCTCCCTGTGAAAGACTTTAGAGGAACAATATAAACCAAATTTTGTCACAGCCCTTCAAACCAAAGAGTATAATTGTAAAACATGATGTTACAGATAGGAATCTTAAGTAGAAAAATACCTTGGCTTTTACAACAGCTGCAGAGGTTTCATCCCTTACAGGAAAGTCAAAATGCAAAATATTAATATAGTATATTAATATATGTGTTTAATGGTTTAGGATCTTAACACAGCCCCATGGCTCCATGCTTTCATTCTATAAAAACAATGTCATTAATTATTTGGATCATTGGATCCATAATTACAGCGCTTTAGAAATAAAGTTTAATAATAATAATAATAATAATAATAATAATGGATCATTTATTTTATTTCTTTAATACATCATCAGATGCAATCTCCTATCTAATTCCTCTTTCAATTTTTTTTCTTTAAGGCTAGAGAAAACTTTTTTAGTACTTGGATGGTGGCAATGATTGACTCAATTAACCTTGTTTTATATTTGGTGAGAAATTCCAAGTACATGAAACACATTTGCAAACTTTTCTTCTATGATGCTAGCAACTTGCTTATTAACAGTAGCCAATATTATTTTAAACAATTTATTTATTTGGATTTAGGATTGTTGGAATAGGATTAATGTTCATTTTCCAAGAACAGTTACAAACTGAACATGTAATATATTGTATGTGCATGTGTGTCTTTGTGTATCTAATTTTCCAGTTCACATACACCGATAGTTTGATTGAGTTCCACATGATAGGTTTTTAGGGCAACTGTCATATTCTTCAAATGCAAATAACTTGTTTTCCACCAGGCACTGACTTCAGGTGTGACATAAAGGCTGCAATCAATTGGATTTGCTTCCAAATCAAAAGTTTACAATTGGACTATAATTTAAGCACCAATACCTAGTTTAAAGGTCATCACAACTCTATTAATCACTACAGAAACAGTCCAAACTAGTGATGAATTTTCATATTGCACTGTGATGACAAGAATTTTCACCTCTTGTTATTGAGGCAGGTCACCTTCATCCTCACTTAGAACATGAAACAG
>NC_056522.1:176253121-176402207 GCF_019175285.1 Sceloporus undulatus | reverse complement strand
GAGGGGGGGGAGAGAGGCCTGGCCTGGAAGACAAAGAGCCCTCCTCCAACCACCATCTTGAGCGGGAGAGAGGCCAGGCCTGGAAGACAAAGAGCCCTCCTCCAACCACCATCTTGAGGGGGAGAGAGGCCTTGCAATTTTTTTATTGTATTGTTGGGGAATAGCGGTCTATAAATAAAAATTATCATCATCATCATCATCATCATCATCATCATCATCCTGAGCATATTGAGTTGTCATGAGTCGGGATCGACTCAAGGGCAGTTAACAACAACAAACCAGTTTCTTGTCAAACAGTGTAGTGTCTGGTGTATGTGGAGGTCAATTGGGATACCTCCACTATTATGGAGGCATGGGGTTGGGGTGATAAAGGAGCCAGTCCGAGTTGGAGTGGAGGACATGGTACAGCCCTTCAGCTTATCTGGAGATGGCTTGGATAGTAGATGGGGTGGCCCAAAACACGTAGGCTACTTTAAGGAGGGATGGGAGACTGGAATGGAAGTAGGGTTAGGGACTTTGTCCTGAATCATCTGCTTGTAGATGGGAACTGATGGTTCTGGCTGATTGCTTAAGTCCAATTCTAGGGCATCTACCATTCAAATAATCTGGTCCATGAAGGTCTAACACCATTGGTAAGAGAGGCAAAATTATGGTGGCCAAGGATAGAGAGTGGGACTGATGTGGCTGACAAAGCTGGAGATTCACTTCCCTATTCAACCAGAGAAGGTGAATGAGGTGGAAGAGGAGATATTTAACAGAGACTGTAGCTGGTGAGGGAGGGGGGGCAGGGGAGGGAGACTGGCAGACTGAACAGATTCAGTCTGTTTCTCCTGGGGGTTCCTAATGTAGAATGGAGAGCAAGATCAAGCTATGTTAGGGAAGCGATCCTGAGAGTGGTGCTGGTCCTGAGAATGTTAATGGTGAGAATAGTAATGTTAGTTGCAACAGTATTCCTCACAGTGGCAATGGTAAGCTACCTCATAATATGGGTATGTGGAGAAGACCTGCTAAGAGTCAATCATAGTCCCTATAATCATAGGAAAAATGGCCCAAGAAATAAGCAGGATAACGATGTTAAAAGTGGTAGTAATAAAATGCATCCCAAGAGTTAGAAGAGGTAGACTGTCTTCTGTGTCCCAATCATAATGTTGAATTCTTACAGAAGAACAGGATTCAGATTGAAATAGGAGAACACAACTAAATTTCTGTAGTGCATGCCTAGACGTTGTGGAAACTGAGGATTCATGGGTTTTGTGAGAATGGGAAGACAGAACAGGGGGTGGTTTAAACTCCTTAATTTGGCTGGTGAGGGTATCTCCATGACCTGGAGTCTGGGAGCATTCTAGAGATGGCAAAGGAGGTCCAGTGATGTTTGAGAGAGAGCCCTGGCCTGCTTGGCTGACTTAAGTGAGAGAAGGACCGGTTCTTGCCTCATGTCCCGATCTAATCTGATCCAGTGTTAGTAGAGGAGGATAAATGTCTGGAATCCTCTGTATGCTTGTGTTTTTTTCTTCTTGTGACTTTTCTTGATCTTACAAGTGATATCCTGAAGGTCGATAAAACATCCTGGAGTTGAACACCTGTCTGGAACTGCATCTGTACCATGGGATGAATACTGTACCAGGTGTTCTACCTATACCAGGTGTTCCAGGATTGCCAGGCATTTCTTGATGGTGGTAACATTGGAGGTCGAATCCTGGAGTGACCTTTTAAAGCCATGTGGATGACCCCAATGCACAAAGACGGGTCAACACAGATACTGAAGTCGAGGGATGTTCAGCAACGAACAAGGCCTATTCGTAGAGCCTTAAGTTGGGAGGAGTGATTTTTGGAATAAAGGTGTTATAAAGTATGCAGGAGGCAATGTTGTGAGATTCTTCCAAGCAGAGAATGCAATGAGAGTGCCTGCATCGCATTCAGGGATTGTGGCACTGCATGTGATATATATTTTTAACTGAGCTAGTTGAAGACATGGCTGTTCATAAGTTAAGTCCATCAAAGGACAAAGCTTACTGTGCTGTACATTAAGAGAAGTCAGGAAGCCAAAGTCAAAAACCAAAATAGGAGTCCAATTTCAGAGAATAGTGTAAAAAAAAAAAAAGTCTGGCAAATGGAAGCAAAAGCTCAGAGGTGTTCCTTTGAAACAGCTGCTGCTCCAGTAAAAACGAACTGAGGGTTTCAGGCAGCAACCAAGACTGCGTACACGTGAGTGGGCTAAAATCCTCAATCTATAGGTTCCAAATGTACTGTGTAGGTGCAGATAATCCACTTGTGTTACAGAGACAATGAAGAAGAGAAAAAACCTGGATGGAATCTGAAAGATGCTTTCACATCATCTCTAGGAGGTCACAATATTTTTGTTTATTTATGCAAGGCTAGTAAGGCTGTTATTTTTGTTTTACATGTATATACTGTTAGTTTTGGATGAAAATTTTGCTGAAACATGCTGAACTCCTTATTGTTGTGTAGGACCCTTTTCCTATTCTTTTTATGTCATTTCTGCCTCTGGTACCACATTTTCTGTTATAAAGTGCCCAGTACACTGCTTCCAAGAAAGCTTGTATTAGAGAAAACAACGAGTGCCCTCTGGACCTAAAAGTCCATTCTCACCTGGGCCTTTGCCCTGTTGTGGTCCAGACGAGTTAAACAGCTGAAATTCTCTTTAGGAATGGAGGGAGCAGACTTGGAAGCAATCAGGCAGTTGGTGTTGGCTGGATTGCCTACCACAACAACCTGAGGGAACAAGAGTTAGGCTTAATTACATTAAAGCACTTGAATGATCAACTAATGAAAGTCCTTAAATCATATACACAAATTTACAACTGACAAAACTGGAATTTAGTTCCCTTGTGAAACACTATTGTATTTTTCCCTTTTGCTATTACAGCACCAGGGTCAAGAAAGTATTATAACTATAAAAATCTGAAGAAAGACTCTCATATTTGCACACTGAATAAAGAGGTACAGTACTGTCTAACCTCTCACACTTTTTCAGACATTTTATTAAACATAAGGAATAACTTCTATAATAACTTCATCATCCACCTGAACTGAAATAAAGCTTATTTCCTACACTAGTTAATAACTTAAAATGTTGTTCTTAATGCAACTAGTGTCGTGCATGTAGAACAAAATATATATTTCAACACAAAATTTTCTTTTTGCCCTTTTAAGAGACACAGGCAGATTAGAAAGACAATTCAAAAGAAATGTTAACCCGGCTCTAGCATATTATTTTATTAATTTATTTATTATTGGTTTGAATTTACAGAGTGCTTTAAATTTTCACAGCACTCTACGTAGCATTCCTTACACAAATCCTGTAAGGGAGAGGCAGTATTAGTATCTTTCTTACAGATCAGTTTGCAAAGGGATCTTGTAGTATCTTTGAGACTAACTGAAAGAAATGAGTTGGTAGCATGAGCTTTTGTACACTTGAGCCTACTTCCCCAAATGTGATATATAGATGCATCTGAAGAAGTAGGCTCAAGTCTACATGCTACCAGCTCCTTTCTTTCCGTTAGTCTTACAGCGCTTTATAAATAAAGGTTAATAATAATAATAAATAGTCTCAAAGGTGCTACAAAATACCTTTGCATACTAATTTTCCAGACTAACACAGTTGTGTCTTTGAATTTTATTACAGATGTGGAACTAGCAAACTCTCATATCACAGCTCAATTTCTTTGCCTATACCTTACAACCTTTATTCACCTTAACAGTCTTCTTTGCATACTTATCCAGTGCTGCACCTTGGGACTTAAAAATTTTCACATTAGCCTTCAGCAGATCTTTCCTTTCCATGCCCTCTTTCCTTGGCATGGAGCCCACCAGGACAGCTACGTCAAGGTCTTTGAATGCAACCTCTTCTTTGTCGGTTGCAATTACCTCTATAAGTAGAGAAGAAGACAGTGGTAATTATATCAGACAGATGAAGTAAGGACCATATTTTGAGGGAAAATGTCTGACTTAAAAACTGTTGATATTTGGGTGATGAATTTTGCCAGTGATTCCGGTTCGGTGGCAAATGGATGAAGACGTGGGTTATCTCTCCAACATAGGAACAGAGCGAAGCTCCAAACACAAGCTTTCAGCTTGCTTGGAAGAATGCCTGGAGAAACAGCTGCTAGATCAAAGAATCGCTCTTCAGCAGTTCACTCCTAAGAGGGCTTTATTGCTTTGTTTCAAATAACATGAGCCAATCACCACTATACAAAATCTCTTACCAACTATCACACCACACTATCTCAAATTCCCACAATCCCACAGCACAGCGTTTTGCTTATATACAGAATTACCATGAGGTGACCACTAAGCCCAACATCTTCCTATACAAGTTGCTATGCACCATAGACACCAATCCCTCTTCAGACCGAAGACATAGCATATTTACATTTAGTCCAGCTCAGTTGACTTTGAGCATCCGGCTGCTGTTCTGGACTCCATCTGTAGCCAATTTAGGCTTCTGTAACCATTGCCACATCTGAACATTTTCACCTTCAATACATTAACAAAAACTAATCACACTGTTTATATACAATCAGCAGATGTTTCACATCTATGGAAAAGCTGAGAACATACCATTATAAGTTGCTCTGAAGTAAATTAATTTCATTGTTTTCATTATCTTATCTTTGTTTTGATATACACTAGAGCAAAACACATCCATTCTTTTACCCCATCTTTTAATAATTTACTTATCTGTTTAATTTCCTATCTTTCATCCCAGGACTCAAGGCAGTACCACAATTAATATGTAATTTATAATAGATAAAACTATTCAAGAGATCCAAATTATCATTGCTAAATAGTAATTAATGTTTAACAATTTAAAAAATCCATTAAGCATCCATTAATAAATTAACAAATGCAAAAATATAAGAAGCAGTGCAACACACCATTGAAATTTGTGCAGCCTGAGGAGGTAGATTCTTATAGAACTGGGAGCCACTACATGTATTTTAGATCCTTGTCCTTCCTGGTTTATTAAAAAAAGCCAGGAGGGCTGGCTGAGTGGGTAGGGAAGTCTTCCTGATTTGACACTCCTCCTGAAGAACCTGGTCTGTAGTTTGAGTGTACTCATGAATTCAGCTCCGAGCCTGGAAGCTTGCATTTCAGCAGTGTCTGTAAGTGTTCTGCACAATTTAAATTTGTGCACTAGCCACACATATTCTTAGAGATGTTGTATCCAGCTGCATTTATACACACCTTACTTGCATCCTGTTTGGACTGGTGTAAAACATGCAATATGGAGCTGTTTGTGAAAAATGATTAGAAATTTCAGCTGGTCCGAAAAACTGCAACCAGAATGTTAACTGGAGCTTATTACAGGACGCACACAACCTCTGTCGTTGCAACAGCTCCAATGGCTATCAGTTGGTTTTCTCAGACAATTCAACACACTGGTTAGGTTGTATAAAACCCTATAATGCTCAGGTTCCAGTTATCTGAGGTACTGCCACATAAAGCTGTCCTTGTTCTGAGGTTTTTGGGGGAGGCCCTTCTCTCTGTCCCACCACCCTCACAGATACATCTGGTGAGAACACAGGAGTGGGTCTTCATGGTAGCTGCTTCCAAGCTTTGGAAGTCCTTTCCAAAAGAGTTAGACTGGTGCCCTCCTTGCTATCCTTCCATAGGCAAAGGCTTTTTTTGTTTTGGCAGGCCTTGGAAGACTGATTGCTCAAATGGAACAGATTTTGCACAATGTGCTGTACTGTCTATTTCTTATGACTGTCTTTTTAATGGTGTATTTTAATTTTATGGGTTGTTTAATTACATTCTTAACTTTTTATAAGGTAAACATTTAGCTACATTTGTTTTAACTGATATAAGCAATCCTGATTCTCACACTGGGTAAATATTTCTAGGTTATGAACAGATATGATGAAGATAAAAAGCTCTTTCTTAAAAATAGTTCCTTAAAGTTTGTCAGAATAATAATAATAAAAAAATCTTTGTTTGCCTCCAGAACAATAACAAGAAGAGGTCTTCTCTATCCTTACTAGGAAGGAAGCTCCAGAGCTTAGGAGAAATAACAATAGGTATCACTCTGATGTTCCCAACAGATGTACTGGTGAATATGGCAGGGTCAAGACAAAGGTCTCTCCTGAAGAGGCCAGGCTCATATGAAAGAATATGGTCCTTCAGATAGCCAGGATCAAAGCAATAGTGCTTACAGGTAATAACTGGCATTTTGTACTTGAAATTGTGCCTGAAAAACAATCCTCCTTACAACCTTGCAGTAATAATTTGAGAGATTTACTCTATGAACATTTTATGGTACCATGGTAGTTTATAAAACATAATTAAAAATTTCACAACCTGATAAAATCAGAACAAGTTACAACAAAAAAGCATTAGAAATGGTGCTGCTGCCTGTATAAAATAGGCAGCAATACCACACAACACCATAAAACAATTCTATGACTGAATGGCCACTTTACTAGATTCGTATAATCAAAGAAGGCTTCACCACTGAAATTAACTGTGCTACAGTAAAATATAAAACGTTTAATCAGTATGAAGTTGCTATTCAACTAGGCCTGTTACAGACTGCCAAAATAAAACTGCTTCGGGTCTCTTTGGAGGTATGCTATTTAAATGATGCATGCATCCTAAGAATCCGGAAGCTGCACCAAAAGCTGCACTCTGGTGCTTAAGAATGGAGTGTGGCTTTGGTGCAACCTCCAGACTCTTAGGACCCATGCATCATTTAAATAGCATACCACTAAAGAGACCCGAAGCAGCTTTATTTTGGCAGTCTGTAACAGGCCCTAGATTCTTTTAAGTGACACTAGACCAGGGTTCGAATCACCACTTGGCCACTGAAACCCACTGGGTGACCTTGGGCAAGTCACACTTTCTCAGCCTCCGAGGATGGCAATGGCAAACTCTCCCTGAAGAAACCTGCCAAGAAAACCTTGTGATAGGTTCGACTTAGGGTTGCCTTAAGTCAAAAGCAACTTGAAGGCACACAACAAGTTCATAATTTATACATTAAAACCGACTGAACTGCATCAGTGCAGTTTTTCCCCACCACTAGAATTTAAAACTTCCAGTTGCAGTGACTGTTTGGCTTTTAAAACTGGCACTCTGCTCTTTATGCAAGCTGATAGCCTTCAGTTACAAAACGGCAGCTCTATAGCCATTTGTCCTGGCATAATATCTAAAATATTAAACAATGTTGCAAAACTGTCAAATGTCTTGCAGTGACCCACTGGCCTATAAACTTGAAATTTAAACATCTGCAGACATAACATATTGTAGGATCAGCCCACTCAATTTTGATTTTTTTCACCTTTTAACAGAGGAAGAGCACAATCTTGCAATTCCATTAGTACACCATCCAACACAGTCATCATGGGAGTGATATCCAGCAGAACAAGAACAAGAGGCTGCAGAGAAATTAACAATTATGTAAATTACTTGGACTAATAAATATCTGGTAATAACATATTATATGGAAATTAAACTGACTAGTTACTATGGACAAAACCATATGGATCACTACACTCAGGAAATATAAATGTACAAGACTAACTTGTCAGATTCTCCTTTACTGTTCTGTGCCAGAAACACATGCAGTAGCACAGTCATGCAATCTTATTTCCTCATAGTGAAACTGAAACAGTATTTTAAAGAAACTGAAGCTAACTGAGTACGATTCACTACCTTATTCTTGCTATTGATGTGTGATACAAGCTACCAAGTTGATATTTAGGTTATTCATTTAATTTCTTTTATTAATTACCTGATCGTTGCCAAAGACATCACCCTTAGCAATGCTGTAGAGCAGAGAATAGGCTATCTGTCCAGCAGCACCAGTCACCAGGACTTTGATTGGTTTGGACTGCAAAAGAAAGGATATTTTAAGTTTTAGTAAATGATATGAGGTAATAATTGTTCATCTGTGTTCATTTATCTGATTCCATTCAATCGTGTAATTCAGTCTTTTATATCTGGGGTTGTCTTATCTTTCCATTTCGATGCACAAGTTATTCTAGCCACTGTAGTCATGTAGAAGATGAGTATACCATAGTTGTTTTCCACTGATTCCTCTTGGTTTATACTTAATAAATATCTCACTGGATCTTTAGTAAAGCTGAAGTTCTTTTCCATTACCATATGTATATTATTCCAATATAGCTATGCGTATTTGCAATTCCACCATAGATGGTGAAAGGTGTCCAGTTACGACTCACATTTCAAACATTTATTCTTATTTTTATATATTTTGGCCAATTTAAAAGGGGTGATATACGAATGGTATTGTATTTTGTAGAAATTTTCTTTTAAGTTATTGTTGAAAGGTATATTTCAATCTTTTTTTCCATGTTTTCTCCCACTGTTCCATCTGTATATCCAATGTTCTGGGCCAGAACATCTCATGGCTGCAGTCTTAATTCTGGTCAATGTTAACTATTTCCATTTCCTCATTATCTAAGCTGAATTTATGTAGGTCCTACCTGATCATTATTTTCATTTTTTCTATGTTCAGCAGTAAGTTTGCCTTTGCACTTTCTTCCTTGACCTTCCTTAGTAATTGTTCTGAATCTATGATGTTTTCTAATATGGTGTCAGCTGCATATCTTAAATGGTTGATGTTCCTTCCTCCTATCACCACTCTTTCTTCTTCTATGTCTAAACCTGCTCTTTGTATGTTTTCTGAATACAAACTGCACAAGTAGTGTGCTAAAATGCAGCCTTGCTTGACCCCCTTGCTAACTGGGAACCAATCTGTTTCTCCATATTCTATTCTAACAGTGGTCTCTTGTCCTGAGTACAGATTTCTCATCAGGACTATCAAATGTGATGGCACTCCCATGTCTTTGAGAGCATTCCATATTTTTTTTGTGATCGATGCAATCAAAGTCTTTGCTATAGTCTATAAAGCACAAGCTGATTTTATTTTCGAATTCCTTGGTGCACTCCATTAGCTATCATATGTTTGCAATGTGGTCCTTAGTGTCTCTACCTTTCCTGAACCCTGCTTACACCTCTGAGATTTCTCTCTCCATTTGTGATTGTATTGCAGAATTTTAAGCATAATTTTGCTTACATGGGAAATTAATGCTATGATCCTACAGTTGCAACTGTCTTGTGTATCTTTTTTGTGGATGTGTATTGAATATTCCAGTCTGTTGGTCAGCGTTTTGTTTTCCATAGTTGAATACAGAATATTCCAGTGTGTCCAGAGGAGGGCAATGAAAATAGTGAAGGGTCTGGAAACCAAGCCCTATGAGGAGAGACTGACGGAGCTGGGTATGTTTAGCCTGGAGAAGTAAAGAGGAGATATGATAGCCCTGCTTAAATATTTAAAGGGATGTCATATTGATGGAGCAAGTTTGTTTTCTGCTGCTCCAGAGACTAGGATATGGAACAATGGATGGAAAAGAGATTCCACCTAAACATTAGGAAGAACTTCCTGACAGTAAGAGCTGTTCGACAGTGGAACAAAGTGTTGTGAAGTCTCCTTCTTTGGAGGTTTTTAAAAATCTGAATCCTGATGCTAGATGTAATATTTGTAAATAACTGGTTATAATTTTTTTTAAAGAGGCTTGATGGGCATCTGGTGGGGTGTTGTGTATTTTGAAAACACACACACACACACAAAAACATCTAAAAGCACTTTAAAAACAAGCCTAGAATCCAGTTTTGCAACACTTAAAACAATGTCAAATACTGAATACAGTGTAGAACAGCACTGTTTCAGCTGCCCACCAAAAGCTTAAAAGAGATGGGGCCAGCCTAACTTCGGTGGGGTGCAGACTGCCAAAAAGAAGCGCCTCCTCGGCGCTTCTCTTTGCTGCACAGGAGCGCCGCTGCTTACAAACGGTGTTGCGCAGCAAAGAAGGAGCTGCAAAAAGCGGCTCCTTTTTGTGTTGCCGCAAAGCGCCAGAGACAGCTCTAGTATGTCGCAGCTGCGCAGCTCCGTTTGTAGGCGGCATAGCTGTGACGTAATCATTGTGTGTGCCGTTTGTATGAAGCTGCGCTACTGCGGCACGCTGACAACGTGCTAGGGTTGCAGGGCGTGTGTACGCGCCGCCCCAAGGCAACCCTAGCACATTGTGGACACGCTGCAAAGGGCCCATCTATACAGGGCCTCTCTTAGTTAAGGAGTTCCACAGCTGAGGTACCACTACAGAGAAAGCTCTGTCATGTGTACCCACCAGCCTAGCTTCATGAGGTTTTGGGACATGCAAAATGCCTCTTCTGATGATCTCAAATTGCTGGCAGACACCTATGGGAGGAGACAAGTCTGTCAGGTATCTTGGCTGCAAGTTGTTTAGGGCTTTGTAGTTCAACACTAGCAACCTGAATTGAGCTCAGAAGCAAATTGGAAGTCAGTGTAGTTCTTGCAAGACCAGTGTTATATGGTTTCTAAAATATACACCTAACACCAAACTGGCTGTTGCTTTTTGTGCTAGCTGCAGCTTCTGAACACTTTTCAAGGGAAATCCCACATAGTCCACACTACAGTCGTCTAATTGAGAGGTAACTAAGGCATGAACCACTGTGGGCAGATCTGCCTTCCCTAAAAAGGGTGCAGCTGGGGCACTTGTTGAAGTTGGGCAAAGGCACTCCTGGCCACTGCAGCAACCTGGCTATCCAGGAGCAGCTCTGGGTCCAAGAGCAACCCAAAGCTATGATCTTTCAGAGGGCAGCAACCTCCTCACAAGGTTGTGATCCCACTCCCTGGTTGGTTTTCCTACTGACCAACAGCACTTCCATCTTGTGTGGAATAAGCCTCAATCTATTCACTTGGGATGCCTTTACTGCATCCAGACAGTGACTCAGCTTCCTTGGTATCAGTTGTAAAAGAGAGATAGAGCTAGGTATCATCAGCATACTGATGACACCCAACCCCAAAGCTCCAGATGACCTCTCTCAGCAGCTTTCTGTAGATGTTGAAAAGCACAGGAGACAGTACTGACCCTTTGGAATCCCACAGGATACTGGCAAAAGGCTAAACAACAGTACTTCACTACCACCTTCTGGGAACATTCAGACAAGAAAGAGTGGAACCACTGCATAACCAAATGATCCAGAAGGATACCACAGTCAATGGTATCAAATGCTGCTAAAAGATCCAGGTGGCCCAATAGGGACTCACTCCTCCTGTCCAACTCACCAAAGCAACCAAGGTGGTTTCTATCCCATAACCAGGCTTGAATTAGTTAAAAAACAACAACACAAAAGCCTTACAATTACTAATTTTAGAGAGGTTGGAACATACCGTAGCCCTCTTTCAAAGAAACATTTAGTATCTTACCCTTTTTTGTATTTGAAACTTGCTACTTGGGATATAGGCCAGAGTGGTAAAGTGATTTGAATCGACTACAACTCAGGGAGACCAGTGCTCAAATCCCTGCCTGGCCATGGAAACTGGCTGGGCGACCGTGGGCAAGTCACATACTCTCACTCTCAGAGGAAGGCAATGACAAATCCCCTCTGAACGAATATTGCCAAGCAATCCCCATAATAGGGTCAGCATAAATTAGAAATAACTTGAAGGCACACAGCAGCAGCATTTGGAGTAAATATATGCCACGATGCTGAATAAGGGGACCTAGAATTCAAAAGTTTTTACGGTTAAATGAAGGTAAGTTACATATGAAAGTTCCTCATTCAACAGGTGATTCAATGGATATGCTCTAGTTGTAAGATTCAGGCCTACGTGTTTTCTAAGTGAACGGAGACGAGACTGGGAAAGAAGGTGTGGGTTCATTAGGAAGTGTGTTGAGGGACGACAACTACAAGATATAAAGACAAATGATTTACTAGAATCCAGAGAGAACAGTCAGGAACAGAAGTAAGCACTACCACTTTCCTGCTAGCATGAACTCTATTCAAATTCAATATGAACTTGAATTTTACAGTACTTTAAAATAATTAACTGAGAGCAGAACTTTTTTGCATTTTCTACTGGATCCACTATTAAGTGCCACAAACTCTATTTGGGGACAGGGAGGATAAAAATAGGGGCCATAAAGTGATTCACAGCCCACAGGCTAAAATATCAGGTAGATTACAATTAAACAAGCAAGAAAGAACTACTTAAACCTAATTTCTGAGACTAGGTGATGCTCAAAATCCCATGCACAGAAGCAGGTAGCATTAGGAATACTGTTTGGTATGGTCACTGGTTGCAGCTGCACAAGATTATAATCTCTAAGGCTGAGCAGATATGCTCTAGCACTATGGACCCATTCTAGATAAAGTAGTATGTAGTACAGTCTGACAATACTAGGACACATTTTTGAGCTGCTGTACAGAAACTCCCAGGATCAAGCTGCTAAGATTGTGTGCTCTGTAAAATGAACTGGGCATGAACAACATACACTAGACAAGTATAATCTGCTGTATTGTCACGCATATCAACACGGGAATTACCTAGTTGTGCAAAAAAGATTTGGAACAAAACAGTCCTTCCACATAGAGAAAATACTAGTTTATTGTAACTACTAGAGAGGAAAATAAATGGTATGATTAACAAACTGCCAGCAAAAGCAGCTGATGGTTTTTGACTGCAGCTGTTTCCCCATAATCTCCAGTGCACCATTTAATCCTGATGATGTCAGAGCCCTGCATAAAATAGTATACCAAATACAACTCTTTGTAGCATTTTAGATTACACAAGCTGGTAATACAGTGGGCCCTTGTTATCCACTGGGGCTTCGTTCCAGGACCACCCCCACTCCCTGTGGACAACAAAATCCGTGGATGCTCAAGTCCCATTAAATATAATGGCACAACAAAATGGTGTCCCTTGTATAAAATGGAAAATCAAGATTTGCTATTTGGAATTTATACTTTTTATAATATTTTCAAGCCGTGGATGCTGAAATCCATGGATAAAAAAAAATCTGTAGATAAGGACTGTACCTATTTTTGGAAAGAAGGCTGTACAATGATATCAGATCATTTATAACATTCCTGCCTACTTCCTAAGAGAGTTACAAAGTGCAGTCCCGGAGTCAAAAGCATGTTTTGTGGGGCGCCATAACTGTTTTCTTCCAATGGGCACCTAGGGGGTCAGATATTGCTAATGTGAGGATATACTGTACTTGATTAATACACAGCAGCAATTTACATCATGTCTTCCACTGGAAGGTCTCTTCAGATTTTAGCACTCTTACATTATAGTTCCTATAAAGTATGGAAACGCAGTATGTGCTTACTCGAAGTGTATGATAAAACATCCTAGAGATCAAACACTGCAACAACTGCAGAATTCAGAAAGATAAAAGGGGAATTGTCATTGAGCAGTCCTAGCAAATCCTTCTGCAGCTGTTCCCTCACGGTTCATGCTGTCAAAACCTAGTTATCAGTGCACTTCAAGGACTTCCAGAGTGAGACGATGTGCCTGTCCTTGTATGTGCGCACATACCTATGCAGGCTACCTATGTGTTTCTTACAACCGGTACAAGCAGCAGCAGAAGACAACTACTGTACAGAATCATACAATCTGTAGTTTCCAAAGCTTTCCCTGCAGTACTGCAAGAGAGTAAAGGCTTAAAAATGAACTTGGGCAAGTCATTTTCACTGACTTGTGTGGGTAACTGGCAATGACAATATATATGATTTAGCTCCTCTGTGCAACCTGATTCTCAGCCATTACAGATTTAATTTCTATGACACAAAAGACTCCCTGAGGTTAGGGCTCAACATCACACGCCAGCTTTTCTCAACTCCAACTCCAGCCCATGCAAGAAACATTCTTGTAACCACAATCATTCGTAAACTGTGACAGCCAGCCTGGTGTAGTGGTGTGAGTGTTGGACTAGGAGACTGGGAGACCAAGGTTCAAAGCCCTGCTTGACCATGGAAACCCAATGGATGACCTTGGCCAAGTATCCCAGCATCAGAGAAATGCTGAGGATTCAGAAGAAATTCTGCCATGAAAACTTCATGACAGGTTCGCCTTAGAGCTGCCATAAATCAGAAATGACTTGAAGGCACCGACAACTCCTCATAACCTCTGTTTCAAACCAGGACTACCATTGCTCACATTACTCATTGGTCACAGACAATACTGATTTTTAAGAAAGTGCCTGAGCCAATGGTCCTAATAGGGGTGTGTAGTAGACAGGCGACCCGAAGGCACAAGCAGACACACTGTTTAGTATCTGTTGTTGAAGTTTTGTGCCTTCGGGTCATTTCTGACTTACGGTGACCTTAAGGCAGTGATGTCCAAACTCCAGCCCTCCAGGTGTTTTGGACGTCAGCTCCCAGAAGCCTCAGCCATCTTGGCTAATGGTCTGGGATTCTGGGAGCTGACGTCCAAAACACCTGGAGGGCTGGAGTTTGGACATCACTGGCTTAGAGGCATAATCAAGGGTTTTCTTGGCTGGTTTCTTCAGAGAGGGGTATATGCCATTAGCAATAGAAATAGCAGCTTCATCTATATACCGCTTCAGCAGTCTCTAAGCAGTTTACAAGCATAAGCTAATTACTCATTGCCATCCTCTGAGGCTGAGAGAGTGTGACTTGCCCAAGGTCACCCAGTGGGTTTCCATGGTTGAGCCGAGATTCGAACCCTGATGTCTAGAGTCATACTCCAACGCTCAAACCACTACTTGACTATGCCTCTGGACAGCAGGGTCTGAATCCACATTGGAGCCCCATTGACTCCCACAGTTTATTAAACCCCATTGAGGCATCTTTTTCATAGACAGGAGACCAGAGGGCACATTTCTATGTGGTTTAATGTGGTTTTTTAAATATTAATTTATTGTACTAATGGTTTGGGGTCTTTTTAAATGCCTTTCACCTAATATATATACACATCTGTTGTTGTGCCTTTAGGTCTTTCCTGATTTACGGTGACCCTAAGGCAAGCCAATAATAATAATAATAAATATATTGTTATTATTATAATATGTTATAATATAACTATTATAATAATATATTATGATTGATAATATATTATGTTATTAAAATATAATAATAATAATATAATAATAAATAAATAGAATTTATTTACAGATGGAAACAATAAAATATAAACACCCCAACCCTCCCCAAATCATATAAAACAACAGCTAAAAATCAATAAAAAAATTAATCAATATAAATTTGAAAAAAAAATTAATTAAAAAAAATTAAAATTAAAAAATTGAAAAGAAAAAAAATTAAATAATTAAAAAATAAATGATTTTTGTCTTTAACTAGAAGCAGGCGCCTCAATGGGGTTAATAGGGTAACTGTTGGGGTCTTCTTGGGAAGTTTTGTCATTGCCTTCTTCCTCTGGGGCTGAGAGACTGTGGCTTCTTGCTCAAGGTCCCAATCATACTTACCAGGATTCGAACCCCTCTCTCCAGAGCCATAGCCCAGTGCTTTAACCACTAGGCCACGCTGCTTCCCGCGTTCGCCCTATTATTAGCCCCACAAACCCCATTCAGACAGAGGAGGACTCCAGGTGGGTGTCAAAGCACAACAGTCTTCGCCAAAGGCATCACTAACCATGGCAGCGGCGGCGGCGATTGCAGCGGGGGAGAAGAGTCCTTCCTCGCTCCTCTAGGTCACCTCTAAGCTCAGTCACCGCTACAAGAGGGGAGAGAAAGAGCACCGCTCCGAAGGTACTCTAAAAGGGGGGCGGGGGAAAATCCGCCTCTCCCTCTCTTGGGTCTCTGGGAGTTGGAGTCTTTGCTCCGACGCGGGTTCGCGATTCTAAGAGAGGCGCCTGGATTAATGGAACTACAATTCCCAGAATGCATCCCGGAACCCGGTTCCCGCCCAGCCGTTAAGACGAGGAGGAGGGAGGAGAAACTGCAGGCGGTAGAGCTTTTCTGCTGCGTTTGACGTAGCGGTCACGCGCTGCTCGGAGGGGGGGGCGGGGCAGGGGAGAGTGGCGGTTGAGGCGCATGCGCAAAAGGAGAGACGAATAAGAAGGCCTTTTGTACTTCTTGACCAGATTGAGATAGATAGATAGATAGATAGATAGATACAGTAGATAGATAGATAGATCTAGTCAAGAAGTACAATATATATATATATTGGATATATATATCCAATATATATCTTATTGTATTACATATATATACACACACACATATATCACATGTTCACTCATGTTTTATATATATATATATATATATATATATATATATATAACTATATATAACTTTAACATTATATTATGTATGTATATCTATATCTTATTGTAATATATATATAATATCACTGTTGACTGATGTTTTATATATATATATATATCTCTTATTGTAGTATATATAATATCACACTTGACTCATGTTATATACATAAATATATATATTACATATCACACTGTTGACTCATATATATGATATATATCTATATCTTATTGCAAGATATATTATTGTAAAATACATCCATATATATATATGTATCATATATCATATCTAATATATATCACTGTTGACTCATGTTTTATATATATATATATATATATCATATACATAAATATATCACATCACACTATTGACTCATATATATATATATATATATACTATATTTATATATATATATCTTATTGTAAGATATGTCACTGTAATAATATACAGTGTTCCCTCCACATTTGCTGGAGTTAGGGGTGAAGGACCCCCGTGAATGTGGAAAAACTGCAAATAACACAAAACCCCATTCTTTGTGCCTGAGAGAACACCCCTCTAGGAATCTCCAGGTCCTCCAGTGCAACTCTATGGTCTAAATCTTCCAGAGATTGACCATTGAATGCCTAGAGGGGTGTTTTCTCTAGAAACTCCTAGGTCCTCCAGCTCAACTCTATGGTCACCTAGTGGCAGAGCTGTGCTGGAGTCCTGTCTAGGGCAGTGGTCCCCAAACTGCGCCCTTTTGAGAGGTTTTGGACTTCAGCTCCACAGCCTTAAGTCTTCTCCCTTGGTTTCTTCATAGATGGAAAACGACCCCAAAGGTCTTCCAGGAGTTAACATTATTAAACTGGAGATAGAAAGTAGCCCTATGTATTTGATCCAAGGTAAAGGAGAAGGTCTCTGTTTATGGGACAGTGGTAGAGGTGCCCCATCCCTGTGCAATATCTATTTCTCTGACTCCTTCCTTCTGCGCAGGCGCAAGGGGCTCTCCTCCCTGACTCAAAATGGGCGCCTCCTCCTCCTCCTCTGCGTCGCTGGTTGCCAAGTGACGACAGGAAAGCGCGCGATCCAGGCGAGGAGCTGGTTGATGGAAGTGTTATCCTCCTCCTCCTCCTCCTCCTTCCTTCCTGCTTCTCTGACGCCGGTGAGAGCCCTGGGGAGGGAGGATGGTGGGGATGAGAGGGTTTCTTTTGCTGGCTCTGCTTGCCCTTCTTAACCACTGTGGCTCTTGCTTGTCTCTGTGTTTAGGATCAGAGAATCCTAGAGTTGACCGCAAGGGCCATCCAGTCCAACCCCATCCTGCCATGCAGGAACTCTCTATCAAAGCATCCCCATTGACAGATGGCCATCCAGCCTCTGCTTTAAGACCTCCAAGGAAGGAGACTCCACTACACTCCGAGGAAGTGTGTTCCACTATCGAACAGCCCTTACTATCAGGAAGTTCCTCCTAATGTTGAGCTGGAATCTCTTTTCTTGCAGCTTGCATCCATTGCTCCAGGTCCTATTCTCTGGAGCAGCAGAAAACAAGTTTGCATGTATTTGTTTATGTATTGTAACCCACCTTGATCCTTTTGGAAAGGCAGGATATAAATACATCTATTATTATTATTATTATACAGTATATGCACTGATCCCTCCACATTTGCAGCTTTGACTTTTGCGGCTTTGATTATTAACGGATTTTATTAATATGTTCCTCTCTAGGAATATCTGGGTCCCCCAGCACAACCCTATGGTCAACCTTAACCAAAATTCGCACTGAAGGACCTATTGATTGCTAGAGAGAACACTCTTCTAGGCCTTTGTAGCTCCTTCAGTGCAATCCTATGGCCAATGTCTGGAAGATGCTGACCACAGAGTTCCACTGGAGGACCTAGAGATTCCTAGAGGGAACACTCCACTAGGCAAAGCTTTATAGCTCCTCCAGCGCAATTCTATGGTCAGTGTCTGGCAGATGTCAACCAAAGAGTTGCCCTGGAGGACCTAGACATTCCTAGAGAGGTGTTCTCTCAGGTAAAAACATAATGCTTTTATAGTTTTTTGTAGCTTTTTCTGGCTATGTGTCCATGTTCTATAAGATTTTATTCCTGACATTTCGCCAGCATCTGTGCCTGGCATCTTCAGAGAATGCTGATCTGAAAGAGAGAGAGAGAGAGAGAGAGAGAGTGTGTGTGTATGTATGTATGTGTGTATATATATATATATATATATACATACATACATACATACTGTGTAACCCATAGGGTTTTTGTTATTTGCAGTCTTTCCACATTCGTGGGGGGTCCTGTGCCCCTAACCCCAGCAAATGTGAACGGATGAGTGTAAATATAAACTCCTGGTTTTTTTAGTCACGCTCGAATTGCAGGACACTTTGGAATTTCTCCTGGACAGGAGACTGAAATGGAGGACGTGTCCTGGAAAAGGAGGACAGCAGGTCCCTTTGTGTATACAGTACACCCAAGTTCTGGGGAAGTCAAGATTCCCTTCACTTATGGCATTGTGAAACAGGATCATTTCTACAGTTTGCTTTGGACCCTAGAGTCATAGAATCACTGAGTTGGAAGGGGGACATATAACCCAACCCTCTGCTCAATGCAGGATCTCCATCTAAAGCATCCCCAGCAGTTAGCTGTCCAGCCTCTTTTTGAAGATGTCCAGAGAAGGAGACCCCACCAGCTTTCTGGGCAGTCGCTTCCATTGCCAAACTGCTCTCACTGTCAAGATGTTCTTTCTAAGGTTGAATGACCCAGTGCTATTCAACATCTTTATCAATGACTTGGATGATGGAATAGTGAACATACTTATCAAATTGGCAGATGACATCTATTTAGGAGGGGTAGCTAATACCCCAGTGGGCTTTAACAGGTTAGAAAGCTAGAATTAACAAAATGAATGTCAACAGGCAGAAATGTAAGGCAGAAAAAAAAATGCAATGCACAGATATAGGATAGGGGACACCTGACTTGACAACAGTACATATCTAGGAGTCCTAGTAGACCACAAGTTGAACATGAGTCATATATCATACCAGTGTGATGTGGCAGCTAAAAAACCCAATATAATTCTAGGCTGTATTAATAGGAGTATCATGCCTTGATCAAAGGAAGCAATAGTACCATTCTATTCTGTTTTGGTCAGGGCTCACCTAGAATACTGTGTTTAGTTCTGGGCACCACAGTTCAAGATGGGTGACCAAAATGGTGAAAGGTCTGTAAACCATGCCCTATGAAGAGCTTAGGCAGCTGAGTATGTTCAGCCTGGAGAAGAGAAGGCTAAGAGATGGCATGATAAAAGGTAAATGTTTCCCCTTTGACAGGGTTGTCATGTTGTGTCCTAACCACTGCGCCACTGTGTCATGATAGCCCTGTTTAAATACTTGAAAAGATGTCATACTGAAGATGGAGCAAGCTTGTTTTCTGCTGCTCCAGAGAATAGGACCTGAAACAATGTGTGCAGGCTATAGGAAAAGAGATTCTACCAAAACATTAGGAGGAACTTCTTGACAGTAAGAGCTGTTCAACAGTGGAACAAACTCCCTTGGAGAGTGGTAGAGTCTGCTCCTCTGGAGGTGTTTAAACAGAGACTGGATGGCCATCTGTCAGGGATGCTTTGATTGTGAGTTCCTGCATGGCATGGCAGGGAGTTGGAATGGATAACCATTGTGGGTGGTGTCTTCTAACTCTATGATTCTATCATTTTAATTGAAATCTACTCTCCTGTAGCTTCATACCATTAGACCTGGCCCTACCCTCTGAGGCAACAGAGAACAGGCCTGCATCCTCCTCTGTGTGACAGCCCTTGAGGCATTTAAAAAGTGCAATGATGTCACCCCTCAGTCTTCTCTTCCCCATGGTGAACATAGCCAGCTCCTTCAACCTTTCCTCATACGTTTTGTTCTCCATACCTCTTCTCATCCTCGATGCCCATCTCCGAACTTGCTCCAACTTCTCTGTATCCTAAAATGAAGTAGCCAGTACTGAATGTTGTATTCCAGATGAGGTCTGACCAGTGCAGTGGGACTATTACTTTCCACAGCTTGGAAACTAGGCTTCTATTAATGAAGGCTAAAATATGATAGAATAAACAAAGACCTGACAATCTACTTTAATTAGCATATTCAGCAAAGGGTTGTTCCAACTTTATTTGAGCATTTTCTTTGGCCGTGATTCCTGACTTCTGGTGTATGGTTGTATCTTTATTTATGGCTTAGATCTGTAGTCTGTCTTCTCCCAGTGTGGTAACTTAGCTCATGTTCCCCCTACTCTATCCTTACAATACCTCTGAGAAGTAGGTCAGACTGGGAGAGAGTGATTGTTCCAAGGTAATTCAGTGACTCAGGATCTTCCAGATTTGACTTAAGATCTTCCAGGTTCAGTACTCAGACCACAATAATAACGTGGTGCCTAGTTTTGTTGATGCAGGGTTTCTTATGTTTGATTGTTTTAGTAGTTTTATATTTTTATACCATTAATATTTGAACTGCTGTGAGACCCCACCTAGGGAAAGCATGTGAGAGATCAATTATCTTCTGTACCAATGCATATGAATCATATATATGTTGTGTGGCACATTTATTAATTTCAGTTGGATCCTTTCCCTTCCTTTGCATTGCACTGCACACTGTCTTTTAAGACTGTCTTGAATCAGCATAACTTGCATATGTCCACTTAGAGATCAACTTTGGCTGGGCTAACTATTAGATTTAGGTAATCATAAACTACAAGAATAAGAATCTCAAATGTGCTACAAGATCCCTTTGCTTATTGATATTCCAGACTAACATGGCTATGTCTCTGAATTCTACAAGAATAAGAGCCCGTGTTGTGTAGTGATTTGAGTGCTGGACTAGGGCTCTGGGTGACCAAGGTTAAAATCTCTGCTCAGGCATGGAAATGTACTGGGTGAGCGTGGGCAGGTCACACACTCTCACCCTCAGAAGGCAATGGCAAATCCCCTCTAAAGAAAAAAAACTTGCCAAAAGAACTCTTTTATATATTCACATTTGGGTTGCCGTAAATTGGAAAGATCTGAGGGCACACAACAACAAACTACAAGAGGAAGCATCATGTTTCTGATTCAGGATAATTTTCCTTTTTGTAGGTTATGATGGCCCACATGTAGGCCATATGTAGAAGTATAACCAGTCTCTTTTTGTAGAAACTCTTCTCAGGAATAAGTTCTGTCCAACAGATGGGCTGGCACACAGAGATGAGTAATGTTGACCTTTTGAGAGTTTATTACTCATGTCAAGTAGACATAAGAAGCACGTTGCTTAGGGGAAATCCTGTCTGACCACCAGCCCCAGCCCCATTGTACAGAGAGTTCAGATGCACAATAATTATCCATTGCCTTGGCTTGGAAGTTGCGAATTGTATTCTGTACACATGTTATCTGCAGAGTTTAAATCATTTCATTGTTTGTGGTATGAAAAAGGATTATAAAATTGGTTGTTCAAAATATTTGTTTAATTCTCTATGAATGACAACTGTTTTTAAAGACAAGTAACCTTTGAAAGGTGGATTTTTTTAAGTCTGAGAAGTTCTTGGCTAGGTACCAGTGCTTACATCTTTGTCCTTTGCTTCCTGTGTACTTCATGCCTGCTTTGCTTTAACTGTTTTTCTGATGGAAATAGGCTTTTTTTTCTCTCTTTAAATTTTAATAGCTTTGTAGGTGAATTCCTTATTTACTGTGAAGTTGCTTGTAAAGTGGCCTACTGTGTTTTGAGAAATAAAAGAACAGTAGAAAATTGTGCATAATTCCATAATGCTTTAGTGAATGTTAAATAACTTTATCCTGCATATTTGTCTGGGATTTCCATAGTGAATTTTTGGCACCTGCAAAGGCCTAACATAGGCTGGCCCCAGTATATAGTGATGGAGGAATTTGAAATATTTTTAGTTCATAATTGTTTCATGGAAATTCACTTTATTTGCGCTTTAGTACAATAATTGAATGAACCAATCTCGAGAGCATCCTTGGTCAATTTTTTTCCTTAGAGAAACAATTTTTATGCAGGGGTTCCCTGAGACCTGAAAATTATTATATCAACAGCACAAAAATGTTTGATTTTTTTCATAGAACCATAGAGTTGGAAGAGACCACAAGGACCATCCAGTCCATTTTTGGCATTCATATGTGAGACTACACCAATATAGGTTGAAATCAGAAAATTAAGTAGCAAAATGCAATTCAGATGTTATGGCCACTAGCTTAAATAATAATTTTTTTAAAATAAAAAGTGTTCCTTTAAAGCGAGTTGTTTTGATTGTACTTTATGTTGATTGAAGAATTTGTTTCTGAATGACATTTCTTGCATTATGTAATACAGTGATTAAAAAGAAGCAACTGACAATATTGATGTAATAGCGAACAACTGTCAATAAACTTAGGGGTGAAAGAAATGGGCAAAAGGGGTGGCTTGAAGCTGCCCCTTCCAAAGATGGATTGGAGCCATGGTGAACACACACCATGGCCCAAATCCACCTTGAAGCTGGCCAAAAAGTAGCAGCAAAGGTCTGCCCCTTGTTCGGCTGGGGAAAAGATGGCTTTTCTCACCCTGCTGTGGCCCCATGGCAACTCCGAGCTGCTCCAGTGACATTTGGTGTATAAACGCAACACCACCAGAGCACCTTGAAGATGCCCACATCCAGGCGGCTTTAGGGCAGCGTGGGAGTGTGCGGGGTATAAATGTTGTGCTCCCAAGCTGCGCAGATGGTGGCTTTAAAGGGCTGTCTGTTCCGTCTCACAAAGTGTTTAAATTCAAACAGTTGTTGTTGTTGCAGTAAGAGGGTTGGAAAATAGTAATAATAGACAGATTTTAAATATAGATATATGAATAATCACTAAAAAAAATCAGGAGTGTTTTTAAAGTCATTTGTTTGAGCCACACTTTAAACCATGATTTAAACCAACCAAGTTTAAACCAACCAGTCAAACCTGCATTTGGTAAACATTTGCAATGGCTGTTATTCCAAACACAATTACTACTTACCATTGAACATAGTACAGTTGTCTGAGTAAGTGTGTAACGAATGGCACTAAAAGTAATGATATCAAAGAATAGTTCTGTTTTTTCTATCCATATCAAAGAAATTGGGGGCCGATCTGTACAGTTGTCATCCAAAAGGCAGCATTTACCTGAAGTCGAATCTGCAGAGAGTTTGTAGTCTTTGTTAAAAAAAAAATAGAAATTAATTCTGTTGAAGTAAGAAACAAGACAGCACAAAAGTACTGTTCCAATTTATATCCTTGCTTCAAGGTTTTTGTACTACTCAGCACTATGCAAGTAATCTTTAACTCAAATTGCAGGAAATATTTCAAATTCCATTCTAACAATATCCAACAGAGAATATTAAATCATATTAAGTTTCAAATGCCTGAAGCAAAATGCTCTGCTACAGCAGTCTAAGCATTTACATCCTTGAAGAGCACATAGTACAGTTTTCAAAACTTCTGTAATACCAATACTATATAAATTTTTAAACTTTTGCTAAAAGCTTCATATGTACTCAAGACAGCAATCTTAACTGTGGAGTTAGGCCTGTTGGATGCCATAAGCTCACTACTGGATTCTCTTGTGCTGGGTACAGCAAAATAATGCACTGATAATATGTACATTATTGTTGGTAATATTGGTGAAGGTCAAAAACTTCAGTGGAGGTCTGCATGTTGTGAAGCAAAAAAACTGAAGAGAGATGGGCTTAAGCAGAATCCTGTACTCAGTCTTGCACCCTTTTACCAGCAATGCCAAAAAGTTAGTGGCATAAGTAATAAAATATTACTTATTACTGTTAGTCCCATTTACTTTGCATAGATATGCGACTAAACAGTCAGTTATAGCACAACAGAAGTATATAAGCAATGAAGATCATCTTTTATATAGGAGGGGCTATATCACTATGTCGCACTGTGTGGAGCACTATATCTCCAGGCATGGATTTCGTTGATGGGGTCTGTATGAAAGGGCACTCATCAGGGTCTTTTGTACAAACAACACATTTGCCTTCTTGTAGTAATGTTTCACTTGCCAAAGTTATCTAGGCCTTGATAGCATACAGTCTCAAGCAGTTAACCCACATAGTATGTCTGCCTTTGGACATTGTTTAGAAGCATCTATTTGAACTTGCTGCACTACATTTTGTACTAGCTGGAGCATGCCAAAGAGAAAGAATAACATCAGTTTTATGCCAATGTTGGTTCTGTATTTGAATCATAGAGTTGGAGGGAATCCAGTTCAAGTGCTGGTGCCGATATTTAAAAGTTAATGGGCATTCTCCTGTGTGAATGTACTCACTCTCTTAAGTGCTGAATCCTGTTTTAGCAGAAAGACATGATACAGATCCGATAAATAAATAAATAAATAAATAAGTCTTCAACAAAGGTTCTGCTCTGTGTCCCAACATCTTTTCAGAATTAGATACAGGTTTACGTGATCAGGGTTTGTTTGTTTTTGCCTGCTATCATGGCAGGGCTCATCCTCTTCCCATGGCTTCAAGATGTTCAACTGAGTTTTCTGGTTTTATAAGGTTTTTTAAATAGTTTATTGCATTTATTCTTTAGTTAATTCATTTATATCCCATCATTTCCCAATAATGGGACTCAAAGTGGCTAGCGACATAAGCAGAAAAACTAAGGGGTCAAACAGACTGACAGTTTGGAGCATCCTCTGGCTGCTCCAGCCTCAGTCATTTCTTCTTTGGCATGGGACTGCAATGACCAGATACTGTAGTCCTGAGGCTGTCTGCTGCCGCAATCGCAAATGGGCCGCCAGCAAGGAGTGCTTTTTGCACTCCTTTTGCATGACAGCCACAGACTACCTTAAGCAACTGTGGAGCAGCTTCAGCCCTATCTGGGAGCATGCGTCATCTGCATGCCATGCCCCTGGAGCAACTCGAAGTTGGCACTTTTGGCCCATGTGTTTCAAGCCTAAGTGAAGATATTCCCAATAAGTTAAGTAAATGTATAAAGCAAACAAGCTTATGAATGGTAAGTGTGTGTATACCTGTTGGATTCTTAGGCCTAATGTGGGTGAACTGCTTCAAGCACTCCAGACACCCACTTAATCTAGAGCAGGGGTAGACAACCTGCGGCCCGCGGGCCAGATGCGGCCCGGCGAGGCCTTGGGACCGGCCCCAGCCCGGTCCTGCTGCCGATTGCCACCGGGGCCTTTGGCATCTTGTGCGAGGGGCATGGTGGGGCAATTGTCTATAGAAGCTTCACATTTATCTAACATTTTTTTAAAAAATCAGCAAATTTTTTCGCGTGTCTCCATTTTTTATTTAAAAAGTGCCCTCCATTGAAAAATTTTGGTCCTACATTTGTCCGGTTTATTTATTTATTTTAATTTTTTTTAAAAAAAATTATTTAATTATTTATTTTTTTGGCTTCGGCCCCCCAGTTGTCTGAGGGACAGCAACCTGGCCCCCGGCTCAAAAGGGTTGCCTACCCCTGATCTAGAGTGTAATGTCTGTTGTTTCATTTGAGGCTGCAAAGACAGTGTACTTCACATGCACAGCCAGATGTTAATCAGGCTAAGACATAAAGAGGTTAGGACTCAGATGGCATCAAACGCCCTTGATCAGTGCATTAAGCTCCATTCCTCACTTGTTTACTGTGTTTGAAGAAAGTGAATGAGGAACACAATAATTGAACTATAGTCTCAAGGTGGCAGCTAAATCAATTCAACTTTCTCCTTTCTGTGGGGTCAACTTGGTTATCCTGGCAGGTGGGGCTTCCCCCTGCTTCCTTTAACTGTTGTGAGAATAACTTGACTGTCATCTGTAGTTGGATGATGTTGACTAATCCTCCTTTCTGTTCAGAGTTAAGGTCAGGTACAAAAAATTGGGGAAAAAACTAGAATTGTGTACATACTGCTAGTCATTTCTGCATCCTTATACAACACATTTTTAGATTAGATTCTGAATTTTATTTTATTTTTTTCTCATTTAAGATCAATATCCTATCTGTTATTTTTAGGATCTTTATGATAGCTTGCACAAAAAGATGCTTTCAGAGAAAGAAACTGTGAAAAAGTGAACAGTTTAGCTTTGATGTAATCTGAGAAAAATGATCTTTTCATGAATTTTTAATACGCTAATTACAAGTTCATTACATGAGTAGTGCAAGAAGAAAGGGGGGAAAGCAGCAGCAGTCTGGGTTAATGTTACATCCCAAAGGCAGTAGTGAATACAGCTTATTTTTTAAAAACTGCAAGCTTTTTTTTTTAACAATTCAAGATAAATTAAATATTCCAGTTTTAAAAATTTAGTTATAGTATATATTCTGTTGATACAAAACAATTGTAAATAGAATAGAAAAAGGTAAATAAGCAGGACAATTATAGAATTATATAATATATATGGTATATATTGACACATGGTTTAATGTATTTCAGTAAGACTATTCACATGGTTGTATGGCCAATCAGATTCTACTTTTCTGTAGTGTAAACTGTGCAATTCAGGCTGTAACCCAGGGTAATTTACTTGGAAGGGTTCTATTGAAATCACTCCCTAATATTTGAACGCAAAACGTAAGTACCACTGAATTCAATGAACATTTGTGTGGAAGATTGCAACCATAATGTATCAGCCAACATATTTAGATCTTTAATATGAGACTGCAGTATATGTGCACATAAACACATATACATTTGGGTGCATGTGTGTATATCGAGGACTACTCACTTGATTGGGTTTCACTAAGATTAAATACAAAACCAAGTTGTTGTTACAACCATATCTCATGGTAACTACCAGAAACAATATTTAAGAATAGTTATTGACAGAGCATATAGTTAAAACTGTGGAATTTGTTGTCATGGAATGTGGTAATGGAGACCAAGTTGGATGGCTGTTTGTTTATAAAATTATTTCAAGTCATTTTTCAGGCCAAAAAAGGCCACCTTTTCTGATTTACAATTGGTCACTTCAACACATAGCAAAATGAAAAGCAGGGGGAAAACAGTATTAAAAGCAGAATGCAGAAGTAATGCATTTAAAATCATGCTGAAGCCAAATAAATTAAAAATATTTTAACACATAAAGTAAGCAAAGATGAGGCCAGTTTTATGTCTTAGGAAGAGATGGCATTGTTTGGTGCTAACACAACGAAGGCTTTGTCTCATATTGAGATTAACATAGCCTCTCTTGGAGACAGAGTATTCAAAAGTGCCTCTGAGGCCAATTTTAAACAAAAGACATGGTTCATACCTGAGGTCTTTCATATCCCCTGATGCCAAAATATTTGCCACTTTAGAGATAAAACCCAGCACCTTTTCCACTTTAGAGATAAAAAACAGCACTTTAAATTTGCCATGAAACAAAGTAACAGGTGGTATAGCTGATTCCAAACCATTGTAATATTGGGCTCGTACAGACAGGCCAAAATAAAGCTGCTTTGGGTCACTTTGGAGGAATGCTGTTTAAATGACACAAACATCTCAAGAGGCCAGAAGCTGTGCCAAAGCTGCACTCCAGTCCTTAGGAGTGGAACATGGCTTTGGTGTGGATTTTGATCTCTTAGGATGCATGCATCATTTAAATAGCATACCTCAAAGTGACCCGAAGCAGCTTTATTTTGGCCTGTCTATTCGGGCTCATTGTCAGGCTATATATGACCAAAAGGATTCTGGCTGTACCATATTTTATTCCACTGGCAGTTTCAGAACACTTTTCAAGCTAGCCCTACACAGTATTTGTTGTAATAATTTAAGTGGCAGTTGTAATAATATTTTTAATTTCTTGGCTTCGGCATGATTTTAAATGCATTAAAGAATGGATCACTGTGGTGAGAATTGCCCTATCTAGAAAAGACTGCAACTAGCACAACTAGTTGAAGTTGGGCAAAGGTTTTTCTCTGATGCTAAGTCCAGAATCTGATTCTTTGGAGGGAGTGCGATTTCATCCAGAATAGGCCCTACAAGGTTGAAAAGGAGATTAAACAAATTCATGGAGGATAAAGCTATCAGTTGGTGCTAGTTTTATTACTATATGTTACCTTTAGCAACAGAAGCAGTGTGCCAGTGAATGACATTTGCCTGGAAACAACGAGATGAATTTGTTGGCATCATTTTTCATATCTGTCTGGGCCATTGTAGAAAGTAGGGTCCTGGGGTAGGTAAGCTTTTTTCCCCTACCCAACTCTCATATTTTTACTGTATAGCAGTTTATTTTTTAAACCATAATCACTTCTCTTTCTTTTATAGTGAAATCCTTTTCCATTTTAAGGCAATAGCCTCCTATTGACCCTATTGACTACAAATTCACCTTTGGTGTCTTTTCGTTGGCTCTATTACTTTTCTCCCTTTTCTTCCTGCTGGGATCAAAGAAGTCTCATTATCCTGGAGGAGGGAGAAAACATTTTACCTTTTGAATGTTATCTGTGAGAGAATTTTGTAGCTTTTAACATACCATACTGTATTTTTTTTTCAAATCCTGCCACTATCACTGGATTGAAAGAACTGATTTTCTGATTTAGAGGCTGGCAAAACTCAAGAAAACATGCAGGTTTTTTTTTTCTTTTCAAAAGTCAAAGAAGTGTGGGAGCAAATTTTTATTTTAGACTTGTTGTGTTTAAGGGATGTGCGCTGATGAATGTTTTTATGGTACTTGAAGCATTCTTGGGATAGGTTTACAGAGTTTTGCTTGAGGACCTTGTTACCGTGAAAAATATTTTAGCTGATAGTATGAGGGGTGCCTGCTTTATTGGGAAAGGATTAAAAAGTTAGTTTAAAGTCATTACAGTAAGCTACATTTTCTAGACTGACAGTGATTGAGGTATGTTAGTAGTAGCTCAGATGTGTATCCTCAGATGCCTGAGGATATAAACGTGTTTTACTATACTTTAAAGACTCAGCAAACACATGCAACATACTCCCCCTTTCCCCCAGTCAAAGCTACTGTGATACCAAACTTGTTTCACCATGCATTTGGTTTCTTACAAATGCTTTCAAGAGTCATAGTAGTATATCATTTAATAAAGTAGCACAGTACAGTATGTGGGAATGAAAGAGATAATAATTTTTGGTGATTGTTCACATCATTACCTAGTCCCCGCCTCATAACATCTGAAGAGATAGAACTGATTATTTGCGTCGTCAAATATACTAGGACAACTGATTAAGTATTAACCAAACATTTAAAGCTTTGATTACAAATTAGTTTTTCTAGTCAAAAAGGTTATAGCAAAGAACTACACCCATCTCCATCCTCCAAAGTAGCCTTCCGTCAAGTTGGCAGCTGCTCTTTCCATCTCTGTCCCTTGATTGTAACTTGACAACTGTGGGGCAGAACAGTATTTGTGGTCCAGAGACTATTACAGCAGTGTAAAACATTCATGGACCCCACAGCTGACTAGAAAAGACCAAAAAAACTGCCACCTTTCTATAGAATATTACTGTAATTACTGACTGGTAAAAAAGCAGGCAAAAAGTAATTACTGACGGGTTAAAAATAATCAGTTGACTATATGTGACTAGGAAATAGATTGACATCAAAACTCTGTAGAGGAAATGCATAATGCTGTGGTACCACAGAGTCTTCAGAAGATGGCAGGCCAGCAAAAATAATTTGTAATTGAGGAATTGGGTTACAAAAGCTTTACCATAGCAAATACAAATTAGATTTGGGCATCTCTGTAAGTATGCATGTCTGCTTTTTTCAGAATATTCATAATTTGGTACAATATATCCTGTATATAATATGCTCCTGATTTGATACTGGAGGGGGGGCTTTGTAAGAATCAATAGAGTCTCCTGGTTATTTTGCTAGTATTTCTTATTATATTTTCTTTTAACTGGATACATTGTACTTAGATATAAACACTTTGAAAAAAGCAGACGTGCAGGCACTATACTTAACCTGCACACTTCACATCATTAGTCCATAGCCTGCTCACCTGGCTTGCCTCAATTCATTTTATAATGGGAAAACAGGTGTTTCAACAGGTTATTTAAACAGGATACTGTGACTTTATTATTTCCTATTAAAGGCTTTGATTCACATAGTGTACCAAAGCTCTATCTCAAAATGCCTTCTATGAAAAGGGGATTTGTTGGGCAATGGTTTGTTTTTGTCTTATAAATATAATGACCATCATACCCTTTCTTAGCAAATGACTAAATGTCTAGCAAATCTACCAATTTCCAGCTTTTATTCATGTTAGAACATATGGGTGAATGACTCCATACATAATGAAAAAACATGATTTTTTTATAGCTTTTGTGTTTGATCAAGTGTTACGTTACCATCTTCAAAGTCCATTCTGGCTAATCTTTGTAAGCCTCCCTGATTGCATCTTGTAGAGGGGTGGGATATGAATAATAATAATAATAATAATTATTATTGTTATTATTAATCTGGCATGCTTAATAATTAGTGCATTTCTAGACCAGTTACTTTTATACTGGTGGAAGCATTCCCTAAGCAGAAATCTGCTTATAATGCTTGTGCTGGCAAAAAGTGGCAAAGTGATCTTTGCTTCCTTTAGTTCTATTTCCCTTGAAAATTTTGAAGTGGTGTCTGTCTTACAAGAGAGCAGTTCTACCAACAAGTGGTTGGAGAACTGTGGTTTTTGGATTTTTTTGGATGAGGAAAGGGCATTGATCAGGAACTGGAAAGTGGAAAGCAGACAGATAAACGAAGCACAGACATTAGTGTGTGCTTTTTGTATTCTTCCTAGGTATCTAATTTTAAACTGACATAAGAAAAGGGTTTTAAAGTTATATTTCTCATTGCAATATGGACATGTTAGAGAGGATATATTGGTTGCTTTTGGAGGACTTATCAGCATAACAAACTAATTAAAATGTTTTCACATCCACAATTTGATCAATGTTTTGGTACTGATGAATCTCTCAAGGCACAAGTGGCAAATTTATTAAACAAGTATTGACAATTAGCTGTTGATGAGATATTTTAAGAACCCGAGAGAAGTTAGTCCCTTCTCACCCTGGCCAACTTGCAAATGATTATGTTGTCTTTGGCCTTCTCCAAACGGGCCTTGTAGCATGTAACTAATACGTGCTAGCATTGCCTCGGGCCTGTACACATGGCTGCCGCCATTTTGACGTGATGGCTGCGCCACATTCAAATGGTGCGGCGCAGGCGTGATGTCTTCGCGCCGCGTCAGGCCACTTGTGGTGGCCTGACTGCAGTGGAGGAAGGAGCTCCAAAATGGAGCTCCTTCCTGGAAGGCGCCTCGTTCCCGCGGCAACTAGATTGCTGCAGGAATAGCACCAGGGGGAGCGGCCCCTTTCTCCCCTGGCTGCGGCTCCCGGGGTGTCCTGGGGCATGAAGTCCCAAGGACACCCTTTTTTGGGACCACATTCTCCTCCTCCCCCAAAGTTGGCAGATGACCAGAATTATCTTTTCGAGACAGCATAGCATCATAAAGCCGGAAGAGACCCATGCACCGTGTGACACCCCAGAAGGCGGGTGACACCAGGCTCTATGGCCCCCTCCCACACCTCCCTGCCACATGCCACAGCATCCCAGGGCACCCTGGCCTCCCTGCTCAGCGCAGCTTTACTCATGTGTAAAGCTGTGCCAGGCAGGGAAGTGAGAGCGAGTCCTCTCCTGAAGCCCCCCCCAGCCCCCCCACCAGGTGACCCCCCAGTGCGGGATACCATTGAAGAGACCTGAATTGCCATCCAATCTGACCCTCTGCCATGCAGGAATACTGAATCAAAGCATTTCTGCCAGATCACCATCCAGCTTCTGTTTAAAAACTTCCAAAGAAGACTCCACCACATTCTGAAAGAGTGTGTTCCACTGTTGAACAGCTCTTACCATCAGAAAGTTCTTCCTAAGATTGAGGAGTAATCTCTTCTCCTGTAGTTTGAATCCATTGCTCTGTGACCTATTCTTTTGAGCTTCAGAAAACAAATTTGCTCTATCTTCAGTATAACATCTCTTCAAATATTTACACAGCGCTATCATATCATCTCTTAACCTTCTCTCCTCCAGGTTAAACATACCCAGTTCCCTAGATCACTCCTCATAGAGTATGGTTTCCTACTTTTCACCATTTTCGGTTGTCAACATCAGTTTCTTTACTTGCATCTCACCCCACTAAGAACAATTTAAATAGTATAAACAATAAATCAGGTAAATGCTTGAGACTCTGATACATGGCAAAAAACTTAACCATATGGCACCTTTCTGCCCTCACCATTTTCTCCATTTTTAGCACACTCTAATTTTGGAGTAAGGATAAGGAAAAGCAGTTCATACCTGGAAGAGCAAAGGGATAATTAAGCTCAGAGGTTTGTGTAACTCCAGCAGATTATTAACAAATGAGTAACTACAGTAACTGAGACTGTTATACTTTGGGCATATGAGAAGACATTACTCACTAGAAAAGACAGTAATCCTTGGTGGGGTAGAATGCAGTAGGAAAAAAAAGGAAGATTGCATTACAGATGGACAGGCTCACAGCCATGGCCCTGAGTCTGCAAGACCCAAGCAGGGCTATTGATGAAAGAGTGAGTTGGAAATCCCTTATTTATAGGGTTGCTATAAGTTGACGTTGACAGCAGTTAATAACAACTGCAGTGGAAATCAGGAAAAAATTAAAAAAATGTTTTCAGTTAATATACCTGAAGACATTGAGATCATGGGGAGGAGGCATTTTTGTGTGAAGATGAGCTTGTATAGTAAGTACAGTCCGCCCTCGCCGTATGTGTCCTCACCGTATGCAGCTTTAAGCTTACGCGGACAGCAAGCTGCAAGGGACAAAACGACACAGGTGCTGCAGTTCTGTGTGCGCTGTGGCACGCAGCAACAGGCCACTATTCAAACATATAGGACACCAGCATATTTGAAATTTGCCTTATGCGGAGGCCCACAGGATGGATCCCCCATGTATGGCAAGGGTGGACTGTAGGATCTTGGCACAGAAGTGCCTCATGCAGGAGTTTTGCTTGTATTTCAGTTAAAAATAAGATCAAACATTTTCCATATTTAAAGACCAATACTTAGAAAAATTTGAGCTACTTTGTAGCCTCCTCTTCCTGTAGTGCTGATTTCGAATCCTTTGGAGCAGGATGGGATTTGCAAATGACTAACAAATAACTTTGAAGTAACTGACTTTCTCTTCAATTGGGATTTGCTCACATTATAATTCAGCACCAAGGATCTCAGTGGAAACCTCATCATAGACTTCATCAGGCATTGAGTTAAGTTGCTGATATTATTAATAAGTATTTTGTGGAAATAATTCATAGTTCCTTAATGTTTTTTGACTCATCAGTTAGTCACTTCCTATTTTCCATGGCCATGTACAGTGGATCCTTGTTATACGCTGGGGTTTGGTTCCAAGATCCCCTGTGTATAACAAAATCCGTGTATGCTCAAGTCCCATTAAGTATAATGACATAGCAAAATGGTGTCCCTTATAAAAAATGGAAAATCAAGGTAAATTTATACTTTTTTGGAACATTTTCAAACCGTGTATGCTTGAATCCGTGTATAAAAAATCCGTGTATAAGAAGGGCCGACTGTACATAGTTGTATGTAATTCAGCATTCTTTAAGACTTTTAATGTTAACACCTGGTAAACCTGGAGAAGAGAAGGTTGAGAGGTGATATGGTAGCCCTGTTTAAATATTTGAAATGATGTCTTGAAGAGGGAGCAAGTTTGTTTTCTGTAGCTGCAGAGAACAGGACCCAGAGTAGTGGATTCAAACTACAGGAAAAGAGATTCCACCTAAACACTAGGAAGAATTTCCTGACAATAAGAGCTATTCAATAGTGGAGCACACTCCCTCAGAGTGTGGTGGGGTCTCCTTCTTTGGAAGTCTTTAAACAGAGGCTGGATGGCCATTTGTTGAAGATACTTTGATGCTGTATTCATGCATGGCAGGAGACTGGACTGGAGGGCCATTGTGGTTTCTTCCAACTCTATGATTCAACCTAAAAATGAGGAATAGTTATTAGCAGTAGCTTTCTTACTTGAATGTATACTTGCCTGCTTCTTACTATACTTTTAATGTCCCTTAAGAGGCATAAAAATTCTTTATGCTGTTTTTCCTGCTGAGCTGGAATGTTCCGTCTATCATGTGCCCAAACACCTCATCAATTTCTTTGCCATTTTAAATGTAAAAGGATCTTCTAATTGCATACTCTGTGCCTGTGGTAGTTTGGTCCCTATGGCCTTCAATTTCTTTAATATGTCTTGGCTTTTCCTAGAGAACTAATCTTCTGTGCTGTGAATGGGAATGAAAGCCTCAGGTCGTCTATCATATTAAGAAATATATATATATATATATATATATATGAAAATTCATTCTCCTTTTCTTGGGCAAGATGGAAGTTAGGTAATCTTTTAACGTAAGTAGATATTTATATATGCTTGAAAATTGAGCTGTTCGTCTACAGTGGCTATGGATAACAAGAGTGGTGGAGTGGATTTCTCTCATCAGAAAGGTTGAAGAATGGTTGTTTGAGGTATATTGTCATGGTTGTTCTCATTTGAAAACAATTCTCACTAGCTAGGTTTGTTCCACGTTATGTTCTTTACAATGTTACATTTCAATAGATTTGCAATTTTATCTGTGATTGTCATGTTCAGCTTCTCAGGATTAAGGGAACAAGGGAATTTAAATAGGTGTTAGATGTGTGTGGGTTTAGATCTTCTATGGCTAAGCAGGTGGGTCAAGGATAGGAAACACGTGAGATGCAATCCATCTCTTTCCAGAAGTCCACCCTCATGGAAACACAGCCCATAGTCCAAGAATCCAAATTGTTATTGGCATTACCATCTGCAGAGCCAGTTTCACATCTGCTATTTTCCTCTCCCTTCATGGACCATGCTCTACAACTGGAAGAAGAGATGAGATGACAACCTGTGCATCCATCTCTTTCAGCTTCCTACTCAAAGCCTCATAATCCCTATTCTAAAGGCTATGCCTTACTGTATCATTGGTTCCCACATGGACCAAAAGGAAGGAGCAATGGTCAGTAGGCTTGACAAGTCTTCTCAGACTCTGTCACATCACAGATTTTAGCCCCAGGGAGACAACATACCTCCTGAGACATCTTGTCAGGCCCACAAACCACTGCTTTCATACCCCTCAGCAAAGAGTCTCCCACCACCACCACATGCCTCCTCTGAGGCTTAGCAGCATCTGTTCCCTTCAGTGGTACTCCCAGAGTCCCCTGGACTGTCTCTGAAGTCTGTCCCTACTGCTCTTCTTCATCATTCCTGTTAAGGGAGAGAGCTTCAAATTGATTCTGTAGCTGCAAGCTCCCAGAATGATCCCTGATTTCCCTACTTCTATGTGTGACATTCCTCCAACCGTCTGCCTCCTGTGTATGTGAAGTGACCTCCTCCCCAGCAACATCCTCTGTGTGTTCCCTGTCCAACACCGTCCAGTCCATTCTGCCCAGGAAAACCTCTTCCTCCCCAAGATGCTGGAGTGTATCTACTCGGGCGTCCAGCTCCTGGACCTTCTCTTCCAAGAGGGCTACCAAATTGCACTTGGTGCAGGTGAAGTTTCCCAGATCAGTAAGCAAGAAGACACACATTCCACAAGTGTTGCAGGTGATTGCAGCAGGTCCACCAGTGTCCATATTAAGAAGTCTTAGGTAAGGAATGAAACAGGACTGTGGGCTTCCCCCTCAAAACGTTTCCCTGTTAAACACCAGTGTAAAGGACCCTTGTTGGCTTGGCCTTTGTCCCCAAGCTCTGTTAGCGAGCTCAATCAACTGGGCCTGTAGTAATCTAGAGAGCTCCTAGGTTCCTTTGGAGGCAAATGTCTGATCCACTTCCTCTGAGCAAAAGTCTCCACAAGCCCCTTAAATAAATAAGTGAAAAAGTGAGAGTGAAAATTAAAGGAGAACCTCTCAAACCCTGTTCCCAGATCACCTCCTCCTCTGTATTCTAAATCCTTCTTGACTGTAAAAATTGGGCTGCTAGCTCTGCTCCCCAGTGACCCACAGAAATGACTCATAGTTTAAAAAGTTTAAAAACTCACCCAGCCAAAATGGCCACAGAGTTGTAAACACTCTCCAAAATACAGGACCATAGACATGGAATTCTAATTATTAATATCTATGGTCCTGTATTTTGGAGAGTATTTACAATTCCACTGAATTCTTTGGAAGACCTTTTCTCATTGCAGCCAAAACCCATTGGGCTTTTTAAACACTGAATAAACAGTTGACCATCCTAGAGCACATGGAACTTGTCTCTGCACTGGTTTCCACTTATATCTTTATACTGTACTGGCTCATGTGCTTGACTGTATGCATACAAAAAGTTACTTCATAATAAAATTGTAAAACAATTAAAAAATATCCTGTAAAGATTCTGTTCCTCTTTGCTGTTTCTGTTTGTCCTTTCCCCGTAATTTCCCATTTGTTACTGAATGCCTGTATATAGGGATTGTTTTCTACTTTATTTTTTGTAAAAATTGCCAGAACATTTTAGATCGGGGTGGGCAAAGTATTGCTCCAGATATTGCTGAATTACCATTTCCAGCACTCCTCAGCATTGGTTACGTTGGTAAGGGGTGAGTGGAGTTGCATTCCAACAACATCTGGAAGACCACACTTTGCTCACTCCTGCTTGGGGCATTTTAAACATAAACTCCTCCATTGCCTTCAGGCTTGTGGGGAAAATGAATTCAGAACTGTTCAAATACTGATACAACATAATTACTCATCATGTAGTCAAAATCAGAATCCAAAGATTGGATTAACTCTAGAGAAGCATTTTGATAAAGAAAGGTGAAATGCTGTAGTGTTATTTCTCATAGAATCTTCCATATATGGCTGAAAGATACTGTATTAACTCACTGAAACTTATGGGTTGGACTTAGTATTCATTGAAATTAATGATTCAGTTTAAATCACAACTTTATGTTGATTTCTCTGGGACCTACTACCCATTTGCCCTGGATAGAACTGGGTAGATCCGGTTGCCTCCATACCGAATCAGCCCAGTTACAGGTGCCCACTACCCTTTACCTTGATCGGGGCAATTTGCCCCCTCTGAAGTTCACATTTGCAGTACCGCTTTAAAATGAAGGCTCCTTTGATGTCAATCAAATTCACTCCAGCTTTTGTCAAAGGTGACATATTCTACAGCCATTGGCCAACTGAATGGGTGCTTTCCCCCTCCTTTAAAAAAAAAACTGGCGGCAGTGTGTTTAAAATTTAAAAACCTCCAGGAGTGTGTGTGTGTGTGTTGTGTGTATTACCTTAAAACGACCTCATCCTGTAGTTTTCTTGGGAAGACTGGTTCTGAGGAAATTTGCCTTGCCTTTGCCCTGAGGCTGAGAGAGTGTGACTCCCTCAAAGTCGGGTTTCCACAGCCTTCCCTCTGAATACCAGCCTCTAGCTTCCCCTTCGTTTCCAGCCCAGCATTTCCTCATCTTTGGAACCACTTCCCTTCCCTTCCCTTCCAGCCTAGCGCATTCACATAATCTGTCACAATAATAATAACAACAACAACAACAAATGTCGCTTACATGGGAGGCTACCTGAATGCCATCTCTTCCACCCCAGAATGCCACCTCTCCTTACATACACACATGTAGCACAAGCATTCACACATTGTATCAATTTGCCAAATTGAAAGGAAAACATTTGTAATATTTACATTGTAGCATTCACATATTACACACAAAAAATATCAATATGTATCAACCTGTAGAACAAGCATTCGCATAATCTGTCTTAATAATAATAATAATACCTCACCTCAGAATGCCATCTCTGCATCCTCTTTCCTTGCTTTCCCTCCGATTGCCACCCCAGAATGCCATTACATACACATATGTAGCAAAAGCATTCACACATTGTAGCAATTTGCCAAATTGAAAGGGAAACATTTGTAACATTTGCATTGTAGCATTCACATATTACACACACAAAAAATAATTTTAAAAAAGCCTCTTGCAAAGTGAGGTGCCCTGCCGGCAGCAAGCAAACAAAAGGGAAATGTAGCATAAGCAGACACATTCTATCAATATATATCAACCTGCAGAAAAAGCATTCGCATAATCTGTCACAATAATAATAATACAAAAAAGAGAGAGAGAAAAAGCTGCCTGCGAGAGGGAGGTATGTTCTGCCCTCTGCCCTCCCTCTGACCTAAATCTCTCCCCTGAACTTGACCTGATCATGACTGGGGCCAAGTTCACATTTGCTGGCAGCAGGGAAGAAATGGGTTTTCCTAAAAGACATGGGAAATGATCCACTTTTGGAAAAAACTGCTCTAAGGAGGATTTGCCCTATTTCAGGTGTGTAAAAACCTAATTCTGATGTGTTTAAACTGGTGCCAATGGGAACTTCCGACCTTTAATCCGGGTTACAGTTTGGCACAAAAGGTAGTCTGAATGGCCCCCAAGTATTCTAGCTGGACTCCATTCGAAAGAGGCTAACAGCACAATCCTGTATGTGTTGATTCAGAAGTCAGTTCTGTGGATTGAATACAACACTGGATTTGGACGTAGACAACAGTGATTTTTCCTTTGCACTGCAACTCCTGTGCTGGAAGCCTGGGAAAATTTCTGTATCTGGTTTAAGGATGGCTCCTAGAGCTTTAATGAAGGGAAAGAAAAGAAATTTGGTCGTGTGTGCCAGCAGGATGCAGGGTTTCATCCACTGAGTAATGCCTATTCCCAACTAAGCAAGTACAGTGGACCCTTGTTGTACACTGGGGTTTGATTCCAAGATCCCCCATGTATGCTCAAGTCCTATTAAATATAATGACATAGCAAATGGTGTCCCTTATAAAAAATGGAAAATCAAGGTTTGATATTTGAAACTTATACTTTTTAAAAAATATTTTCAAACCGTGGATGCTTGAATCCGTGTATAAAAAATACATGTATGAGAAGGGCAGACTATATAGCAACATGCACCTTGCCCACTGTGTCATTTTGGCAGCCCCCTGCCAGTCTCTGTGGCCACTTGCCCAGGTTCTGCCTCCAGAAACATGTATGGTATGTACACTTCATAGTAATCTGTGCAACTATATGTGGTAATTATACAGATCCAGAAATTGCCTCCTACAAACAGAAGAATTTATTTCATTCATGATAGGCTTTTGATCTGGCAGAAGAATCACACATAGAATGTGGGAATGAGTGCTTTATGTCTACTATTCGCTATGGAGTAGTAGTAGAGATGAAATATTTTTCTTTGTTTTGCCAACGTGAATGGTTGTTTCTTCTGTTGTTGTTGTTGCTGCTGTTGTTGTTGCTGCTTGTTTTACTCTTCAAAAATTGGCCAAATAATTTAGGTGTTCCTTACAGATCCTTGTAGCTCCATTTGTAACAAAAATAAAAAAAAAATGTAATTTGTGCATAAACTGTTCTGTTAATGTATGAAAGATGCTAATTTTATGTGTAACCAAGTTATACTTAATATAAGATTGAGAGACAGAGAGAGCGCCAAAACTTTGTAGATGGGAAGGGTCTAAAGTGCCTTGTGCCACCAGAAGTTTTTTTTCTTAATTTTCTTAATTCTTTTAAAGATTTATATCCTACCTTTCATGCTAATGGCTCCTGCTTACGACAAATTATAGTGATTCAAATGTAAAACAACCCTCCTTTCTAGGTAGTAAGGTAGCCTGAGAGACGGTTCAGAAAAGTGAACCATGGATGGAACCATGGATGGCCCAGTCTATGGATCTCTAGCCCACCAATATTGCAGTTCTACTGTACAAGATCTTGAAACTGGTGTATCCTCGCACAGTTTCTCCAGATGTTTGTTGCATGGCCATATAAAGAGGAAATAGTGTAGCACTACCAGGGGCACAATATTTCATAATGTTTCTGTGTGTGTACTCATACTAGACATGACTCCAAGGGAGCAGCAAGTGCTCCCCCCCCCCCAAAAAAAATATTGCCTGTTAGATTGTTATTCCCCCAGCTTTTAAGTCACAATGCATTACGGTCCCATACAGCATGCATTCAGTCATTTCCTCCATAATTGTTGCCATCTCTTTGCTCAACCAAATCATTTTTGTTGAGTCACTACTGACTAATGGGAATAATGTCACTATTTCCTAGATAGTAAAATCTTTCTTTTCTAGCTTTCATGAATTCAATTTGTAGTGTTAACTGTTTGGCTGACTGGTGATTAGTAGCTTTAATTCTGTGAGAACATTATGAGCAGGGGGTGTCAAACAAGGGTAACATTCTTATTTCACGGCTGTTGATAATGTTGAATAGACGTAAAGAACTGCAAATAATTTCACAGTAAAATTATGTACAAAATGTACTTGCCTGATTTTGGTACATTTGTAAAGTTTAGATAGAACAATAGCTATTCATATAATAGAATATCCCTTTCATAAGTAATGCTTGTATCTGTATTTGGAGAGTATAAAGGTGATTTTAGAGATTAGCACTAAAGGTAAATAAGATCACATAGCCACTTCCTTTGTCTGTAATGGAGATTGCAGAGTAGGTGTCTTGGCTCCCTTTGATGTTTTTATAAAACAGATAAAAATGCATAAATTGCTTATAATCAGAGATGAATTAAAGCCAAATAGCATCCCAGAGGACAAAACACCCCAGGCACCCATCAGCAGCCAAACCAAATGACAGACCCGGAGGAAACTTCAAAGCTGCAAATATAACTGCCATGATATCCACAAAGAATCTAGATGCTAATAGAAACCTAATTTTCACAGTTCTGAGGTATCCAGATTTTTTTTTGGGGGGGGGGGGGAAGGGAGGGCGTGAGAGGAAAAGAAAAAAGTACTCATAAGATCTACTTTTTAAAATGTTTTGTTTTACTGTTCTTTCAAGAAAGCATAATGTTACAACAATTGGTCAGGAACACAGAAAGGTCCAGAAGAGTAAAAATACTGGATATGGAAAGTATTGTTTGAAACATCAATATATTACTTAAGCAATAGGATCATATATTTATTACAAATTGTCTCATTTGTTATATTTGATGTACAAATATGCTCAATTCCTAAAAGGGCATGCATGGGAAAAAGACAATTTATGTCACACTGAGATTAAAGCGGGATGGGAGTGTGAAGGGAAAGGTTAGATGGTTGCCTGCAGTGGTTAGGATAATTTTTGTTCTAAAAGTGCAAATAAAATGCCCCCAAACTACTTTATTTTGAATATTTTAATAATCATACATTAATACTAATATAATTTTCCTATTAATTTAGTTTGAATGTTTTTTTGTGGATAAAATGTTCTACTGTAGCTTTGTAGGAAAAGCTTTGATATAACAGCAGCGTTGTAACAGGTGGTAGATGTTACCAATTAAAGAAATAAAGTTTTGTTTGAAAAACTTTAAAAATAAGTAGCATACATTATAACTCTGGATTTCATATCAGAGCACACATAGAGGTAAGAAATGTGAAATGCATGTATCGGATGAAAAGTGACTAAAAAGAAATGCCAATCTGCATTTTTCATCTAGAAGCATGTGAAAAGTTAAAAACCTCTTTCTATGTCTTTGATGTTTGGATATACCATTCCAAAGTGTATGCTGCCTTTCTGTGGTTACAAATTCATATTCTCTCTCTCTCTCTCTCTCTCTCTCTCTCTCTCTCTCTCACACACACACACACACACACACACACACATTTTGGGGTGGGGGGATACTGGCAAGAGGCCAAATTGCAATCTTGTCTGCCTAGAAAACATAACCTTTTCTGTCCATTAACATTCCTGGGGCATATTTTAACTTGGCAAAAGTATGCTTCTTATTAGTCTACTAATAACTTTTCCTGAGTTCATTTTTCTCCACCTCCCTCTTAAGAATCTTTGGGATCCTGACATGGTAGACTTTGTCAGAAGTCTCAGTTTTAGTTTTACAGTATGAAACATCAAGCTGTCATTTAATCCTTGGCTTCCCTTTGAGACTGTGTCTGCACTGCAGAAATAATCCAGGTTGACACAACTTTAACTGCAACAGCTCAGTGCTGTGGAATTCCGGGAACTGTAGTTTGTTGTGGCATGAGGGCTCTCTGACAGAGAAGGCTAAATGTTTCACAAAACTACAGTTCCCAGAATTCCACAGATTGAGACATGGCTGTTAAAGCGGTGTCAGCCTCCAGTGCAGATACAGTCCAAAAAACCTTTCCTTTACCTGTAGGAACTACTATCGGACAGTTTCTAATGCAGTAGTGAGAGATTTAATATGGCCTGAATAGACTCTTGCCTGACCACAGCTCATTGGTAGAATGTATTATTTCAGTGACTATGAAAAAAATGTTCTGAATGCCATTCATAAACATCTTGATATCAACACTGCTTTATCAGTGATTGCTGTAAATAATTTTGCATACAGTACTTACATAAAAACTCATGAATATGTTATGTGCATTCAAACTCATAAGTATGTAATTGTCACAATATTTTTTAAAGGTTAATTTTCTTTGCCTACACTTTTCCCCCTTTCTGTGAAAGTTGATTGGATCCAAAGCAGACTCTAGTGTTCTACTGTCTACAGCTGGCTTTTGATCCAGTGGCAGAATCCCACTAATTGAAGGGGTTAGAAAGGATTCTTCCAAATTCTCCATCTTCCCTGATCCAGAGTCTCCCAGCCTTTTAAAAAATCTGGAGGATTAGAATACCTTCCAGTGCAGCAAGAAGAAGAAATAAGTGAAAATTGCCTGTGTCTGCTTCCTTCTGCTTCGATCAGAAACAAGTCTCGATCCAACTCAAAATCTAGATTGGTATATTCATGTTAACTTAGGTTAACAGTTGATGCATCTGATGATCTGATCTCTTTTTTTGATAGATGAAGGGTAGATTAAGGGAATGTTGTAGACGTAGCATATCTTGGTAGACGAAGGGAATGCTGTAGACATAATATATCTTGAGGTCAGTAAGTTCTTTGACAAGGTCCCCCACGATAATCTTGCAAACAAGCTAGTAAAATGTGGGTTAGACAATGCAACTGTTGCATGGATTTATAATTGGTTGACAGGCAGAACCAAAGGGTGCTCAAAAATGGCTCCATTTCATCTTGGACAGAAGTGACCAGTGGGGTCCCACAGGGTTCTGTCCTGGGACCAGTGTTATTCAACATCTTTATCAATGTCTTGGATGAAGTAATAGGGGGCATGTTTATGAAATTTGCAGATGACACCAAATTAGGAGGAGTAACTAATACCCCAGAGGACAGGATCAAAATTCAAAATGACTTTAATAGATTAGAAAGCTGGTTCAGAGCTAACAAAATGAATTTAAATATGGAGAAATGTAAGGTACTACATGTAGGGCAAAAAACTGAAATGCATAGATATAGGTTGGGGGACACCTGTCTTAAAGAGACTACGTGTGAAAGGGATCTAGGAGTCCTAGTAGGCTGGGCACCACAGTTCGAAAAGGATTTTGAGAAGCTGGAGTGTGTCCAAAGGAGGGTGACTAAAATGATGAAAGGTCTGGAAACCATGCCCTTTGAGAAGTAACTTAGAGAGCTGGGGATGTTTAGCCTGGAGAAGAGATAGCATTCTGCTGACATTGAAAAAAGCAAAGTTGTGCATACAGCAATGCTCCACAGTGCGGTTGCACGTTGTGCATTGAAGTTGCACTTTCAGTTGTGCATTGCACATTGTACAATGACACCCAGTCATTGATATATACTGCACAATGTTGCTGTTCTGCATGGGGGTTGTAGGATATCTCAGCATTTGAATATTAATGCCATACTGGGGAAAGTTGGATTGCAGCCAGAATATCTATGTCTATGTCTCTATTCTCCATGGCTACTATAATCTTCACAGCTACAGCTGACAAAAAAGACAAGTTGGCCAGATCCCATGGTCAGTTTTAGAAAGATGTATTTTTCAAGAGGAACTCCCACCACTGAGGGTTTGTTTAATACCCGTGGCTTAAAAGTTCCTTTATTGTTTTGTAGTTTTCAAAGGATCACAGTAAACGACAGTATATGCTTGGGTACTGGTGCTGAGAACCTGAGTGATGCAAACACTGTGCATGTCTGAGTGGGAGGCGCAGAAGACACAGGTTAGTGACCTGTGACTTGTGTGAGACATCTCTGCACAGTAGTAATGTAGCTACTTACTTCCCATACCCTTACTTCCCACTTGCACAAAATGAATTCTGATTAGTGTAACAGACTGGCAAAACTTAATTTTTGAACCAAGTTATAGAATGTTAGTTTAGTAGCTTAATCAGCTGAATGAAGAGTTTTTCATAGTTGTGCATGCCTTGATCGCTTTCAGGCGAAACTGTTTTAATGTCAGCTGAGATTGTCTTTCGAAGAGTATCTGAATCCTGAGGTTGATGTAAAGTATAGCAGGATTAAGCAAATGTGTGTGTGCGTGCCTTAGTGTTATCTTAGGCAAGGAATAGTCACATGGTTTTGCCAGTTCCTTCCTCTGAAATAAAGCTTACTGCACCTGGCATTCCTTGGTGGTCTCCCATCCAAGTACTAACCAGGGCTGATCCTATTTAGTTTTCAACAGCAGATGTGATCTGGTGCCTTTAAATGATCATTTGGTGCCTTTATTGTATCAGCAGCATTGGCTCCCAGTCTGTGAAGGTAAGAGCTTCTCAGTAGTGATGCCCAGGTTACAGAAGTTCCAGATGTTGGTAGTTTGGCTAGCCCCTTCTCTGTATACATTTTAAGTGTCAATTAAAAACTTACCCTTTAGTTTTTAAATTGTTTTAAAATATACTTATTAAGTCCTTGGAAGTCTTCACTTTGTGGAACTGGAAGACAGGATAAAATATTTTTACACATGATTATTTGGGTAGTAAAATATATTACTTTTGGCTACACTGTTGTGCTACCCCTGCGGGGATTGGTTTGGCCCATTGGCTGAGAAAATCCTAAGGAAGGGGCTGTACATGCTGGCTGAGTTCAGAGGAAGAAGAAGAGAACTGGAGCTGGGGAGGAGCTGCACTTGCCAGAGCTCAAGAGTCTGCCCTTTTAACTTTGAATAAGGTAGTGGGATTTAAAATCCAAAATTATCCACATGTGTTTCTGATATAGTGATTCCTTTTCTGTCTGACAGTTCAATGTACACTAACTTTGTTTCATGCATATTATTACAAATATTATGTATAAAATTATCTGCAGGCTTTGTGTATAAGGTGTATACAAAACATAAACAAATTTCTTGTTTAGTCCTGAGTTCCATCTCCAAGATATCTCATTATGTATATGCAATTATTCCAAAATCTGAAAAAAAATCCCAAACACTTCTGGTCCCAAGTATTTTGGATAAGGTAGATTTAACCTGTAGTGTAATTTCTGTATCATATTTCCTTCTATTCTGTTCTATTCTGTTTTTGAGAAATTGCATATGTGTCAGATTTCATGCATAATTTGTACTGCTTAAATATATATACGGATTCAATACACTGCCCCATAGAACCTGGAAAGAGGTACAGTGGGCCCTTCCCTTATGTGGGGGGTTCTGTTCCAGATTCCCCCGTGTAACAGGGAATCCGCATATGCTCATGGCCCATTGCAAACAATGGGGTGTGTGCTCGGGGCTCGGGGCAGTGTGCACGCCATTTGTTTAATTGTCATGCAACTTCCGCGTAAGCTGGAAGCTGTATATTGTGTGCCCGCATATGGTGCGGGCGCACTATACTTACTAATTAGGACTTAGTGTTAGCTTACTGTTGGGAAGAAAAGAATTTCAATGTGAAGAAAAGTCTTCAAAAAAAGAAAGAGAAGCCAATTGTATTGAGCATTCTGGGCTCTAGGCTGCATAACCCGATCAATTTTGAAGACAGATGATTCAAAGAGAAGAAAGCCTATGGACATCCTGTAAAAAGATTCCCTGGTGACTTTATTTATTGCATATATTAGGATCATTTCAAATGTACAAATCATTTCCTATAGTGTATATACAGTGGACCCTTGTTATATGCTGGGGTTTGGTTCCAAGATCCCCCGTGGATAACAAAATCTGTGGATGCTCAAGTCGCATTAAATATAATGACACAGCAAAATGGTGTCCCTTATAAAAAATGGAAAATCAAGGTATGATATTTGAAATTTGTACTTTTTTGAAACATTTTCAAACTGTGTATGCTTGAATCCGTGTATAAAAAAATCCATGTATAAGAAGGGCCGACTGTAATTCCAATGGGAATATTATACAGTCAGTATAATTGTTTCATTCAATCATTCTCAGCATACTCATGTAGAAGTAAAGAAAAAGAATGCTGTACTAGAATCCACCAAGAAATTATAGATTAGGCTTGAGAGCATGTAGAATAATCTGTTTTGGAATATAGCGCAATTATGTATATACAGCAATACAGATAAAATCTGTACATTGTTTTAACATGAAAGAATGATAGGTCTTCTTTGAAATACTTCATGTTGCCACTAGATGGCACCATTGTGTAAAGTTGTATTTTGGTAACTTTCTACTCAACTTTTTTTTACTTTTTGAATTGGATGTATTTCTTTTGAAAGTTATTGGGGAGTTCTTGGCATTGCCAGTTTGTTTACAAATATAGGACAGATGCTCAAATTATAATGATCTTTTATGTAATTAAGCAAATCTTTGGCTAATACTGGATTCACTTAAGTTATATAAAATCAAGACATTTGCATCAAAGTTACTTACCTGCCAAATCTTGACGGGGATGGGATGGATATTCACATAACACCGTCTGCAAGATAGGGAGCAGGTAGTTTCAGATTCGTTGTGAAAATAGTAAAACAGACTTCCCTTGTATTATTTCAAATACACCTTAAAATGCCTTAGGATTAAAGCAATTATGTGTAATCCAATATTGTCTATATTTCAAGATGGTTGTTGATTCAGTGAAAACACGAAATACCGCTTTTCCTCTGCATGGAATACTTAACGTGGTTTCCCCTCTCAACAAAAATGGTGCATTCCTCATGTAATCCCAAGATACTAAAATAATTAAATGGAATATTCACAGTTCAGTAATGACCTGTAATAGTTGTTTGTAACACTTTGATGTTAAAATTAAAAAGAGAAGAAGGAAACCATCTCGACTGAGAGTGCATAATGTTTTCTCACACTTTTAAGGTATTTGAATTAATGGACACCTTGCTATGGTAAATGCTGAAGACACTAATAGCCACATATGTGTCTTATCTTCAGATGTCAGTATACTCAACAGCCTTATAATATTTGCTATCAAATGTATTGTATAAAATATACTATAATTAATACTTATATTAGTTCTTGGGGAGGGGGGTTGCATTTTCCCCCCTTCCCTGTGTGTTCCTTTTTTGCAAGTACAATCTTGAATAAGCCTCATAGATGATCTCTTCTGTTACAATGAGTGGTGCTGGGAGTCAAACTATACTGAAAACCATGTACGTATTGTTTATTTATATAGATGAGTAATGCTTTTAAGCTTCCTCAAAAATCTTTTGAAACCTACGTACTTATAAATCATGTTTTGCAACAAATCAGCTGTGTATTTTTCATTAAAATATGTTGACTACTTAACAAGTAAATAATGGACATAGATTTAGATGAACTACAAACTACCGAATAGTTGGTGTTGCTTCCTAAACTGTTCTGCTGCGGTACGTTACTCAGGCCACTGTGTCAGTACAAATACCATTGACTTAAATAAGGTTTGGGTCAGTCAAGCCCTGGAAGGATCAAACTTTTGTGCCTAGATACTAATCTCCTATGCAAGGCTACACATTATGTATATTGCATGTGTCATAAATGCTGTTCAGAGGGCATATCTCCCATCTAATTGCACAAACAAATTTCAAGTAATAGGACGTGCATTACTGTCACTGAATAGAACATGTGTTTATGGTGAGTTTTGCAACCAAGAGAGCTGACAGGTCTGGAGTACAGTATAGTGTTACTAAATAACACGTCTTCAGTGAAAATGCAAGTGGGAGGAAGCCGGCATCATACATTTTGTAAGGTTTATAATGCAAATGTGCTTCTGCATACCTATTGCAATATATTGTCTATGCACTCAGTGAAATATATGTTAGGAGTAAATTTTCTGGAGCTTTGCTTCCATTGTGCTTCTTTTGGCCTATATTCAGGTCCAAAACACACTGCAGTAATAATCCAGTTTAAAACCGCTTTAACTGCTCTGGCTCAGTGCTAGGGAACCCTGGGAATTTTAGCTTATTGTGGCCCCGGAGCTCTCTGACAGAGAAGGCTAAATGTCTCCCAAAACTACAGTTCCCCAAATTCCCTAGCATTGAGCCAGGGCAATTAAAGCCGTCTCAAACTGGATTGTTTCTACAGTGTATTTTGGACCTTAGTCTCACCAAGAGAAACTAGATGCTTGTGAGCTTGCTGGACCTGTACTTTTAAAGGGACTAAAGTAACTTCAGATGATTAGTTCAACTTTTATCTGTATTCTTCCCCGGAGAAAGAGAGGCTTCTCCCATAGATTGTGACATGGAGACAGTTTAATACCTACCCTCCTTCAAAAGAGAGTTTTTGTAAAGAGCAGGGAATAGAAGATTAATACATTAGAAGAGCTTGCTTTCCATCTACATGAACAGTGGAAGAAGTCTTTCTGAAAGGTTCTCTTGGTAGCAACAGGTTTTCTTTGAAATTACGCTGTCAACAGTAGAAAAACATATTGGTTCAGCAGTGACCTTTTCATCTATTGTACATCTAGGAAAAGAAAGTCCATCTTTTGGGCTTTTTAGTGCTGAGTAAATTATTCTTGCAGTTGGCTATGAGAGTCCTTTGGCCTTAATACAATGGAGATTATCACATGGTCAGACTTCCATCCTCCTCCCATGATTCATTCAAATGTAAAGTGTCCAAATAGCGCAATTGGGGTTCACTCCCCATGCTTCCCCCCCGTCCTTCTCTCATCAGCAAATTGCAATTGCCAGCCTCCCCATGTGATAATCTCCTTACCAACATACTTGTCCCATCGGTAAAGTGTCATGGAGCCGCCATTTGACAACAACGGGATCTTCCTTTATTGCCAAATAGTGGCTCCATGATGCTTTACTGATGGGACAAATGCTCTGGTTGTGATTTACTGACAGGAGAAGGATGGGAGAAAAGTGCGGGGGTGTGATTGTGCTATTTGGATGCTTTTAATTTGAATTAATCATGGGAAAGACTCCTCATGTGATAAAGTCCTCGGATAAGGAGCAGTTCAACATTTCTCAACCAGTTCTCTTCTCGCTTTTTGTTTGTCAAAATGTAGCCATAGTCTCTTCCAGGAGAGTCTTAGGTCCAAAACACACCACAGAAATAATCCAGTTTGAGACTTCTTTAATGGCCCTGGCTCAGTGCTAGGGAATCCTGGGAATTGTAGTTTATTCTGGTACCAGCGCTCTCTCACAAAACTACACTTCCCAGAATGCCCTAGCATTGAGTCAGAACACTTAAAGTAGTCTCAAACCTGATTATTTCTATAGTGTGTTTTGGACCTCAGTCAGCATGATTATGCATTCTTGATACACTTCAGGATTGTGAAATATTCAGCCTGCAACAGTTCTGGGATATGATCCTTCCTGAAGCTTCTTCTTTTTTTTTGACCAGTGGCTCTGATTTCATGTTTCTGGAGGCCACTTGCTCAATCACTACTTAGACCCGTGCCTTTCTCCTTTCAAGCTAAAATCACTCTGCCTCTCAAAGTCTGGGATTTTGAATGAGGTGATTGTTTTTCGGCTTCCTAGCATGTGTCTTTTGACTTTATTATAAAGTATGAAAGATATTCCAAAGCAGTACTACTTACTTTTGACGTTGTCCTGCAAGATTGTGTTACACCCCAACAGCATCTTAGTACTGTAATAATACTTAAGTGTCCTGTGACAAATAAAAGTAGAAAATAAATGTTTTGAATTGTATTAATTATGCTTATACTATATTTTACTATGTATACAATATATTTGATAGCAAATATTATAAGGCTGTTGATTACACAGACATCTGAAGATAAGGGATGTGATTTTTAAGCTGAAAACTAAAATGTTAGAATATGCAGAACAATAGGAAACACAGTTTGCTTAGGAAGCTTTTCTTGATTCCTGCTTAATTGGAAATGTGTTGATTGGAAAATAGGAAAGTGTTTTAAAAATGTTACATTCTTAGTTAAAAAGGCCTGTTTTTAGAGTGTGGCAAAAAGCCAGACTCCCTAAGAGTGACCGCTATAAATCTATCAAGACAACTAATGATAGACATGGGACAAATTAGCTCAGTTATACAAAGGGTGAAAGCATGATGTTAATTGTGCTAATTGATGCCTGGAGTAGTAAGGTTACAAGTATTTTGTTATTTGAGACCTCAGCTGTCTGATAAAGATTTTTGTGATAGAACAATGAACTGTTATAGTGACAGCACCAATCTGGAGGACAGGACAAAGGTAATGTGAAACTCAGATCATGCTGTCTTGTATAAATTAAAACAGAGAGAAAAGTTTAAATGCATGAGGAGCTGAAACATTAACCAGCTCCAAATGACCTTTTTAAATTCACTGTATGAAGTAAACAGTATGCCTTACTCACATACTTTTTCTTTAGTCATTCGTTAAGGTAGGTATGAGAGGGTGCTTAATGTTATTTATATTTATGGATCATTCAGAATCACTTTTGTATCCCTTGCCATCATACATTTCTCCTTTAAATCCAAAATAAACTCCCTGGCTTTAAACGATTTGAAATCAAAACTGAGTTCAGTCGACTCCCCCCCCCCGCCATATACTGAAGTAAACTCTAAATAGTTTGAATATCATTAATAATTTGACCATCACATTACTAACACATGACTCTAGATAATTTATTAACATATTTGGAATAATTGGTTTTAATACAGACTGGTTCCAATGACTCTTTAGTCAGTGTGTAGACCATAAACAGGACACTGTTCTTGTTAGTAGCCTAGTATGTATTGTGTCTTCTCCCCCACCCACCTGCCACCCCATCATGAAATTTTGTGCTTCACTTTTCTGGACTTCAGTTGGGTACTAGTTGATGGGGTCAGGAAGAAGATGACTAGGTTTCCAGGTTTGCTTGTGGGAGCTTGGGTTTTCCTCTTCTCATATAAAGGTTTGTTGAGTGGTATATTGTTACTGATTAGGAAATTCATGTTTCCTTGATCACTGTTGCGACTATATGTTTAGTCAGTTGGGATTACTGAATAATTTAGTCAGGCAGGAGGTCATACCTGAGACTACGTGAAGGTATTCTTCCCACAGAAAATAACTGGAGGGGCATGGATCAAACAATGGGGTGTAGACATTAGCTGGCATCTTGCACTGCAGTTACAGATTTGTAACCTAAAGTTATAGATCCATACCTGCTCCATATTCAGATATGCTCCATATGCCACAATCATAACTTCCCTCTGCACCGACCTGAATCAGAGGGATTCATTTTGAGTGGTGGAGATCTGCAGTGTAGTTTAGTGGAGTGCTTTAGGATGATGCAGCCAACCCTTTCCTGCCCCCAAACCACCGTGTGATGAGCAGAAGCATCTGCTCATTGCAGTGCAGCTTGAGGTGGGAAGGGGCTTGTTGTACCATGGCTTGGGAGTTGAGACAGAGCTTGTTTCTGCCTCGAGTTTAAGGTGAATTCCAGGAGTCAGTATCCTAGATCATGCATAGTTAAGTGTACATAGTTACGAAATGTACAGCAGTGTAATGTTTAGATTCCATGCACCAAAGAAAAGCCGCTGTGGCCACAAAGGTTTCTGCCGATCCTTTTTCTGCTGGGGAAAGGACAGATTGGAACTGCGGCATGCGGTTGCTGTGGCCTTGATGCAGCCACCCCTGTAGGGCTGACTGTTTTTGGCCTAAGTCACACGTGCTTTGTAGCCAGAAAATGCTTTGGAGTCTATGTGTATAACCGCGAAACATAAATGTTGTAAACAAAATAATTGCATTTACAACTCCAATATGCCACTAATTTATGCCTCCATGTTATATCAAAACATAGTGAAGCATGACAAAAGACAATTAGATTTTCCTATCCTATCAAGACAAATAAAAATAACAAATATATAAAAGGCAAAAGTAAACAGTGAAGACAGACCAGAGGAGCTGGTGAGTAATTATGTCGTTTCTTACAAGATATTATTCAGATGTAAATTTGTAAGTTTCTTCAGGATGCTTCACCAGCATTTGTGGCTGGCATATTCAGAGAATGCTGATGCTGCTGAAACCTCAGGAAGAAACTCTTCTAGAACATGGCCACATAGCCCGAAAAACCCACAAAAAATTCAAGGATATATTTTAAAGAAATCCTTATAAATGAACAAATGGAATCCAAACTGAGGCCCCGTTCATACTGAGCTATTTGCGCTGGATGGAACTGGGTAGATTCGGATGCCCTCCCCCCCCCCAATCTCTCCGGAGGCAAGTGCCCACTATTTACCTCAGAGTAATTTAACCCTGAGTGCCATGCAGCTCTGGGGAGAGTTCTCATTTGCCAAACCAGTTTTAAAAAAGGCTCCTTTGCTGTCATCCAAATTCTCTTCCGCTTTCCTCAAGGCGACGTTTCTTACAGCGATTGGGCCACCGGATGTGTGAATTCCCCCTTTCCCTCCTCCTTTTTTTTAAAAAAACCAGGCGCCAGTATGCGCATATTTTGTCAAATTTAAAAACCTCCTCTGTGTGTGTGTATGTTGTGGGTATTTGGGTCACTGCAGGTTATGGATCTTCCCTTGGCCCCATTTTCAACCACAAAATGCAATCTAATGCCATCTCTGCATCATCCCTCCTTATCACCCCAGAGTGCCTCATACACATGTAATAATAATAATAATAATAATAATAATAATAATAATAATAATAATAAATTCCTCACCTCGGAATGCCAGAAAAGGATGCCATGCATCCTTTGCTTTCCTTCAGCTACCCCTGAATTCCATAGAGAAAGTAGCAAAAGCATTCTGTATTATTTTGCCAAATTGGAAAGAGAAACGTTTGTAACATTCGCATTGCAGCATTCGCAAAGAAAAAAAGCCTCCAGCAAAGTGCCTTGTTGCTGGAAGCAAGGAAATGAAAGGGAAAGTGAACAGGCAGGCAGCCACATTCTATCTATATGTCTATCTACCTGTAGCAAAAAACATGCACATTGTCTGCCAAAAATAATTTTTAAAAAATAAAGGACTGCAGCATAGCTTTAGCACAGCTTCTGGCCTCTTAGGATGCATGCAGCATTTAAACAGCATAACTCCAAAGTGACCCAAAGCAGCTTTATTTTGGCCTGTCTGTATGGGCCCAATGAGTCTTTAGAACATGTTTGAAAGTCTATATTGATAAGCTGGTTGGCATCATTTGAAATAGAGTTCCACAAATGGAGAGACACTGATGAGAAAGCTACACATCTCGTGCCTTGCAACCGAATTGCTCTTATGTACAGGCATAGAATTAAGGCCTTCAGTGCTTTCCTCAGAATGCAAGCATGTATAGGTGAAGATGATATTCAGTGTGACAGTGAATGGCATTATAAAATGTGTCATTTCTCTTCGTGCCAAAGTATCACTGGCATGGAGTTTTTAGACATAAAAACCAAACAAACATAAATGTCTGTTAGTCTGATAAAATATGGTTACATCAGATCACTTCAGATGCCACAGTCATGACTCATTGTTCACTAGTCTCCTGCTGTGTGTGCTTATTCCATTATATAGTGTCTTACAAATTCCCCAGATTCCTGGTGACTTTTCTCCTCATCATGAAGACTTTCTGCACCATTAGGTTGGCATGCACGCATTTCCACTGTCTAGAAGGGCTTCTCAACAGCTTCCACAGGTGGCTATAATGAAGCAAATGGCTCTCTTGATATCCTCTAATAAGTACAGCTAATCAATGGTATAGCACCATTCACTTTCGGTACTCAAAATTTAAACAAAACAGTGTTCTGGAAAGGTGCACAAAAATGTAAGAACTATGGAAATCTATCCCTGCAAGGTCTCCTTGAGGACAAATGTGGCCTCAATCTTCCACAGTTGCCTACTCCTGTAAATCTGCTACTTCTAATATTGGTCTTATTCCAGTGGTACTCATGTGCACTTCAGTTGATTTAAACTTTCATTTTCAGTGGGATTTTGGTGTGAATTTGTATATTTTTATTTATTTATTTTGGGGTGTGTGTAGATAATTACTGCAGGACAAAGCTTCAGTATTGCTAGTCTCAGGCTTCCAGAAACAAAGCAAAACCCAACACTATGCATATCCTTCCAGTCAGAACCAGAACTTTGTATAGAGTAAGCATAGGCCTGTTCCCAGCCTGCCAAAATAAAGCTGCTTCAGGTCTTTTTGGAGGTATGCTATTTAAATGATGCATGGGTCCTAAGAGTCCGGAGGTCGCGCCAAAGCCACACTCCATTCCTAAGCACTGGAGTGCAGCTTTGGTGCAGCTTCCGGATTCTTAGGATGCATGCATCATTTAAATAGCATACCTCCAAAGAGACCTGAAGCAGCTTTATTTTGGCAGTCTGTAACAGGCCATAGTCAGGTATTTTTAAAGTCCTCTATGAAAAGTACTATTTTTAGAGTCAGAAGGAAGGAGTTTAACTTGAGCCATTAAGAAAAACAGAATTTTTTTAAAGGAACACACTGAAAGTGCAGACAGAAAAACAGCTGATGCTCATCTACGTTTATGCAAATACCTCTTTATTTCTGGCACTTAATTATTTACTTGTTTGATTTTGATTATTGAAATAGTTGAATAAGTACACATGTTTCTTCAAAGCCTTTTTGTCCTTTCTATCTATACAAGGACACATAATAAACCTATACATGTAGCACTGCAATCTTAAATTATTGTAGTGTAAAACTGATGGGTCTTTTCTTTCTTTCAGAGGAGGTAGGCATATCTGAATTTTTTAAAAAAAACATATAATCCTGTTTGAAGATCAGAAAGGAATACAAAAGCAGAAAAGGATTATTTCTTGTTTGTATTTCCTGCAAAGGGAAAGACTGGGACATAGGCATTGTAATTATTTCCTGATTTAGTGAATGCAGCTTGAAATAAAATATTCCAAGGAAATTTCTTTTTCTTTTCTTTTCTTTCTTTCTTTTTTTGTACATCAGGAAAATGTATTACAACCATAATCTGCTTTAAGCCCGGATACTTGACTTCATTGGGAACTAAAGCATCTCAAGTGGCTGTACCATTTATATACAAACATTCTGATCAGCAAGAAGTATAGTAACATGATTATAAATATGACTGTGGCAAAGTTAATATTTACTTTGCCTGCTACTATAAACTGATTGAATAAATAGATAAACTGGCTTGATAATTTATATTTAGTTTTATCTGTCTTAAACTATTAGAAATGAATTTATATTGTCTTTATTCTTTTCTACTGTAATCACATCTTTGAAAATGTATGAACTTGTAACCTGAGATGTTGATAAGTAATTGTGATGTTTAAAACTATTCTTCAAAAAAGATGGTATTTCATATTTTATGGTTTTACTGTGTGTCTTTTGTTTGAATCATTCATCTACTAGCAGGTATTCTGCATAGCATTAATGGTCTCTAACAAAAAAACGAATATGATTTTTGTGTTTTGTGTGGTTCGGATTCTAGTAATTTTGAATTTTTGTCCTCTGTGACCTCTTTAACTTTTCATGCTTTGAAATTACTTCTGGTGTTGATTAAACACTTTAGTAATATTGTCAGGTGAAACAGATACATAATTGAATATGTCATCTTAAAAAATGGTATTACCTGAAGTTTATCCTTTGCTTAATCCTATCACTATTTATGTTAGTTAAGAGATGACTTTAAATGTAGTTTAACCAAAGTATGAATGTACTAGAATACAAAACTTTGTTGATTAGTGGTCTGAATAGGTACTGGCAGGAAGCAATGAATGAGAGAGTTAGAAGGAACCATAAGGGCCATCTAGCCCACCTCCCTGAAGTGTAAGAATACACAGCTAAAACTCTCCTCTGAGAGATCGCTATCCAACCTCTATTTAAAAACCTCCTAAGAAGGAGAGTCAGACACCTTTGAGACAGACTATTCCACTGTCAAAAAGATGTTAAGAAAAGAAGTTCTTCCTGATGTTTAGGTGGAGTCTCTTTTCTATAATTTGCATCTATTACCTTGTGTTCTAGTTTCTGGAGCAATAGAAGACAAGCTGGCTCTGTTTTCTCCATGTCATCACTTCAGGTATTTAAAGATGGCATAATCACTTTTCAGTCATATCTTCTGCAAGCTAAATATGCCCAACTAAGTTGTAGCTTTTAATTCTTGTACTCCAGACCTTTGATCATCTCAGTCACCCAAACTGAGTGCCCAGAACTGGACACAGTATGCCAGATAATGTCTAACCAAAGCAGAATAAATTTGTACTACTGATTCCCTTGATCTGGACACTATTCTTCTGTTGCTGCATTGACTTTTTTGCTGCTGTTGACTCAGTTTGTGATCTTCTAAGACCCCTTGATTCTTTTCACATGTACCACTTTCAAGCAAATTGTTACCTATTCTATATTTGTATATTTCATTTTTCCTGGCTAAATTACCTAACATTTATCACTGTCAAAATTCATTATGTTATGGCCTAGCTCTGCAATCTGTGAAGGCCATTTTGAATTTTGATCCTGTCCTCTGAGGTATTCACTAACCCTCCTAATTTGGTGTTTACTGCAGATCTGATATATATTATATTCCATAATCTAAGACATGTATAAAGTTGTTAAACAACACCAAGACTGTCATGGCCAGCCACGAGGAGGACGAGGACGAGGACTCGGCTCCTCGGGTGCAGGAGGAACCAGAGGCTGTACCAGGCCCCAGTTCTGCCCTGCCAGGCCCCAACTCTGCTTTCCCAGCCCCAGTGGATTTGGCTCAGCCAGACCCTAGATCTGTGGGGTCTTCTCCAGTGGAGCCTGGGGCTCAGCAGCCCAGCCTTGCCCCAGTAGAAGTGCCAGACTTGGGAGACATAGGCGTTTTACAGACTGCCCAAAAGGGCGGTCTGCCGCCGCCCTTCTTTGCTGCATGAGGGAACTGCAGCAGACAAACCACACGGTTCCCTGGCGCAGCAAGAAGAACCCGCAAAAAGCAGGTGGTTCTTGTGGGATCGTTGTGATGTCGCAAGTTGCCAATGGACTGGTTAGTGGCTTATTCTATTGGTCATCGTTTGGCATTGAGGAGGAACTGCTTCTGGCAGCTCGGCGTGTTTATCTTGCCCAGCAGGCCCTTATAAGCCATGTGAGTGTCTGTGTTGGCAGCATTCCCGGATGAGGACCAGGACAAATCCCTAGTTACACCACTGGTCATTTCTCTCCAGAATGAAGAGGAGCCGTTTTTGAGCGCCCTTTGGGTTTGGCCAGTCAACCAATTGCAAATCTACCTAACAGTTGCATTGTCTACCCACATTTCACTAGCTTGTCTGCAAGAATATAATGGGGGAACTTGTCAAAATCCTTACTGAAATCAGGATATACTAGGTCTGCTTCAAACTACTGAATGCAATTTGACCTTGCTTTAACTACTATAACTACATGCTATAGAATTGTGTAATTTGTAGTTTTATGAGATGTTTAGTCTTCTCTATCAGAGAGCACTTGTGCTACAACTACCTACAAGTACCAGGATTTCATAGGATGAAGCCAAGACAGTTACAGGGTCAAACTGCATAAATATTGTAGTAGGGCAGCGGCCATTGTCACATCTATCACATCTTGAGGTGGGGATTGTGTGGCCTTCCAAAACTGTAGCTGCAAGCATTCCTCTCCATTCACTGAGTTAAGGCTCATGAAAGTTAAGAACATTTGAAAGGTCACAGAGGCCTGAGACAGACAGGTGGGAAGTGGCACGTCTGTGCCGATTTTAGGATTCGGGAGCATGCAGCGCATGCTCCCGAAACCTAGTCTGTATGAACGCTGCCATAATGGCGGCCTCCCGTCCATACGGATGCCACCATGATGACGCAAGCACAGCACTGCGTCTGCACCTCAGGGCACCGCACTTTCATCATTGACGTGACACAGTGAGCAATGGTGCACTGATGGCGGTGCCCACACGCGGGTTCTTTTGGGCACAGAGGGAGCCCATGCGGTTTGGTTGCTGCAGGCTCCCTCTGGATGAAAAATGAGCGGCTCTAGACTGCCCCTTTGGGGTGGTCTGTCGAGCCCCACAGTTTCCACTATTACCCTACATGGAAACATTTATCTAGCCTTTTTTCAAATAAAATGGTGATGAATAGTGCCCAAAATTGTTCAGCTTGCAGCAACGTATTATGATACTGTTGCACACTGCATTACATTATATTTTAGTATTTGCTATTATTGAGTGCCTTCAAGTTATTTCCAATTTATGCCAACCCTCAGGTGAACATATTATGGGATTTTCCTGGTATGTTTCTTCAGAGGAGGTTTGCCATTGTCATCCTCTGGGGCTGAGAGAGTGTGACTTGTCCAGAGTCACCTAGTGGGTTTACATGGCCGAGCTGGGATTTGAACCCAGGTCTCCATAGTTTAGTCATAGTTCAGCACTCAAACCACTACACTATGCTGGTGCTCATATTTTTTTAGTATTTAGGAAAGTGATGTTCATTCACACCATTGCTCCACTGTATCCAGTTATTTTATATATTGGAAGTCATCTTGTCAATTTTTCATGACTTCCTCTGACACAATTTCTCCTTTCCCATCTTTTTAAAAGCTGTATTTCCACTCCTGGAGGTTTCTGAGAGCAACAGATCACACTCTTTTTGCCAGAAAAAAAGCTGTCTGGGGAGGACTAAAGGGCCAAGGCCACAAAAACAGCACTGGGGGCTGCATGTTGGCAAGCGCTGATCTATATGAAACTGCTGGTGGGATGTCATTTGAAGCATGATGTCAGCATAAGTAACACATGGCTGTGTTCTCTCTCTCTGTGTTCCATCTTACTGAGGAGAGGCTGGGCAATACTAGTCCAGTGCCTGGAGCTATTGGTGGGCTGGATTAATGGATTAACTGCAGATAATCCTGATAAAATGAACGCTCTGTGGAGTGGTGGTTTCTAGGTCCAGGTATTAGATTTACAGCCTCTAAATAGTGTAGCATAACCCTTGATAGAGTATAATGAGTTCTAAATTGTTATTGGAGGCCTGTGTTTTCGCAGTGGCAGGGAGTGCTTATGGCCAGCTCTGGTTGTTCCTGAACAAAATAACTGGTGACAGTAGTTAGCACAAGGGCATTTCTGCTAAATTCCCAACTGGATTATTGGAATACTCTTCCAATAATACTCTTCACCCCTTGAAGACATCCTGAAGCAGTTGCAGAATACTGCTTTCCATGCATACACAAGAATAATGAGATGTGAGTGTATCACATAGTTATGAGATATGAACATATCACATAGATTTTACTGTTTTGAAATCTCTACTTTTAGCTGTCAGTGAGCGACTCAAACCAATTTACACTTTAAGTACTAGTACTAGCAGAAAGCCGTAAAAAGAGCCAGGTGCTCAAAAAACTACTCTCAAAACAGGGCAACAGTTATTTCCAATGGTTTCATGAAATAACTCCCATGATTTGATATTTGGTGTCCTGTATTAATTGATTTAGGAACCTGGAATCTGTTCAGTACATCACATGTAAAGTGTTGGAGCATTTTCAGCCCACATGTTATCCCAAAAGGAAATGCTAAGTGTATCATATTATTTTGTTAGTGTTATACATGCAAATGTCTTAAAATTGAAAGCTCTATAGTTATTACATGACCACTTGTAATTGCACAAGATAGGACTTATTTCCAGAGTTTTTAAAAATGTGAAGAATTAATTCAGTGGAGCATGAAACAACTCAGCAAATGGAAATAAGTTTACAGTGTGTGATTTGCAGCCACAATTCTTAGGTTATCAGATAATGTGTTTCTTCCTGAGATTATTATACAGGCCATCGTTAGGCCTTTTCCTGACAATGTGAGTTTCACTGTGGCTTTAAAATCAATATACAGTATGTTAAGTTGTATAGCCATTGATAGATGCTTTTAAAGAAGACATTTACAAAGCAAATGTTAGCAAACATTTAAATTTTTGCAGACCTCTGTCTTCACTACCATATTGTTAATTTGGCTTATGTGCCACAGTTTTAAGCAAAGAGTTGGTGTTTTTGTTTTCTGAACAGATGGATTAACAAGTTTTTAAGGATCCTGCTTCCTACCTTTTAATGAGCAGCTAGAAATTGGATTTAAGGGGGAAAGGAATAAGACTGCAAAACTAAACATATTTTGAATGAAGAGTACAGTAGAAATATTTCAGTTAATATTAGAAATAAGTATTTGATTCTGCTATGCTTAGTAGATAATGGCTGCATCCTGCACCTCAGAAATAATTCAGTTTGACACCGCTTTAACTACCTTGGCTCAATGCTATGGAATCCTGAGATTTGTATTTTGTGAGATCTTTAGCCTTCTCTGCCAGAGAGCTCTGATGCCCCACAAAACTACAAATCCCAGGTTTCCATAACATTCAGCCATGGTACTTAAGCAGTGTCAAACTGCATTATTTCTGCAGTGCAGATAGAACCCAAGTGTCAGACTTGAGTAAACTCAGAACCAATATGCATCAAGGAGGCCAGGGTTTTGAAACAGCGACGAATACACATAATCAGTAATTCACCAGTCAGCATTTAAGCCAAAACTGCCCCCCTCAACAGCCAAATAGTATATTAAAAAAACCAAAATCCAAACTCCACCCCAACACCATTTGGCACCAAAACTAGCACCTCCCTCCAATTCCCATAGCTTAAGCCCCTCTACAAGCCAGCCCCCTTTCCCAGCCTTCCCACCAACTCTCTCTCTCTTTCAGACTCAGGCATTTCCACCATCCACCTGTCAGGACCATGTGGCACACTTGGCCTGGAAATGACATGGATGTGGCCACGAGGTGGAACTGGAGCAGAAGTTACTACAGTTCAGTTGGCAGGTGTGCATGAATCAGCTTTTGGAAGCTGTGCATCATGGGACATCTGATGCAACATGCAAGTAGGTGAAGTCAGTGAAGGGGTGCATCATGGGAGACAGTATGATGCAACATGCACTGGGGATGAAACCAGCAAGGTTTCATTGGTGGCATGGCTTTCACATGAGTTCACAGAAGACCATCTATATAAGGGAGAAGGTGACCATCTCCATTGTTGAGTAATTGTGGTCAGTGACTGGCAAAGCACTTTGTCTGCATATAGAGCTGTGAGTATCCAAGATGGCTGTCTGATACTCTGTGCGTTCTTGCCAATAGCTTGCAACAAATGATTAAAGGCATCTTGTTTGAGAGAGCCTTTCTGTCCAGCAGTGTTATTTTTTCAAGCTGGGAGCTCAAGACTGGTCAGCCTGCGTGGGAGGAATTTTTCCTTCTCAGCCAGAAGCCTTTGCAGACATCTCTCCAAGAGCCTTCTCATGACATGGTGCCTGCATGGATCAACTCTGCACGTGGTTGTAGTGGATATGAGCGCATTTCTCTACGTCCCAACACCACCCCCTTTCTGTTACTTCCAGACACCAATCTGATGCAGACCACGTCTCATGCATTCCAGACCTATCATTCCCAAAACTATCCTAGTCACCTGCACATCCCATCCCCCATATGCCAACTAGCTATCCACTTACCCATAAGCCAACTGTTAACCTACCCATCAGCCCCCAAGCGAGTAAGCTAACAAGGAAGCATATAACATATTTTATTAATTGAAAAAACAACTGTCCTCCATCTATTAATCACATATTCAGAACTCTGACAGAATCCATGCATGCATGGTTCTGACATTCAGTCAATTCTATTATATGATTGTTTATATTTTGGTGATATATTAAGCAAGTTGATACCTTTCTGTGGTGACACCAGGACCGAGGACAGTAAACTGAACTGTTGATGTTTTTGTTGTGACATTTTGCCACTAAAAGTCAGCAGTTTGATAAACTATCCTAGCAATAATGCCTCTTGGTGCTGAATTTTCACTTCTGTTCCCTATTGGTAAATGTTATTTGTCTATGGTTTGTATAATTAAAAGTGGTAGGTCTCTGTTTTCTCTATCATCAACACCTATCCTATCTCTTCATAATAGTGTGTCTGATTAGATCCAACACTTATCTCAGAGTCTGAAATGTGAGCTATTGTGTCTGCTTCCAGGAGAAGCATTGCTTGATGAAGGATAAATTGATGATGAAGAAAAAAGCCTTAAAGTCTCATTGCTCTGTATTTCAAATTTAAGAGAGGTGTGCAAGCATTATATGCATTATATCTAATTAGCAATAGCATTGATAGTATTAATTCTAAAGTTTTCAAAATAAAATGCTTCTATATTCATTGCAATAAAGATAAACTGAAGACGTCTAGGATTTCTACCTTGAATTTAGTGAGTGTAGTTGCTATCACATTTTTTCTGAAAGGGCAGATGAAGAAAACATCCTTTGGTTTACAGTCAGTCTAGTTTTGGCTGACGGAAGTAGATGTCTCTCAGAGGACTTGAATTCATGGGGCAGATTGTATGGGAGAAGGTGTTTGCAGCAGCTATATATGCAGAGATGGCTTTCTTCACTGCACACTCTGAGACCTTATAGAAACAAAGATATTCTTTATATCATATCATGTCAGATATAAATCAGGTTGTCCTTCCTGTTTCAGCTCCACGAGGCCCCTTGTATAACAAGAAGCCTGATTAGTAACGGGTTGGGGATGACATTTGGGAGCTATCATGTCAATAGCCCTAGTTAAATCTTGATTCCATCTATTGACCAAGGATTTAACAGGATCATCAGTAGTGCCAGCCATAAAACCCTCAAAGTCTTTCTGGAATTCTGAAGGATACATTAGCCTTTGAGGGTGGACCATTTTAATTGAGGTACAGATAGTAGCTGTGATACTAAATTTGGCCATGACAACCAGAGGTATTAATAATCTCCACCCACAGATCTGTAGGCTCTGGGGTGAGAACAGCTTCAAGAGTGTGACCTACTGAATGTGTGGGCCCTAAAACCAGTTAGGAGAGGCCCATGTTTGACAAGGATGCCAGGAACTCCTGAGCTGCACCTGATAGACTGGTCTCAAATAAGATGCTGAAATAGCCCGCCAACATGAAAAAGTCTGGGTGACTTCAACACCAATTCTGAAACCAGTTTTGTGAGTTCAGCCAGGGAGTCTGATAGTCAGCCAGTCAATCATATTTTGTTATGGTTCATAGGCCCAAAATTTATACATTCAATCAAAGTATACATATCATCAAATTCCCCAAAATAAAATTGCCCACTATAATACCACTTACAGAATCTCCAGTCCATCTCTGGTCTTCAAGATTAGGTATACACGTTGAATCTGGTTCAGCTCCCTAATAGGTAATTTGGTCAGGTTAAAATAGTCTTTATATGCTACAGCTATTCCACCCCAGCACCCATTTTTCCTCACCTGCTCACTAACACAGTACCCTGCCGGGAGAGCCTGTGCTTATATTTGGCCAAAGAAACAATGACAACTTACCATCACTTATCTAAATTTTACTGATTTAGTGAGTGTTTTCTAATAGGAACTAACTATTGGAGTACCTTTGGGCAACACTGATATGAAGAAAATAATTTGTGGTATGGCAGGAGAAGCAATTTAATATCTGTCCCAACATGGCACAGATTCACTGCATGAGATTAAATTTATTGCTTAACGGGTTAACAAGGTGTCCATTTGAAACATGGGGGGAAGCTACATTAAGAATGAATTCTTACAAAGTAGCATTCCTGGTGGATATAACTTTGGTGAAAAGAGTGTCTGAATGATCTCCTTTATATATGAATCCAAATCTTTGCAAATTAGAGGATGATAAATACAAAACATCCAGATGACACATGCTTGATGTTAAAACCGTCTAATTAAAAATAATAATCTTAAAGTGCTCTGATAACCTTTAGGGCTGAAGGGTGGGTTATAACCATATATTTATCTTTGCTTTGATTGGGAAAAGATATATATATATATATATATATATATATACACACACACACACACACACACACACACATACATACATACAGTCAGCCCTCCTCATAGGCAGACTTGCCTTCCACGGCTTTGAGCTTAAACAGAAGGCAAGCCCCATTAGAAGTAACGAGGTGTGTACCCGCGCCATGCGCCCCGTGCGTCGCCACGTGCATGTGCCTAATTCTTCCCTATGGGGCTTGAGCATACCCTATTTTTCCCATATGCAGGGGAATCCAGAATGGATCCCCTGTGTATAGGGCGGACTGTACCATGTATAGACAAGGGTGATGACTGCTGCCAAAGCGTAGGCGATATCTTCTTCATTGAGAGGTGTGTGAGGCAGCTGAATTGTCTGAACCATCAAGATTTATTCGCCACGATAACATTGATAAATATCATTCTTCACAGGCTATATTTGACAAAACTGTGTTGCAGTCTGTTGTTTATCAAAATTAGGCCCACCCAGAGAAAGGGGCTTGGGTATGTCCAATTGTAGTGGATTGCTCCTCCTGCCATACTGTGATTGAGAGATTGGATTTACCATGAAGATTCATTTAGTGATGGCAGGAGGATCAATCCACATCCACCCAAGATTAGATTAAAAGATAGAGCAGGGGTTGGGCTGGCTAATCAAACTAGCTGAGGAGGGCAGGAGTCCAATGGCAGTAACTGTCAGAATGATGGGGGGGACGTGGACTCCTGCAATACTGGCTGACATATGCGGAGAACCCAATCGTAGTAGATTGATCCTCCTGCCATCCCTGAATGAATCTTTACTGTAAGTCCAATCTCTCATTTTCATGGATCTCTTACAGAGATGGCACCAGAATTGATTTTTTTTTTGTATCCTAAAAATAATGTTTCCAGAGGCATTTTATGAAACAACACACATTTTTGTATTGTTATTAAATATGTTGGTTGACTACATGGTCAACTCTGGAATACTTGGACCTCTTAAATATCTTGCCATCCACCACCACATTGTTAACAATGTCAACTTGAAAAACAACTTGCTAGGCCTTCATGCAAATTAAACCCTTATTCATCTTTTGATGATCCTGTCAAAATATGATAGTAAGCTCTTTTTATACAGAAGCCCCCTTTGCACCCCCCCCCAAGCTTGTAGTTAGAGTACTGAAAAATAAGTTTGAAAAGCAGGCATAAATATGACTTATAAAATCTCTGCTTGTTTCATTATGGTTATAAAATTGTTAGAAAATACTACTTTTATTGCTCTTAGATTTTATAAACGGTCTACAGTAAACTTTTTTTCCCAGCTTAACATTTTTGTATTTATTATTTTTGTTCTAGAATTAGCTGTTGGCTGTTTCAGATGACTGTCTTTCTGTGTGAAATGCACCTTTGGTCATTGAAGAATACATTGCATGTTGAAGGTAAAGTAGGCGTTACCAAGCCAGGTCTTGAGTTTTACCAAATCATATGAATATTCAGTTGAATATATAGTATATTGTACTTTCTTTCCAGAAACAAGCAATATTAAAAAAAAAAGTTCTTTGCTCTTCATCCACCAGTACTATCATTCAGCTCCTGACCATCCAGCATTCCCAAACAAACAAAAATCTAGTCTCTGGTGTGAATTGATTTTCTAAAGAATAAGTCTTTCTGAAAGAACAGTACAGGCACACCAATCTCTGCAAAATTAGGGCTGTTCAATTGTATCACTAGCCCTCTGCACTCTTCATTCAAGAAAGCGTGCATTTTAAAAAGGAAGATACTTAGAGTGCATACAAGTTAAACCTGTGTTGCATTGCTAGCCTCTAATTTACAGCAATGGGTCCCTTAGCAGCCATTTGCTACTTGAGGTTTTGGAATTAAAATCTCTTCAAACAGCCTGCTTATGAATCTCCCACCCAGATGTTTTTGACCATTAACTGAGGAATAAGTCTGTCAGATGTACCAGATGAAGGATATTTGGTACTTTATGTGAAGAGTGATTCCCGTGTTAAAAAGAAAGAAAGAGAATGTCCAATAATTGTACCATTACAAGCACTGAATTTCCACCCCATCCATAACATAATTCCCAACACCTCAAATAATTTTAACCATTTTTGGATGCTAGGATATTAATTGAGTGTTATGTTTATTTAATTATGTAGACGAAGACATTGGGATTCATCATTACTATGACAAGAAGGAATCAGGTAAGGTATACAGTACTTCCAAAATTGCACGAATATAATTTTTCCTTTTCTTTTCTGTTAAGAAATTTTTTTAATTGTTGAAGGCAAATATGATTAACTGGACTTCAGAAAAAAAGTGCTGACATTACATGAGTTCCCCAAACCGAAGTTAAAGCCTGAAACCTGTATAGAATGTATTTAACTTGTGGAGTGGAGTGTATGTGTCTCTGTGTGTATTTAAGTCTTCTTCCATCTGTCTACTTCGTCTTAAAGCTCTGACCCTGCAGGCATAGTCAGCTTTTTTGCCTTCCTCTTCTCCTCCCCACCATTTAAAAACATCTTCCCTGATGATCTGAAAATTTTGAAATCTTGTCCATAGTTTTGTTTATTTTGGGGTAATTCTGATTTTCAAATTATTGCAACCTGCCTTGAATCCCATTGTCAGAGAAAGGCGGGATATAATACTTGAAATAAAAAAAAATTCTAGCCATGGATTTCAAATTTTTTCATAGATTATTGTGGTTTATGTTGCTTTATGAATGGTATTGATCTTCCTGATTTTTTGTGGAGTTAGTTATAGCCGAATGTAGAGTAGCATTATTTTAAAACATAAGACAAACAAATGCAGAATGCACTTCAAAAGTTTAATCCTTGTGAAAAATATAGCCAATGTAATGTGATATTTTTGATTGCTATTTGGTGTTCCAGCTATTTTTTATTTATTGGAGCTCCAGCAGAGGGCATTGTAAATTCATAGGACAGCACTGTTGTTGACCTCCTCAGTCCTCCTTACCTGGTATTTGAAATAGGTATTTTAGAGTGAATGATCAATTTTCTTTATCTGATTAATCCTTTTAATCCTAGAAGATTCATGATGGGCCAAAAGGTCTGTTCAGCTAGAATTACTTCCTGTTTTAGTCTAGGTTAAAGTGGTGGCTTGTGTGTGGTCATCTTGTGCTGCCTCCACAACTCTGATGACAGACTGACACAATTTCTAGTTGGGATGCAGTTCACTATCTGATTAGACAATAATTTCTATATTATTGGCCCTCTGTAGCGATCACGTAAACCCTCATTTCATTGCAAATTTAATCTTCCAGGAAAGAAAGACTTTAGAACTTTTTTCTCAATCAAATCTCTGTATTATTTAAAAATATATCTCAGTTAACATTTGCTGATAATGAATGTGGACATTATCCAACTTTTCTACTTTTTCCCCCTTCTAGAACCACAACTGAATTTTGACCGCTTGCATCAGAAGCGACAGTTAGTAGAGTGTAAGCACTATTTTCAGTTTTCATGTTAATACAAACCAATTATCTGTAAGTGTAAATCATATGTGACAGTTATGTGGGGTTTTTCTTTTTAAAATCAGTGGCAGTGGTAATAGTCTTGGAGGAACGAAGGACTGTTTTACTTTTGACCATGAATACCAGTATATTTTCCCTTGTTAGTTGCAGTTTAGCTTATGGTAAGATTCTCTGAAGTAGAAGTATAGCTAGAAATAAAAAGATTAAACAGCCCTTGTCCTGTCTTGTTTTCAATGCAAAATTAAAGCCTGTTCGGTAAAAAAAAAAAGTAATTATTTTGAAGAAAAGTGCACATGACAGACCTTTACAGGCAACTTTTACTGTAGCTATACAATATGTATAAAAAACTTTAAATTTGAAAGGCATTCAGTCAACAGTTTACATATATATGGATTTATGGGGGCAGAATTCAGAGAAAACATATTTTAGAACCATTCAAATTAGTGGGACTTAGGTGAGTCATGCTAACTTCTTCTATAAGTGAGATTTGTGTTAAAGATGCATTTAGGCTTTTTCAAAAGATACCATAGTGACTTTTTATTAATTTATTTTCAATTTGTATGCATTTACTTTTTAGTGATTTCCCATGGCAACAAGTATTACTGCTGTTTTAGCTGAAGTATACTTGGAGAAACATACTAAAATGAAATTTTAGTATGTTTGTCCATGTATATTTTAGCTGAAACAGGGCAGGAGCATAGCCAATGTTTAGTCACAATAAAGTACTTTTTAATTTGCCTTTTAGATAACGTATGTGTACTGTATATGAAGAGCCTATATTTGTTTTTGTACAGAACAGCTGCATTTATTGAAATAGACTGTAAGTGTGATCTTGCATGTTAAACTAGATTGCTGAATTTGGAAACCAGCTAGTGTGGGGAAGTTTCCAGCTCTGAGACCAAGAAACAATCTTCTTTCTGACATTTCCAGATGAGGTAGAGCCTTCCGTTGATACTCCAGTTCAAATTCCTGCCTCAGAAAGAGTTAGACATGGGTCATCTTGCCTCCCATTTTAGGTCACAATAGCAATTTCAAAGAAATTAATGTAAAAGGAAAAACATTTGTAGTGGGAGCACTAAGACCAGCAGCAGTTATTCATCCTCCTTGGCCTATAGGACACATCACAGAGAGCCAGTATTTAAAAGCAGTGCCCTAAGGCATGCATAGAACTATTTCTAAGTGGCCTAGCTGCCCTATTTGCAACAAAGTGGGGGATAGCTTAGAGTAGTGATGGTGAACCTTTTCGAGGCCAGACTGCAACCCAAAACCCACTTATTTATTGCAAATTGCCATGTCCCTATGGCTTTCTAGTAACAAACTGTAGCACTGGCTTAGAGGCTGTGTTGCAGAGAGGAAGCAGCCATTTTATACATTGGAAGGTGACTAGCCCTAGCAGCACCAGCAACTTACCTCCATATGAAAGTGCAATCAAACATCTTTAAGTGTTCATGGTCTCCCCTTCAACTCCAAACCCAACACCTTCTCTGCTGTAAAGACAAGCCCAAGGGTGAGGGAGGAGCATTCATCAGGCCAAGTAGCTGATAGGATTAATTCCATCTCAGGGGAAGAAGAGTTTTTTAATCACCTCCAGGGAGCCTGAGAAAGAACAAATTTATTCAAAGATGAACAGTAAGTTTTCCTTAGATTCCCCAGTGCCATTCTTTCTGACAAAGACTCCTTAAGAGTAGATCCACTGAAAGGCCATGTCAGCAGAAATACAGCCAGGCTTGCTCCAAAAATGTACAGCAATAAGGTGTATCTTGGCTAATGGTCTGGGATTCTGAGAGCTGAAGTCCAAAACACCTGGAGGGCCAGAGTTTGGACATCACTGTCTTAGAGGCATCTACCGCCATACTCATTAGGTTTTAAAACCTTCATCCTTAGTGATATAAGGTATATTCCTAAAAGTACATGGCTTCTTGTTGAAGAGGCAACTGGGCAAGAACATGCTGGAGATGAGCCCAGATTTCTCCATGGGTGTAGTCTTTCTTGATGATGCATCATTAGGCACCATTCAGTTGAAAGACGATGGCCTGCAGTATTGTAGTTGGAAAGAACCTAAGCTGTATTATTGGATTTCTACACCATTCGGAACCATTTTGTTTCTTCATATTCTGTTCTAACAGTAGCCTCTTGTCCTAAGTATAGATTTCTCATCAGGACTATCAGATGTGGTGACATGTCTTTAAGGGTGTTCCATAGCCTTTCATGTGTTTCTCTCAGTAGTGAGATTCAAGGTGGCTTATAAATTAGTAAAACCAGTACAGATTAAAAACATACAAAAACATCAATAACGTGTGGCAAATGTATGTGATACTGTTTAAAAACAAACAGTGCATCAAGTAAAAACCATTTAAAATTAACTAAAAGAGAAATATAAAAACCAGGAAAGCAGCACACCATTAAAAACTCATCGCAGTCAATTCCTAAAAGCCTGGCAGAATAGGAAAATTTTTACTTTCTAGAGGAGGGAGGGTAGCACCTTAGCTTCCCATCTGAAGGGATTTCCAAAGTGTGCAGCCATCAAGTGAGTGTTTCTCTTGTTTCCAGCAAATGGGGCTGGGAAGGTATAAGGCATGAGAGAAGGGCCTCTCCCAAACATCTTAGAGTTTGACCAGGCTCATATACTAAGATATGGTATTTCAAGTAGCCTAGATCCAAACCATATTTTAGGGGCATATCCTCTACTTAGCTTGATTAGTGACAGCTCAGTTATATATGATTCTAAAATAAGGTAACATTATTTGAAAAGAGTTATCAATAGTACCAGTTCAGAATTATCTGCTTATTGCAGTTGAAGTATTGCAGTATATCAGTTCTTTAAAAAAAAAAAAAGGTGGGGGAATAGGTTAAATTCAGGAGAATTTGTTTTATATCATTAGAATTAACCTATTTCATAGGGTGGGAATCCTGATCTATACATATATTTATTAGAAGACTGATAATAATTATAATATTTTGGAAAAAACACATTTCAGAATCATGCTCATCACTATGTGTTCTTCAGTTTTAGACTATCATGATACATATTGAATTTTAAAGTACTACTGAAATATGAAGTAAAATCTTACATTGGTTGCAGTATCTCAAATGTGTATTTCATTTCTTAGCTCGAGATTATCCTTGGGTACTTAAGAACAAACGTCCGGAAAAGCTGCGAGACACACTTAAGGAGCTAGAGGTACCTTTCAGAAACTTTTAAGCATAAACACAATCCAGGTTTTCAGATCTCTTTCAACAACTTTAATTTCATAAAAGATCATCCCTCCTGGTGATGAATTCGCTTTTGTGTGGTGGGCTACCCAAAACAGTTGCATCATTGTTTAAAATGCCAGACAATCTTTTCTCCTTGAAAATCAGAAACACTTTAACCACATGTGAAATGTGTACAGCTATCTATACACTATTTTCTGTTCTCTAGGAATTGATGCAAAATAGTGAGTGTGTGCTGAGCAAATGGAAGACCAAATATGACTGTCAGGTAAATATTTTGACATGCTTTTACAATGATCAGTCATCACAGATGAACAACTGATAAGTGATTGATGTGACAGGACAAAGTTAACTGCTAACTGCAGTTAGAGTGATCTTGTAAGGGGTTTCTTTTTTATTGCATGTGTTGATTTTAACAATAAAAAAGTAAAATGATAAAATTCATCTTGGTGAGAATGGCTATATTTGCATATGGAAATAATGATATAAAATGCATAATGCCTTGTGATGTCATTTAAAGTGCACTTTTCAGGATATTTTGATTGCATGGCCCTGGTGGTAAGTTCAGTTGAACTCAGCAGATTTACTTTTGAGTAGACATGCATAGGATCACACTAGCAGCAACTTTGAATGGACTCTGCCTGGAAACAAGTATTCATTTAAAATGACACAGAACATTACATTTTATATTTAAAGCATTTTGCTTGAAGCAAATACTTAATTGAAAATGTGAATCATGATAACAGGAATTATAAAATAACCACTTAGCCAAGTTAGATGTCAAATAAAGTGAATTACTCAGAGGTCAATGTGTCATGTCTCTGTATCTACATAAATATCCATATAATGTATAAATGGAACATCTGTTCACATCCTTATTAGCAGCATGGAAAGTGGGAACAGGTTGGCATCTTAAGGTGTGTGAGCCAACATTCTAATCAACAGCTTTTTCTAGAAATATGTTTAATGTATTTAACTAATTAAAAACTATTTCTAGTCTTTTATACTTCTTTATTCCAGGTTTTGACAGGCCTGTCCTTGAATTTATCAGGCTTAACAAAGAATGTTGACATTTGAAGATTATTAATTTACAAGCTAACCCTAAAACAGCTGAATTAGAGCAAATCTAATTATAAATGAATTCGATTCTTTGGTAATTGTAGATTTACTTTCTAAAACTAAAGTTAGTCTGTTCAATAAGTCTGTAAAAATATTTACTCTTACCTTGTTTGGTGTTGTTGTTGTTGTTGTTGTGTGCCTTCAAATTGTTTCCAACTTATGGCTTTTGATAAGTATTCTTTAGTAAAGTCTCCTATTAACTTGCAGTTCTGATTTAACAAAAAAAAATTCCATTTATAGACTCTTGATTAAAGAATGGAAAGGAGAGTGTGGGGATGAATGTATAGTCCCTACAGTAGAGGATGTCTAGCAGTGAAATTCCTGTTGGAACTGCTACCCTAATCCTAGAATCTCCTATATGGGCGTCCCTATCAACAGGTGACCTAATGTACTAATCAGGGAAGGCCTGTCCGAAGAGATCTGTCTAGACGGCTTTTCTAAAGCTGTCAAGGATGGTAATGTTTCAGATCTCTTCCAACAGGCCATTCCATAATGTGGGAGTGGCAGATGAAAAGGCCCTCTGGGTGACTGAAGCTAGCCTGATCTTTCTTGTCTGCAGTAAATTTTTCCCAGAGGACCTAAATGCATGGGGTGGATTGTACAAAAGAAGGCGATCCCGTAGATAGGTTGGACCCAGGCCATGAAGGGTTTTAAAAGTCATTACCAACACCTTGTACTGTGCCCAAAAACTAATAGATGACTTCTTCTGGTCTTGAAATCTTGGTCTGTGCTATTGAACTATGTGTTTCATGACACCCCTGTTCTGTTTCTTTTCATCTTTTCTGTAAAAATCCACTTGACATTTTAAGACTGAATGTGTGTGTGCCTTCAAGTCACCTGTTCACATAGGGTTACTCCATAAATTTCATAGGGTTTTCTTAGGCTAGGAAAACTCAGAAGTGTTTTTTTTACTTCTTTCATTTGAAGTATAGCCTCCAGCACCTGGTATTCATTGGTGGTCTCCCATCCATGTATTAACCAGGGCTGACCCTTCTTAACTTGCAAGATCAGACAGAATCTGGTGTCTGTAGGGTGACTGAATAGCTAATATATATTTATTAAAGACAGGAGATAACAATTGAAATCAGTTGTATTATAGGAAAATCGCTTTTTAGATTCTTTTATATTCCTCAAGATGTTTTTAATGGACTTCAGTACTTAGGAATTGCTATTTTCCTGTATTTCCTTACATTTAGAAGCCTCTGAAGAAGTACACTGGTACCCTGGGATACGAATGCGCCGCGTTACGAAATTTCCGGGTTACGAAAAAAATCCATTAAAAAAACTGTTCCGGGTTACGAAGGTTATTTCGGGTTACGAAAAAATTTTTGGTGCTTTTCGGCGCTTTTTCGCACCAAATCGCGGCTTTCGCTATTAGCGCCTATGGGGCTTCAGCTTGCGAATGCTTTTCGGGTTACGAATGGCGCCGCGGAACGAATTAATTTCGTAACCCGGGGGAGCCCTGTAATCATATTTCTCAAACAGTTTAGTCACAATGCAAGATACAAGCACTTTAAGAATTGCTTTTTCTAGCTGTCCTGCATTCATCATCCTTGGAAGCTTTCCTTTTCTCTCTCTCTCTGGCTTGTGTGTGAATGTGAATAATTGAGATGAAGACATAGAGAGAAAGAAACTACTGAGGGGCTTTATGTTGACTGGAGATTGTGGGAACTGGCCAGTGCTATTCTGTGCTGAGGAATGTTGGCTTCATTCCTTGTCTACTTGGCTTTCTACTGTGTGATAAAGCAAATAAATCAATAAGTGTATTTTCCAAGAGAGCGAGAGAGAGATAGCTGTTTCCCTCCTGAGGAAGAACCACACTTATATTGAATACATTCCATAGAAACAGAATGAAGTTCAGTTCTAATTAAAATCTGCCAACAAATATGGAAAACAAAACAGTTGTCGACAGATTGGAAACAATCAATATACATCCCCATCCACAAAAAAGGAGACACAAAAGTTAGTGGGAGCACTAATCTCCCATGCCAGCAAAATCATGCTCAAAGTTCTGCCACATAGACTCCAACCATACATGGAGAAAGAAATCCCAGAGGTCCAAGCAGGGTTCAGGAGACAAAGAGGCACTAGGGATCACACTGTGCACCAGGGATTTCCAAAAGAAAATCAGCATGTAATTTACAGACTATAGCAAAGCTTTTAACTACATAGATAATGAAATGCTATGGAACCCTTAAAGAAATGGGAGTGCCAACACATCTGATAGTCCTGATGAGAAATCTGTACTCAGGACAAGGGGCTGCTGTCAGAACAGAACACAGAGAAACAGAATGGTTCCCAGTTGGCAAAGGGGTCAGACAAGGCTGCATCTTATCATCCTACCTGTTCAATTTATATGCAGAACATATTGCAAAAAACAAAACAAAAAAAAACAAAAAAACAGGCTTGGACACAGAAGAATAGCAGTAGCAAGTACATTTCTATACCACTTATCAGTTAACTTAAGCACTCCCTAAGCAGTTTACAGTGTGTAAGCTCACTGCCCTCGTTGGAAGATCTTTGCATTCTCCTTTCACCTCTTTAGATAGATTGGGATTCCTGCTTGGAAACTCGTCTCTTCTCTCTATCTTATTCAAACTAACCTTGTGAGTTAGATCACTCCCTCTTTGGGATTAACAGTCTTTCTCTCAAGATTCTCAACTGAACTGTTCCTATCTTCCTGCTTCTTAAAGATCGTGAGATTTTCTCTCTTTACCTGAACCACCACTAGTTAGATTAGGATTTAATTTTTTATGTAAATATGGATTAAAGACGTTGTTTTTAAAACTACAAGCTACATGTTTGTTGTTTTTGAGTCATTCTTACTTCTTTAGGGAGGCATAGTTAGGCAAAGTCATGATTGCCCCCAACAAGCTGAGCGCTCATTTTACCGACCTATAAAAGGATGGAAGGCTGAGTCAACCTGAACCTTCTGGAATTGAAGTCACAGCTTTCTGGCTGCAATACTGGCATTTAACCACTGCACCACCAGGGCTCTCTCAAGAAAGAGGTGTGAAAACAGGATGAAGGAATATCTAAGATATGTAGAAAACACCATAAAACTGGGAAAAATCTCCCAAATCTGGAACAACTAGTAAGGAAGATCAAGGAAGAAAGTGCGACAGCATGCATACAGTTGAACATAAAGAAAACAAAAATAATGACCATGGGGAATCTACATAAATTCAACCTAAGCAATGAGAAAATAAAAACCGTAAAAGTTCTCGTACTTGGGACCAAACACTTGTAGGAACTGGGACTGCAGCCAAGAAATCAGAAGAAGATTAAGAATGGGGAGGGTGGCTATTAAAAAACTAGAAAAGAGCCTAAAATGCAAATATATCCAATTGAGCACAAAAGTTAGAATCATACAAATTAAAGGGGAGGGAAACAACAAGGATGTTATGATGGGAGTCTACTACAGACTTCCCAGTCAGATGGAAGAATTTAATGATGCCTTTCTAAAACAGAATACTACACACTCAGAAAGGAGAGATGTGTAGTAGTGATGGGTGACTTCAACTATCCTGATATTTGCTGGAATTCAAACTCAGCCAAATCCTCAAGGTCTAGTAAATTCCTCACTTGCTTCAAAGACAATTTCATTTTCCAAAAGGTGAAAAAGGCAACTAGGGGGTCAGCTATTTTAGATCTGATCCTAACCAACAAGGATGACTTGGTTAATGGGGTGCAAGTGGGGGGATCCTTAGGTGGAAGTGACCATGTTCTCCTGGAGTTTGTTATACAGTGGAAAGGAGAAGCCAGGCATAGTCAGACACATATTCTAGACATTAGGAGAGCTGATTTCAATAAACTTAGAGAAGTACATGGTCAGGAATACAAAAAGAGAAGGGAGTTCAGGATGGATGGGAGTTTCTCAAAAGGGAAATACTGAAGGCACAATTTAAAACAGTTCAATGTGGAAGAAAAATGGGAGGTGTCTCAAGAAACCAGGATGGATGACCAAGGAACTTTCAACTCAGCTAAATTTTAAACGGAACATGTATAAGAAATGGGGAAATCACCAAAGGGGAATTCAAACAAATAGCTAGCCTGTGTAGGGGTAAAGTCAGAAAAGCTAAAGTGCAGAATGAACTCAGGCTTGCTAGAGAGGTTAAGAACAATAAAAAGGGCTTTTTTGGATATGTCTGCAGCAAAAGGAAGAAGAAGGAAATGGTAGGGCCACTGCATGGAGAAGATGGTAAAATGCTAACAGAAGACAGAGAAAAGGCAGAATTACTCAACACCTTCTTTGCCTCAGTCTTCTCAGAAAAGGAAAAGGGTGCTCAATCTGGGAATAATGGAGCAGAGAACAGAATAGGGGAATTTCAGCACAGAATAAGCAAAGAGATAGTACAAGAATACCTTGTTAATCTAAATGAATATTCTTCTTCCAGACGCCCCTAACCCTAGTACGGACTGAGTCCGTACCAAATGGCGGCGGCCATTCCACACGGCCGCCGCCATCTTGACATAGCGGACGCACTGTGTCCGCACGTTGCGCCCCGGAAATGCCGCCACAAGTGCGCACTTTGGCACTTGCAGCGTCTCTTCCGGGTCGCAGGAAGGAGCGTGATTTTCACGCTCCTTCTTTGCAGCGTCTGGGAACCGCGCTGTTTGGCTGCTGCAGTTCCCAGATGCAATTCCATAATCACAAAGAGTCAACATGGGTTTCAGAGAAACAAGTCATGCCAGACAAATCTTATCTCTTTCTTTGATAAAATTACCAGCTTGGTAGATGAAGGGAATGCTGTGGATATAGTATATCTTGATTTCAGTAAGGCCTTTGACAAGGTTTCCCATGACATTCTTGCAAACAAGCTTGTAAAATGTGGGCTAGACAAAGTAACTGTTACATGGATTTGTAACTGGTTGACCGGCCAAACACAAAGGGTGCTCAACAATGGCTCCTTTTCGTCCTGGAGAGAAGTGACCAGTGGGGTCCCACAGGGCTCTGTCCTGGGCCCAGTGTTATTCAACATCATAATCAGTTACTTGGATGACAGAATTGGAGGCATACTTATCAAATTTGCAGATGATACCAAATTAGGAGGACAGGATCAAAATTCAAAATGACCTGAATAGACTAGAAAGCTGGGCCAAAGCTAACAAAATGAAATTCAACACAGAGAAATGTAAGGTACTGCACTAAGAGCGGAAAAATGAAATGCACAGATATAGGATGGGAGACACATTGCTGAATGAAAGTACATGTGAAAGGGATCTAGGAGTCCAAGTAGACCATAAGTTGAACATGAGTCAACAGTGTGATGCGGCAGCTAAAAAGGCCAATGCAATTTTAGGCTGCATCAATAAAAGTATAGTGTCTAGATCAAGAGAAGTAATAGTGCCACTATATTCTCCTTTGGTCAGGCCCCACCTGGAATATTGTGTCCAGTTCTGGGCACCACAATTCAAAAAGGACATTGAGAAACTGGAGCGTGTCCAAAGGAGGGTGACTAAAATGGTGAAGGGTCTGTAAACCATGTCCTATGAGGAATGACTTAGGGAGCTGGGGATGTTTAGCCTGGAGAAGAGAAGGTTAAGAGGTGATATGATAGCCCTGTTTAAATATTTGAAGGGATGTCACATTGAGGAGGGAACAAGCTTGCTTTCTGCTGCTCCAGAGAACAGGACCCGGAACAATGGATGCAAGCTGTAGGAAAAGAGATTCCACCTCAACATTAGGAGGAACTTCCTGACAGTAAGGGCTGTTCGACAGTGGAACACACTTCCTCGGAGTGTAGTGGAGTCTCCCTCCTTGGAGGTCTTCAAACGGAGGCTGGATGGCCATTTGTTGGGGATGCTTTGATTTGGATTTCCTGCATGGCAGGGGGTTGGACTGGATGGCCCTTGTGGTCTCTTCCAACTCTATGATTCTATGATTCCACTTGACAGCAGGGGAGAAATTGTGGCAAAAAGGAGGTTTCAAATGTGGGACCCTGCTTGAGCTTTGTTGGGACTTGGCTGTCAGGTTGGAGCTGCTCTGCAGCTCCTGCTTTCTTTCATCAGACAGGTTGAGAGAAGAGGTAGTAGAGGAAACTATGTTTGTGTGGGAGAGGGAAACACTTGAAGCTGTGTGGGAAAAGGACGTCTCTGGGGAAGGAGGAGAAGAAATATTGGGGGTCAATTTTTGGAAACAGTCCTTTGCCTTGGAGTGGCTTCTGTAGTTAAGATCTCTCTTTTTCCCCACTGATGTGTCTCCAGTCCAGGGCATATGGCTTCTTTAAGCCCGCTACATACTCACTGGCTGCACTTCCCTCCACCTCGATGAAGAGTCCTTCCTTGCCAGGGAGAAGTAGCTCAGTTGCTACTCCCAGGCTGGCCAGGTGGCAAAGGGAGCAGTGACCGAGCTTGGTTGTTTTGAATTTCCAGTAGAACAATAAACCTATTGTGAAATATGCGTGGGGAGGGGTGCTAAGATTGTCACCCAAGAGGAAAGGGGGCAGAAGCCCCAAAATGTTTGGGGACCACTGATCTAAATAATTGCTACAAATATTTATCAGCCCCAGGATGGAACCCTGAGGCACTACATTCAAGACCTCTTTCCATAAAACTCCATGAACCAATGCAAAGGTACCTGACTTTTCAGCCTTGAGTTTTCAATCACAGCCTTTCCCTCCTAACAAGGTTCCTGCCCCTTAGTAGAGAGCAGGGTGGATGGGGCATGGAGGTACTGGAAACAGGAACAGAGGTTGAGACTTCTTTGCTCTTACAGATGATGATGAAGAGCCCTGGTGGCGCAGTGGTTAAATGCCTGTACTGCAGTCACTCACTCACAAACCATAAGGTTACGAGTTCAATACCAGCCAAGGGCTCAAGCTTGACTCAGGCTTGCACCCTTCCAAGGTCGCTAAAATGAGTACCCAGATAGTTGGGGGCAATTAGCTTACGCTTTGTAAACCGCTTAGGGAGTGCTTAAGTGCACTGATAAGCGGTATGGAAATGTACTTGCTATTGCGATGATGATGACGATGATGATGATGATCATCATCATCATCATCTGTGAGAGCAGAGAATCAGGATTTCTGTCTTGCCTTTTTCACAGTTTGGCACTCAACATGATTTTAAAACAAATTTTAAAAAACACATTGTTAAAAATTCACAAGATATAAAAATTAAAAAGAAATTAAATAATAAAAAATAAACCCAGATTTAAACATATATAATTTAATATGCATGTGCATGTGCACACAAACACACATCAGCACAACAATTAGCAAGATCCAGGACATTGTTTAGGTGAGATAGGTCTTATACAATCTTTCATAAAATGCCCAAAACAGAAATGTCTTTACTTGTCTGCAAATAAAAAGTATGGAGTGTGCCAATCTAACTTCCCTGGAAGGGAGTTCCAGAGCCTGGGGGCATTTGTTGAGAAGGCCATCTCCTGTGTTCCCGTTGGATGTATCTTGTCCTGTTTCTCAAGTTGGTTTTAGTTGAGAGTTACAAGAACCCCTTCCCATATCCAACCTGGTAACCCTAATGCTGAGGTGGTGGTGGTGGGGGATGTTTTTATTCCTCCAGTCTAGCTCATGGTTGCCTCAATACTCACAGTAGAACAGCAGACACCAACAGTTGAATCATATTACAGTGTGCCCTTGCCTTACGCGGGGGATTCATTCCGGACCCCCCTGCGCATAAGGCAAATAGCGCTTATGCTCGAGCCGCATTAGCCATAATAGGCATTTGTGCCAAAGGCACATGTGCCATTGTTTCTTCCATTGTAGAAAATTTCCATTGCTGAAAGCCATGTAAAAGGTGCCCGCGTATGATGCAGGCGCACTGTACTATTCCATTATTTAGTCTGATTGCATTCTTTAACTATAAGAGTAACTTAGTTTTACTTTGATTAATAGGGAAAGAAAGTTATTTTGGGCATTATTGGGTTATTATTCATAACTAGTTTCCTCCTATTTCTGGATGATATGCAGTTTTATTGGAGGAAATATAATTCAAACTGCTGTGCATTTCATTTTTTCATATGGCCTGTTAAATTGCCTACTCAACTTACAGAGTTTTGTTGTTCTTCAAAAACTTTTTCCTTTATATTTTTGGGACAATTATAAGCACTAGTCAAACACTGCTGGGCTATAAGGTCATATTATCAACTTGGGAATAAATTGTGATTTTATCTAATCCAGCTGCAACATGAGGATAAATTGAAGTTTTGAAAGGTTGCAATAAAAACTGGAATAGTGTGACTGTGTCTAACACTTTTAGTAGGACAAAACCTTAAAGGACATCTGCCATAAAACTGGTAGAGCTTTTAACCAGCTTCCAGATGATTATCGAAAGATATATTTACCAGATAAATAAAAAGGGGAGTTTCTCTGATACAATTCATATGTTATATATAGAAATGCTTGATCTGGATCTGCATTTAATAAGATCTGAACAGGATTATGATGTTTTGAACTGCTTTAGTAGGTCTAAGAATTCATTGTATGTGGTATAACATTTTATATTTTGAAAAGTGCGCATATATTTAAGTGATGACACTAAATAAATACCAGCAGTATATATGTATGTACTTGCACAATATTTTGATTGTCCTGATATGAAACATGTACTTTGGACAAGAGTGCATTATCAAAAAGAATACTATATGAAGAAACAGTTGGCAAAAGAGTCAGGTAAGGCAGCATTTTATCAGCCTGTTGGTTTAGTTATATAGAATGTGAACTCGACTCAGAGGAAGGAGGAGTAAAAAACTGGAAGAGGAAATATTGGAGACATGCAAATGACACCATATTATCAGCAAAACATAGCATAGAATGATTACTGGTGAAAGTTCAGGAAGAAAGTGCTGAAGCGGGGTTACAACTGAATATTAAGAAAAGAAAAATATGACTACAGAATAGTTATTCCCAAAGTAGGCAGTTGGGCAGTGGAAAGATCCAGGGGTGTGGTGAGGAGGAAAGGGGCAGCAGGGGGGTGGTGAAGGGTAAAAGAGGGCAGCAGAGAGGCCTTCAGTCAAAGTATTGGAGCACAAGAAAGACAAGGGAAACCAGCAGTCTTTAGGGCCATGATGAGCTTAAAGGGTTGCATGAAACGTCTTTTCAGAGCCCTTTAAAACCACTACACAGCTTCACTGATCACTATGTGTGGTGGTGTCTCCTGATTTTCACCTCCCCACGTGAACTCACTCTCTCAGCCATACTTTCACTAGTAGTGGCAGTTAGGAAATTCTTGCTGGGCATAGTTTCTGTGGCTTGGAACCACCATTTTGGGGTGGACTGACTGGAGCAAGCACATGACAGCAGGGGAGATGTGGTGACAAAAAAGATCTGTCAAAGTTAGAACCCTGCTTAATCATTATGAACTTTGCCAGGATGTGGCTGGCAGGTTGGAGTTATGCTGCTGCTCCTGCTTTTGTTCATTGGAAACAATTTTTGGAAACAATCCTTTGCCTTGGAGGGGCTACTATAGTTAAAATCTCGCCTTTTCCCTGTTGATGCATTTCTAATCTATAGCATTTGGTCTCTGTGAGCCTCCTACATATGCACCAGCTGCACCTCTCTGCACCCAGATGAAGCGTCCTTCCTTGCCAGGGAAAAGCAGCTTGCTGCTTCCAGGGTGACCGGTTGGCACTCCTTCCTTGGAGTGTAGTGGAGTCTCCTTCCTTAGAGGTCTTTAAACAGTGCCTGGGTGACCATCTGTCAGAGATGCTTTGATTGAGATTTCCTGCATGGCAGGGGGTTGGGCTGGATGGCCCTTGCAGTCTCTTCCCACTCTATGATTCTAGGATTCCTTGCTAGTGAGTCTCACCAATGTGTCATTGCAGAAGTCATCTGATAGTTTCCCCCTACAAAGGCATATAGGCACACAGGATTTCTTCTTTAGAGGTACAGGAGCACCTTCACAAAATAGAAACAGCCTACCAATCCACTCAGTTCAGGCATGGCTCTCTACCTCGTTGAACAGAGCCCCACATTACCCTTCTGAATCCCTGACTTGTCACAATGCATAAGAATTGTTGTTGTTGTTGTTAACCGTCCTCAAGTTGATCTTGACCCATGGTGACTGTATGGATGAGACATCTCCTAGATTCCCTGTCCTCCACCGCTCTGCTTAGTTCCTGAAAATTTATACCTGTGACCTCTTTTATAGAGTCCCTCCATCTAGCATGTGGCCTTCCTCTTTTTCTCCTTCACTCCACCTTTCCCAGCATTATTGTTTTTTTCCAATGAGTTCTCCTTTATCATGATGTGCTCAGCCTCAGTTTTGTCATCTTGACTTCCTGGGAGATTTCTGGCTTGTCTTTTCGGCTGTCCACAGAATCTTCAACACTCTTCTCCAGCACCACATTTTGAATGATGGTCAACAATTCACTGATGGTCAGCTGTTATGCCTCAAATTGAATCAAGTATTTTTGAACTAAATATCTTAAGAACCAACCTATGAATAGAAATAAATATATTTTAAACAGGAACTTGAGATTGTACTGATTCGTGCTAGCTTGGCTTGCAAGGTAACAAAACTAATTTTGTACTGTCTTTAATCAAACTTTATTTACAAGTAGTCATTGTATCCTCAGTCTGTTCTCTGTGCTTTTTAACAGAACCTAAATATATACATTTTCCTCGAGTATACTTTCTCCTGTTAAGTGAGCAAATACTAGGATCCTTCTAAAGAGGATTGATCTTTCCCTTTTTGCTTTCACTGAAAATGGCATACAAATGAAGGTGTGTGTGTGGTATGTGGTGTGTGTGTGTGTGTTTTAAATAACCTAGCAGCTGCAGAAGCCTGGGGAAAGAGATAACACATTTTCAGGGTTCTCAACTGCAAAGTCTTACATGACCAATTTGTGCATGAGCACTGAACATGTATCTTCAAAGTAAACATGTATAAGTTGGCAGTGGAGCAGTGCTGTAGTCCCACCCTTCTCTGAAATATGTATTCATTGAATATGAGAAAGAAGTAATGTTAATGAAGAAAGCATTGCTACTGGTTTTGTGGATGTAGAGCTAAACAGATGTACTGTACTGTTATTCACATCTTTAAACCTGACATGAAAGATTTTATAAACAGAAACAGCTGGTGCAATGGAAAGGATCAGACAGTATTCAGGAAAGGTGTTTTAACTTTGCTTCTACCACAGCCCTTATTGGAAATACTGTGATTTTGGCAACATTTCGACCAATCTGTGAGCTTGTCATGAGTATTGATCCTGTAGCGTATTGTATCCTGTTTGGGAATTTTCTGTGCTAATTGATCTTATAATGTAGTGATAAAGCCACTGGTAAGGAGCCTGTTGAGTCAACCTTGGTGTTGTGTAGGCAGTTTTGTCCTTTTGATGCTTCTGCAAAGAGTGTGGAAGCCAGTGCAAACAAGGAGTGACAGTGCCAGAGACCCTTAACCACCTACTGCACAAGCATGTCTCTAACAGCAAAGAAGATAGCCGCATAGCATCTGCTTCCCACCAATGGTCAATTCTATATAGAACCAGTAATTTCCTCAGTGCACAAATGATTTTCTAGACTACTCCTCCCTTGTATTTTGCTCTAAGAACCCCTCACAGCCTGATTTTGAGAATGTCAGTGCTTTTATATAGGTGCACAGGATGCTGTAGCATAGCTATGCTGGCAGATCTTTCCACTTTTCCAGGACTGAAACAGACATTGGCCTCTGATAATTCTTGTTGCTTCCTTGCCTCAGATAGATCATTTTTTGCATTCAATAAAAGAAATTAAGTAAGAAAGTAAGTAAATAAACAAGCAAGCAAATTTATTTGTGTAGCATAAGCCAAAATTATGATGTTTAAATGAGTGAATCTGATCAAGGAACAAACTGACATGTAAGCATTGGGCTCTTACATTAGTTCACATAAATTTTCCATTTTCTGATGTCCAGAAAGTTCAGAGCTTAGTAACAGAACCTAAAAATCTTAGATTTCTTCATTAAAATGTTTTTGCTACATGTTGATTTTTTTTAAAAAAATTATTGCTATCATTTGAGCCCTAAGGGGCGGAACAGACAGGCAGGAAGGAGCGGCCAGAGGCCACTCAGCCCAGAGAGTACCCCAGGATTGCGGCAACTACATGACACTGTCCCGATGCTGCCTCCTGCCGCAGTCCCAAATGGGCTTCAGCAAGGAGTGGGAAAGGTCGACCCCTTCTGGGGTCGGGTTTGGACTGCCTTAGGCAGCTCAGGAGCAACCCTAGCATGTCCCCAAATTCAAGCTGGGGCAAAGAGGAAACAAGGAAGAAGATAAGGAAGGAGGGGAGGGGGGAAGGAGGGGGGGGGGGGGGAGGAGGGGGGGGGGCGAGGGACTTTTGTCCCCAATGGCAGTGCTCAAATGTGTGGATATCAGGTCCGTGGATAAGGAGGGCCCATTCTATCTAGATGACAATGCAGTGATTAGTAGAAGCCAGCATAGATTTGTCAAGAACAAATCCTGCCAAACTAATCTTACATTTTCATTCAGTCAAGTTTCTAATTGATGGTGGGAATGCTGTGAATATTATTTTTCTAGATTTCAGCAAAGCATTTGATAAGGTCCCGCATAATATTTGAATAAGAAAATGGATTAAATGTGGAATAATGGGAACACTGTCAGATGGATCTATGACTGGTTGGAAAACTGTTAAAAGGTCATTATCAGTGGCTGCACTTCAAACAGGTTTCGAGTGGAATGCCTCTGGGAGCTATCTTAGTGCCATTATTCTTCATCAGTTTTATCAGTGATATAGATGATGTGGTAGAGGGAATCCTTATCAAATTTACAAATGACACAAAATTGCAAAGGGTGGCTAACACATTAGAAGACAGGAATAGAATTCAAAAGGACCTGGGTAAATAGAAAAGTGGGTGAAAATTAATAAAATGAAGTTCAGACAAATGCAAGCTTCTACATTTAGGTCATCACAGAAATAGGATGAGGAAATACATGGCTTAGGAGTACTACATGCAAAAAGGATTTTGGAATTACTGTTGATAATAAGTTGAAGGTGACCCAGCAATTTGATGTTGCAGCAAAGGAGCAAATAATATTTTAGTCTGCATTAATCTTCTCATGATGTCTGTGCTTCACACATATGGGTTATGCTGTGGCTGCACAGAATACTGTTCAGAACCTTGTAGAAACTAGTGGATGCATTTTGGTGGTAGCTCTGCCCTCCTCCAGCAACCATGGCACTTCCCTCTGAAACCGCCATTTCCGTGGAGACTGATTCATTCATTCTTCAGGATCAGCAGGACACAGCTAGGGGAGAACAGGTGGGGTTCTGTAAGTGCACAGATTACTACTCGAAGAACTACAGTTGCAAGTATGCAACATGTCCTCCTCCTTCATGGTCTCTGTGCCTCACACCTATGGGAGACTAGCAAGCTACAGAGAAGAAGGAAGCAGGAGTGTTGTTGCAATCAAGTGAAAATTTATTAAAGATTACTTCAAAAGTAGAACATCAAACGTGAAACATAAACATCATGTCTTCCACCCTTAATGAACAAACAGTATTCAAACTGTTTCGAGAAATAGAACTCTCCTGAAACATATAACCACAATATAGAATTCAAAGTGCAAGCAAACATGCAAGGCAAACTGGAATGCAGTACAGCCAAGGCGAACTGGAATGCAGTACAGCTTTCCCAAAGGTAGTGTGAATCCTAGACCTATATAGCTTGGGTTCAGGCTGTTTGAAGGACCATATCTCCTATATAATATTAAAGTTTTAAGATCATCTAGAGAGGCCCTCCTCTCAGTCTCATCACCTTCTTAGGCTCATTTGGTAGGAACAAGGGAGAGGGCCTTCTTGGTGGCTGCTCCCAGACTTTGGAGCTCCCTGCACAGAAAGGGCAGAATGGCCCCATCCTTGCTGTCTTTCTGGCAGCAAGTTAAAATATTTTTGTGTCACCAAAGTAGCCAGAAAATCCGTATGTCTTTTTTCTGTGCAAAAACCAAAAACCAATTTTTTTAACTGGATAACTCCTAAACCTTATAGATTCTTGTCTGTCTAGTATTCTCCCTGTCAAGGTTTTCTAATACTTAAGCCCATTTTATTTACCATTTTTAGAATATTTTAAATAATCTTTATTCCATTCCTAGTCTGTAATATGACACCAGATTGCAATCGCACACAATTGCTTACATGGTACAATAATAAAAAAAATCTATTAGATTCAAACAATTTCATATCTTACAGCTTATATACAATAAGACTGCACACATGGATGAGCAAGGCAAATGTCACATGATAGTACTGTTGCAATATGAACAAGAGTATGAACATGTATTGTGTCACACAGAACTGTAGTTCCGAAACCTTGGTCATCCTGATGTTTGGTACATCAATGTCCAGAATGCCTACACACTGGCTGTGTTATCTGGGACTCTGAGATAAAGTCCGAAACATCTCGAGGACCACAGGTTAAAAAGTATTATTGTGTAAAATATGCAAACTCGTTTCTCCTGTTTTGGTGAACCTACCCTCTTGGTGTCTTGTCTTCTCCATTTCTATTGGAGTTTCGTTTCATTTTGTTTTTTATATATCTGCGGTGTGTGCTTTTGATAACTTTGTAGTTGTCCACATGAATAACTCTGTGCTTTGAATAATTGTGTATAACACATTTAAGACAGATTATTAAGCTGCTCCATCTCACAGACTCATATGATCTCTTTTTTCTTTATCCACCTTTTTACAAGACAGCAGGATGGGGAAAATTTCAGCTGTGAATGGCAACATCTGTAGTAACTATTTTACATGTAAATTATGGGGAATTATGTTCTATAGTGAAGTATATCATTCTTAGTTATGGCAGGTGTATTTGAAGCTCAGTATGTTCTTGTTTCTTTCTAATTTTCTTTTTCTAGTTGAAAACATCTTATTGTGTATCTACCGTAATATTTGTCAGTTGAGCTTTAGTATATGTATTTCCCCCCAAATTACAGCTCTTAAATGCAGTATGGAACACACAGTTCTTTTCTGATGAGTTACATTCCTTTTTTTCTTGCCTATTTGGATTCAGCTCCTCTTTCATTCAGGTGTACTGGTATCCCTAAGCCTTTCTGGGCCACAGCTGGAGCGAGTGGTGATTGACAGAACCCTGATGGGGAAGCTCATCTCCGACACCATCAGCGATGGTAATTATACCCATGTGCAATTCAGTTGCCTACATTTACAGTGGAACAGGAGGAATAGTATGTCAACAGGTAGACCAATTATTACCACTGGGGACTTGGAAACACAACAAGTAATTACATATAATACCGTAGTTACTACCCTTAGGACCAAAACCACTTTAGAAAAAAAAAATTAACATCGAAGTTTCTGTTCTTAGCAACTGTTACATTTCTTTTTTAAATGTCAGTTTCTGGGATTCTCCCCCAAGTGCATTAAAGTTGATTTGAGTGCTTTGTTCTGCATCCACAAGCATATTAGAAATAATATAACAATAGTGAATGTAAGGTCTCAATTAGTATTAGTACCTTTCAGTGACAGTGGCCAATTAAAGTATGTTCTACCCAGTACTGCCCAGTACAGCAGTTCAAATTCTATGTAAAGAGGGCTTTCACCTGCCCTTCTTTGTAATACCCTTAAATAAAAGCTAGAACTGAACCTAGGTATTAAAAAAAACGTTGAAGATCTTAGCATTGAATCTAGAACCTTCTATAAATACACCTGTTTTAGATGGACTCCATTCAAAGTATTCCATGTTTGGGAGTACAGATCTTTGCTGAATTATATGTACTAGTTCTGTGTATCAGCTATAATTGGATGGGGTGAGAAGTGTGACCCTCAAAAGGTAAGAACTAGATGGTTTTTGCTCTGTAGTTCTTATCCTGGGGCTGGAGCCTGGGCCCACAGCAGAGATCTGTGTATCAGTAGATCTGATCAACATAGGAAGTAGATTTTGGAGAACTTTTTCCAAAAGAAGGAGACCACCAGAGTTAGGACTGGAAGATAATACAAAGACTATTGGGGGTGCTGCTGAATATCCAGCCATGTTGTAGGTCAAACTAAGAAAGGAAAGTAGTCTTCTGGGCTGAGTGAGAACATTTCTGGTTGTTGCTTTTTAACTGTTTCACTGTGAAAGCTTTCTTGTTCTATTTGATCTTTATAGATAACTCTCCATCAAGTAAACTTGAACTTGTCTCATTTACTATGTGACAGGGCACATTTTTAATGTAGTATTTCATGTGGTTAGGGTGACTTGAAAAAACTCTCTTTTCATACACAGATTACTATCTACGAGGGCTTAGATTTCTTGTGATTCTTAATTCTGTAGAATGTGGGCCTCACTAAAATGATCTACCTTTAGAGGCAAAGGGTTCTGGAAGAACTTTTGAATGTTCCAGAGGATTTTTCAGTTCTTTAGATTTCTTAAGTCTGACTGCTATATGCAATGAAGAGATGACCCAAGCAATGGACATAATCACACTTAAAACTCTCAACTTTGGTACAAAAGCTCCATGGTTTTCTGTGGACAATGAAGCAGGTACATGATTGATTAGCAATGTAAGGAGACACTCAGGAGAAATCCAATTTACGGTCTAATGTTCTTTTCTGCATCTATTGCATCACCAGAATCTCACCCAGAGGTACGCGAGGGACTATTTTATTCCAGACCTCAGAATGCTAAGAAGGAATCCTCAGAAAGTTGTATGATGAATTTGCAAAACATTTTATTGAGAAAATTGACTCCACAGTGTTTCCAGTTTTGAAAGGTGCACATCTCTGCATTATTTTTGGAATGGGAAACAATTTATGCCTTGGTTCAAATCCATAATTGAAAGACTCTTTAACATAAGTTATAGTTCTCACTCATCACTGTTGTCCTCACTCTACCTAAAAAATAATTTACACCTCATCTACACTGCAGAATTAACTACACTGGCTCCATGCTATGGTGTTCTGTGGCTTGTACTTTTGTGAGATGTTTAGCATTCGCTGTCAGAGTGCTCTGGTGCCATAAGAAATGACAAACCCCAGGATTCTACTGGATGGAGCCTTGAATGTTGTTGTTTTTTTTAAAATACTTTATTCATAATACAAAATACAAAATCTTGCAATCATAAAACAATGGTATAAAAAAGTTTCATGTTGTTAAAAACTTTTCTTATTAAAATTTTACACAATTCAATTCGTTTAAAATAAATCTAACCATAAAGAACATGACTGTTAAAGCAGTATCAAACTAAACCTATATATGACACATTATCCTTAATGCAAAAATGGATTCTGTAGAGGTCTCAAAAGATTATAGAGTTGTCAGAATATTACAAGAATTTGCCATATGCTGAATCGAATAAATCTAAATACTTTGTTGTCTGAACCTCAGTATAGAAGTGTGAGAGATAATGAAAGAAATGCAAATTAATGAACACTTAGGAGCTATCCAAACTGGCCTGAAAGGCCGGCTTGTGGGCAGAGTCAGGGCACAGCATCCTGATGATGCATGCCCTAACTCTCCCCTAGGACACCATGATGACGTGCACCCCTCCAGATGGCGCATACCATCATGATGCACCTCTGGCACTGTTTCCAGATGATGCAGCACCAAAGGGGCACCAGATAGCTGCGCCGCCATGGCTATGGTGTCCTTTAGAGGGCGTAAAAAGGAGTCGCTTTTTGCAGCTCCTTTTTGCGCCCTCCAGAGGCCGGATTGGGCCCATGGCATGAGGTTGCTGCGGCCCTAATCCGGCCAGGAAAGGGACGGTCTGTATAGCCCCTTAGTAAACAAAAGGTTTTTATTTAATGTATATCTGACCTTTCTACTTGTATGGGGCCCAAGACATTTATGTTCAAGCCATTCCTCTGTTCATGGAGAGAAGGAAAAATTGTCTTTACCACTTCATTTCACATCCATTTATATTATACCAAAACCAAAATAGCCCCCAAATGCTGTCAACTTTCAGTTCCAAGGATTCTTCATTCATATGTGAGATTTCCATAGAAACTAATTTTAAAATTGACTTAAAACACTGCTTTCCAGTATTACACTCTAGGCAGAACTACACATTACATGCAATTCTGTGAGGCTTCTCCTCAATGTTTCTTTTATCATATAACAGGTGACTTTACATTTTATGGAAGACCGGCTTAAAATCTAGGCTACTTTTTCCTATCAGCTGAAAGGTACAGATCACTGTATCTTTGTCTCAAAGAACAAGCAGTGAAAGAGGGGATTTGAAGTGGACAAATGGCAGCAAGGAAAGAGTTCAGCTGCCATATTTCCTGTTTTTAACCATAATCATCCATTCAGCATGAAACCACCTGCAGCAGCTTTACATGATAACCGAAAGAAAGGGGAGGAAGAGAAGGAATCATAGAACTACTCATAATGTTCTGCTTTTAGTCAAGTGAAGGACAGCTTTACAATTGCTGTTAAATCAAAAGAAATATATTTTTCAGCTCTACACAAGTAATGTAAAGTGATCCATACACATTTATAACTAATGGAGGTCAAAATGAGGGTAAAGATCTCAAATTCTCTATAGTTAGTGCAGAATGTGAACAAGATGCTGTGGCAATGTTTTTATTCAGAATTGAATCATAAATGGGCAAGCAATTGCAGATAATACATAGTAATTTAATAGCTTTTAGAAGAATTCACAGAGTTGGCTATTAGTTTCTATGATAATGCACACTTTTCCATACAGTTCTTTATCCTTCATTGTAGGTTGTGTCCACAAAAGGTGTGTGTGTATTTAAATTGATTATTATCATTTTTGAGATATTCAGAGTTCAGTTTGTTGAGAGACTAAGAAAAGTCAGATAAGTCTGACATGATCAGTAAAGATTTCACTTCTTAGCAGTTGCACTGTCATAAAAAAATAAAATGAAGCCAAAACATTAATACTTCTGGTTTTTATCTGTAGTCCTTTTGTATAGTGACAGTTTTCTAAACATCATAGCTCTGTCCATTATTGATTTAATTGACTTCTGATATGCTATGATTCAAGGATAAAGGAGGATTTTGTATGGCAAAAAAATAAACAAATACCCCAGATTTTTTTTCTCCCATTGCTTAATAGCATTAAAAAATTTGACTGCTGTAGCAGCATCTGGCATATCATTGATATCCCCCTTTTTACATTTATGCTTGGCTGCAGCTGACAACAATATTTTTGCTTCAGCAGTGAAAGCAATGGTTGAAGGGAGTTACACACCAAAATTTAAAAGAATTGAAGAAGAAAAGAGTATAGGACTGGAGGTGAAACCTATATCATATTACAGTAGGTATTTGGTACATGATAATTTATTCAGTTTTATTTGATATGAGTTACACAGTAAGCTTTATTTTTCATTACAGCAAGATCATGACAAGATGAAACACTGATGTCCTTTAGGAGATCACAGGTGCCTGAATGTAATATTTTAAGAAGTGATCTTAAAAATGTGGTTTTCTTGTTCTGTGAAACAATAGAGCCCCAGTAATTTGTTTTGTTGTTGCTGTATTACTGTATATGATTGATGATTTTTCTTTGTTTTTCAGCTGTTCTCACAGATAGTTTTATGGTCTTGTCATTTTGGGAACAAAACCAACTTTGTTACATTCAGTTTACAAAGAAAGCAGATTCTCCTGATGTATACAAAAAGACTGAAAAGCTCTCTTCCTTGGATTTTAAGGTATGGCCTTCAATGGTGTTTACAAATACTGTGGTTGTGAATATGTATAGTGTAATTATTTACCACTTAGTGTACCTTATTTAAAAAAGCAAAACAACTGATTTTGACATTGAATCTCAGATGAATTGCAGAAGTATCAAAATACTATACTTTCAAAATTAATAAAAAATAGTTTTGAAACTATTTACCATTATATAGATGTTTAAATGATTGCCATAGATTAAATAGGAGTATGGCTGCACTTCATACATTGAAGAACTACAGCACACCTGCTCCATATGCAGGTGTGCCATATACGGCTTCCACTTTACATGGAAGCCGCACTGCCATTCATTGAATGGTTTGCGTGCCCATGGCGCTTGCATGCTATTGAATGGGGCTTGAGCTTATGCGGTATTTGCCTTTTGCGAGGGGTCCGGAATGGATCCCTGCGTAAAGCAAGGCTCAAGTATATATAAAAGAGATGAAAGTATGACGGATCATTTAAACAAGAACTATATCAGGATGATCCTCCAGTATTAAAAAGTGAAGGCTGCATCCAGAGCACTTCTGAGAAGTGTCAACAACAACATACGGCATACCAGTAGAGCTGCTCCAAGCTACAGAAATAGCATCTAATTCTAACTAATCTCTGTCAACAGATTTGGAAAACAAAACAATGTCCCACAGACTGGAAAGGATCAATATGCATTCCAATCCCCAAGAAAGGGGACTCCAGAAATTGCAGTAAACACAGAATCGTGGCATTAATTTTACATGTAAACGTGATGCTCTAATTTCTACAATTTTACCATATATGCATTGAGAAATGCCAGAGGTCTAAGCTGGGTTCAGGATAGGAATAGGCACTAGGGATCATATAGCAAACACATACTGAATAATGGAATTACTAAGTGATTTCAAAAGAAAATCAGCCTGTGCTTTATAGAATGTAGCAAAGCATTTGGTTGTACAGTTGACCCTCTGTATTGATGGGCTAGCCATTCATGGAGCATCCTGTCTGCACAATTGCAGTGTGTGCGTGCAGCTACACTGACACAGCCACATGCACGTTAGCATCCATTGATTGTAATGGGAGTTGAGGTACTGCATTTTTTCGTATCCATGGTATGGTCCAGAACTGAACCCCTGCCAATATAGAGGGCTGACTGTATGAGAAACAATGGATTGCTCTTAAAGAAATGAGTGTGTCACAACATTTGATTGTCTGAATGCATAACCTGTACTCAAGAAAAGAGACTACTATTAGGACAGAATATGGAAAAAAAACATTATAGTTTCCATTATAGACTGCTAAATAGCCAAATAAATGGGTCTATTGGAGTCTCCTTAGACTCAAACATGACTAAATTGATGCTGGCTTATTTTGGCCATATCAAGAAAAGCAAGAACTTGCTACGAAAACTGTTAATGCTTTGTAAAGTTGAAGGCAACAGGAAAAGAAGATGATCACATATCAGATAGATAGATTCAGGCAGAGAAGCCATGGCCATTTATTTACAAGAGCTGAGCAGTGCAGTTGAGGAAAGGGTGATTTTGAGGACTCACATTCATGGGGGTCGCCATAGGTTGAAGTCAGTTTGAAAGCAGTTACAACGAAGAATGGATTAATTATTTGATTTGGATTCCAGCTAACTTTGGGCCAAGTCTGGTATCTTCCCTGCATATTCATAAGTTATATTCTGTTCCCAACAAAGCGTGCACAATTTTTATCATGAGACAACAGAGAAGTAGACGTACATAAAGGTAGTCCCTTGACATGAATGACTAATCGTAACCAACTGTAGGGGGCGATGCTCAAACATGAACAAAATAACAAAAACAGATTGAGAAAATATGACATATAGTGGGGAGAGGCTGAATGAGTCAACACATGAGTCAACAATAAACACATAGTATGTGTTTATTGTTTGTTTTTAAAATAAAAAAGACCAAAATGATAGTAAGTAGGATGGACTTTGGACCAAAGGGAAATTCTCCCTTTAGTTTTCTTTCATTGCAAAAGAGAATAGGATGTAGGATATATGCTAACATGTAAAATATGCCAAAATGATTTGCTAGCTGGTATTTTCCCCCCTACCATCTGATTCTCATTTCTTTTGTTTGTTTGTTTGTTTAATGGGCTGTGTATCTTTAAGACTGCCTGTTTTGTTAGACATTTTGCCATGTTGCATTATAACTTGTTTGTTGGAATACTCTCTGCTAGGATGGACATCTAATACATTTTCCAGGCTGATTCAGTTCAAGGCGCCTTTTGAGCACTAACTTGTGTTTGCAAGATTGATCCAACCTCTGTAACATGGATTTGAGACAGTTCACTGTTCACGAGGAACTGAGCTGATATGTTGTTTACTTCAAAATGATGCACACTTGTGCCTTTTTGGGTATTTATTAAGCTTGGGTTTTGGTAACCATGATCATGATCTATAGGTGGCCTAATTGCAAAGCTGCATTAGGATTCCATTTAGTATGATCATTTATTTTCAAAGTCTGTGATTCATATGGCTGTTAACCATGCTAACCATGTTTGTGGGCCTTTATAAATCTCCTCATGCATAAGGGACCAGTGTAAGATGATTGATATCTTTTAAAAAACGAACAAAACATGTAGGTTGAGCCCATTATGAGGAAAAGAGTCAAAGCATAATCACTAGCCCAATTTAAGGACTGTTTTGGGGGTGTCTCATAACTGTGAAAGTTTAATGTCTTAATATTTGTAACCTGATATTAATGAAGCTGTACTATTTCTTACTTAATGACCACAATGCTTAATTTGTATGTATGTTTAACTTGCCTTATTTAATGTCCACTCTGAGAACAATTATGTTACATAACAATGTATAAAAATACTAAAAATAACTTATTTTTATTTGGACTGCATAAAATCACAAAGCAAAGTAGCTAGCTTTTGAATTTTTGAAAACGTTTATTTTGATCCCCTCCCTTTTTTTTTTAAACAGACATTGCTATAAAAAGGGCATTTTCCATACCTTGGCTCAGTCATTAATCAGAATGGAGACTGCAGTCAAGAAATCAGAAAAAGATAGGACTTGGAAGGGCAGTTTTGAAGGAACTAGGCAAGCTCCAAAAGTCTAAAGATAGATAATTCAAAGGGCTGTCCATGCCATCATATTTCCAATTTCTATGTATAGTTGTAAAAGCTGGACAGTGAAGAAAGCTGGTAGGAAGAAAATCAACTCAATGAAATTGGTGCCGTAGAAGTGTTCTATGGATACCATACGCTGCTAAAAATACAAATAAATGGATCCTAGAATAAATCAAGCCTGAACTCTCCCTGGAAGCCATGATGTCTAAATGGAGGCTGTCTTACTTTGACTATATCATGAGAAAACATGACTTATTAGAAAAGACAGGAATACTTAATAAAGTAGAAGGCCATAGGAAAAGAGAAGGACCACATTACAGGTGGATAATACAGACTGCCCCTAAGGGGCGACAGGAGGCCACTCCTTTCCTGGCCGGATTGGGGCTGCAGCAACCTCACACTGTGACCACAAAGCGGCTCCTTTTTGTGCCCTCCAAAGCGCACCATAGCCGAAGCTGCGCAGCAGTATGACACCCCTTCAGTGCTGTGTCATTTGGACTCAGCGCCGGAGGCATGCCATGATGCCGCTTGCTGTCTGGTGCAATGCATGGCATCATGATGCCCTGGGGCGGAGTCAGGGCGTGCATCATCAGGCCGGCCTTTTGTGGCTGTAAGCAATAAATAAGGATATTTTGAAAACCTCATTTGCAATAGGTCACAGATTTAAAATTTCAATTTCAGGAGATTCTTTGTAGATTTACTAGGTTAAGTTGTCCATTCAGTGCAAATAATTGGAGGTTGAACAAAGGGATGCATGGACATAAAAGACTCTTTCTGAAAATATAAATGGCAGTTATATCTCCCTCTCCTATTAAAAGATGGATTCTTACATTCTTAAGAACTTTACATTGTGCCATGAAAACAGGAAGAATTTCTGAATTTCTTTTGAACCTAAAAGAAGTTAACATAATCTAAGGAATGTTTCTTACCCACCTCATATTCCCTAGAGCCCACTGCAACCCCTAAAAAGTGAAGCAGCATGCCAAGGATGCTCGCAGATAAAAGGACAGAAACTTTGCTTCCATGAACCTATATTCAGATCCAATCAAGATATTTTGATGTCCCAGAAGCCATTTGTAGGAAGGCTCAAGGCCTTCTAGAGATATTTTAGGAGTCTGAAGACTGCAGAAGAAAGGAGGAACTGGGTAACTTAAAATCTTTTGGACCAGTATTCACGAGACAATGTTCACTAGATTGTTTCAGATACTCTACAAGATGGATTTTAGTCAGACTAGTAGAAAACAAGCTAAATAAACAAAACAAATAGAAATTTTCTTTATGAAACACCCTTCAGAAAGACTTTCCAGATGTCTTCTGTCTGCAGAAAATTCCAGGCTTCTCTTAGTAGGCTTCAGAACCAATCAGGGGTTTTTTTTTTAATCTAAGGATAACATCAGGATTTGGTCTAGCTCTGAGACTAGTTGCACCTCAGTTCCAGTTCAGGTACAGATTAAGAGTACAATACATATGGTCATATACATGTTAGAGGCTGGTCATGGAATTGAGCAAACAAGGCAGAAAGGACCAAAGGCAATTGACTTTGGTACTGACTGGCAGGAAATAAGAAATTTAAATATAGGCCAAACACAAGTGAAGGCAAGATAATTCCAATGTAGCTGTAGGGTTGCTGGATAAACCAAAAGCAGATATTACATCAAAAATGGTCAGAAATCATGATCCAACATCTTTATGCACGTGAATTGTTCATGGAACTGACAGTCAAATGGCTTCTTGGGGGTCCTTTCAGCTGCAGTTTTAATTCAGTCTCATCGGCAAATGATTAGATTTTGCAATCCCCACCAAAATGATATGCAGATGTCATTGAATCCCTTCCCAGGGAAAATAGATGTTATCCGTGAATCAGAACTTGATGAAAACAAGTCTTGAATGCTGAATAGCCTTCTGTCAGGAATTCTGAAATGTATATGTCTAAAGTATTTAATTCTTTTCAACCTAGTTTTGAAGCAGTATATTATAGGAAGAGCAGTGTGGTGTAATGGTTGAGTGCTGGACTAGGACCCTGAGAGACAAGGGTTGGAATCCGTATTCATTCATGGAAATGACAGGGTGATATTGGGCAAGTCATACTTTCTCAGGCACAGAGGGCAAATCTCCTCTGAATAAATCTTGTCAAGAAAACCCTATGAAGAATATAACAAAACAAATATTTTTTTAAAATGTCTTGGAGAAGATAGAGAAGGGACTGTCAGGAGCAGGAAACTGGGCTAAAATGGATCATAACTCTGTTGCTTCATGCATCCATTAGTTTGGGTTAATGTTGGCATCACTCATAAGTTCTGGTAATAAAAACACCTACACCCCATTGCTCAATGACATAGCCATGTTAGTCTGGGTCAATATACAAAGAGATCTGGTAAAGCACCTTTGAGACTAACTGGGACAAAGCAGTTGGTAGCATAGAAGTTGGGAGCGTGAGGACTTTCTTATCACCTCTCCTTTTTGGTTCCCAGCTAGTATCACACAACATTCCAGTAATTCCCTCCACCATTCATATGGTTATCTACTCATTTTGGCTTTAGGCAACATCCTTCCTCCTTCCTTTGTCCCCCCAAGGATCATCTATCCTTAAAACTGAACTTGTCACCTCATCATCATTGCATTTGTAATGCTATTCATATATACAACCTACTCAGTCACAGCTATAAAGATGTGTTCCTTTAGCTCATGCATCTGATGAAGTAGACTGTAGTCTACAAAAGCTTATGCTTCCAACTTCAAAGGTGCTACACTATCCCTTTATACACCTTATGTGGTTCATGCCCCTCCAGTTATTTTCTGTGAGAAGATAACTACTCTCATTTTGGAACATCCCTTCCTTTGTTTTAAAGAAAACACCTGGGAATATAATTCCCTTTACCTTGTCTTGCTATGCCTGACAGCAAAGCTGCCTCTGAATCCCTTTTCTTACAGTGCCACCCCTGTCAGAACCATTCATCCAAGGATAAAAATAATTGTGTCATGCTTTCAGCAATCTGTTTGTTTGTTTGTTTTATATGTCGCCTTTCTCTTGGAAAGGGACCCAAGGCAGCTCACATATAAAATAGTTTTACAATAAAAAATTAAAAACAATTAAAATTAACTTGCTAAAACCATATAAAATCACATAAAACATATAAAAGTTAAAAAAAAAGTTAATCTATTTCCAACTAAAAGCCTAATACTGAAGTGGTGGATTTTGTTTATCAAATTTTCTCACATTGTGGATATATTAAATGATTAGATAGTTCTGGTGTACTTGATAGGGCATGAGATCTTTCCTACCTTTGATTAACATCTATATTAACCTTTCAGAGGAGTGTGTTAATAAGAACCATATGTAAAACTGGATTGTTTCAAAGTATAAAATTGTTTACAATTCCCTGCATGTTTCCTCAAGCAGCACTCAGTCAAAAATTTAAATATTTTAAAATAATTTCATAGATTAAAAGCCTGAAAAAAACCCACTAAAGAGATCAACTAGAATTTTCTTAATAAATCTGTGTTTGTTTAGTTATTAAGTAGTGTGGCATCCTTTTTCTTCTTTTATTATTTTTAATCATTTTTTAATGAATTAATGTACCTCCCCCAAATATTGCAGGCTAATTTATATGAACATGTAAGTAAAACATACTATTTCATTATCATAAAATATGCTAAATATATTAATTCATCATTTTTACAATAAATGCTGAAGCTAATGTATCTTCTCATCAGAGGAATGGAAATTTTGGTGGTGCCATACAAATTTAGTTTTGGAGAGGTATTTTTAAAAAGCAACAACAATAACAATACATACACTCAAATTAATGTAAAGTATTTGAAGAACTGTTAAATGTGATTCTAGGTATTACTAACTGTAATGTTAAATAGTGTATTTAACAGTGAACAACATAAGACATTTATCTAGGTATTGTGCCATTTTTCATATTTTAAAATACAAACACCATGGCTTTCTCCCAAACTTGGTACCCAATGCCATTCGTTCTACTCCTGGAAGGTTAAAACTTGCATAGATCTTCTGAAGTCATCAGTGGTTTTACAGGTTTTTCATTTCTGTAGCTGTTTAATCCATTTCAGTTTACTAACCAGTGAAGAGAGAGTATAAGGAGTTAATGTTTACTGTGAGAGAACAACAGTGGTAATTACTTTGATTTCAGTTCCTTTTGATGTGTATTCAGGGAATGAAGAGGTCAATAATATTATGACCATGCAAATAGAAAGGGGTTCTCTGTGGCCATAAAACAGCAAAGGATTATTAAAGCATTAACCTTGATTTTAATGGGCCTTGGTTGAGTGGTGAGATCACAATTTGGATGAGCCTGATTATTTACTAAATACAATACATAAATGCAACGGGTTCTTAACACCCATTGCACTCTGGCATTATCGCATTACTGCCATCCTTTGTTGCCTTGCAGACAGGAATATGAAAGCAATCTGTCATGTAGTGAGACTGGCTCCAGAAGCATTTCTCTGATAAGAAGACCCCCTGCCCTTTGCTAGTGTCTGGTCCAGTAGGCTTAGCCATGCGCTTAATCCCCAGAAAGTGGTTCGATTATTGCTGACCAGCAATAGCAAGATAGGTTTTTTCCTACCCCCCTAGCTATCAACCTTCTATTAATTCCTTAAGCAGAAATGTGGTGCAATCTATATTTCCTTGGCATGTGTCACACAGATGGTGTATTGCTCATGTTTTCAAATAACTATGCTCCAAAATAACATAGTTTGAATAATAAATTCCACAAATCCTTTTGGAGGAATAGAAGCACACAATTCTCAAGAGCTACATAAACTTTACGCATGATGCTGTAGCTCATCCATATTACTTGTTGAAAAATATATCCTCCCTTACAGCAGTCACCATTCTTAATCCAGAAGAAAAATATACATTCTGTTCAAACATTGTAAATGACCTTTTAATGTTTAATACTGTTTTTGGAAAGAGCAGCCTTGGCCTTTGGTCAGTGTTGCAGAACCTAATATATAAATAGCCTTAAATCCTTACATGTAGGTTGATGCTTTTAAGTAACAATGATTGTACATTTTTGTATTGATTGAAACCATAGTAGAAAATTCTTCCTTATTTCAAATGCACCCTATCCTTATATAATACTAGAAGCATAGGTACTGCTTTTTAAAAATAGTATACTACAGTATTGTACTGTTTATATGTGCACATAAGAGCAGGTGGGTGAAGACTCCTATGAAGCATGTGTCAAACTTGTAAAGCTAATTCCAGATATTTTCAAAATTAAGATTCAATATTAATTTAGGGTACAGTTTGTCAGATGTCAAATCCTTTTAATCCCATTAATTCTGATGGAAAAATTAAGTACTCTTTTAAAACCTCACCTTGGAATCAGAAAGTCTGAAACTGGACTTAATTCCTCAAGTCATGAAGAAACATGTAAGCACAGGAAAGAAAGCATGCATTTCTCTAAAAAAATATATTAATTATAAAAATGCATAATGTGGTACTAAATAAATTTACTTTTCTCTTTACCAGCATTCATTCAGTATACAGTTTACTGTGTTTTAATATATTTTAATATATTTTTCCCATGCATTTATCGAAATTACAAAAGCTCATTTCAGAAGGAGTCATTACTGATTTATTTATGATGAAATGTTTATTAGCTATTTTTGCTTTTATATATGAAAAAAGCCACCATACAGGAGTTCTGAAAAAATTAAATTGAGCCCACTTCTCACTCACCCATATAGTTCTCTCTACAAAGCCACATAAAATGCACTAAAGGATCTAAGCAGTCTTGGATGACACTGATTATCTTGATCCATTTCAAACTGCCTTCAGGTTGGGATACGGAGTTGAGACTGCCCTGGTCGCCTTGGTTGATGATCTCCGTCTGTGCATTGACAGGGGAAGTGTGGCCTTGTAGGTGTTCTTGGACCTCTCAACGGCCTTCAATACCATAGACCATGGTATCCTTCTGGAACTCCTATTTCTGGAGGGAAATAGGAATCGGAGGCACTGCTTTGCAGTGGTTCCGTTCCTATCTCTCGGACAGATTCCAGATGGTGTCACTTGGCGACAGCTATTTGGCTAAGAGGGAGGTCAAATCGGGAGTCCCTCAAGGTGCGATACTGTCACCAATGCTATTTAACATTTACATGAAGCCGAAGGGTGAGATCATCTGAAGACATGGGGCGGGGTGTTATCAGTACGCTGATGACACCCAAATTTATTTCTCTGTGTCTTGGACTGTTTCAGCAACCAAGGAGGGCATCTCCTCTGAATGACTGCCTGAGGTCGGTAATGGATTGGATGAGGGAAAATAGACTTAAGTTGTATCCAACTTAATAGGTAATAGGTAACCCCAATCCGGGTATGGAGCAGTGGGACCTAGAAACAGTTGTACATGCTCTAGTAACCTCTCATCTTGATTTTTGTAATGCACTCTACATGGGGCAACCCTTGTGCCACGTCCGGAAGCTTCAACTGATACAAAACATGGCAGCCAGACTGGTCACCGGAAAATCTAGGTTTGACCAAATTACACCCATTTTAAAGTCACTTCACTGGCTATCTATTAGCTTCCAGGCACAGTACAAGGTGTTGGTTATTACCTATAAAGCTCTACATGGCCTGGGTCCAGTCTACTTGAAGGAACACCTCCTCCCATATAGTGCTCCCCGTACACTCCACTCCTCCAGGAAAAAAAATTCTACAAACAAGAAAGACCAGACTAGCAGTGACCTCCCAGAGAGCTTTTTCTGCTGCTGCTCCAAAAATTTGGAGCAACCTACTGGAAAAGATTCACCAATTATCCTCATTGGAGGCCTTCAAAAAGGCAACTAAAACCCTTCTCTTCCGGCAGGCCTACCCAGACTGAGAATGTCCAGAACCGATTGAATCCATCCTCCTTCCCATCTTTCTCATTCATGAATTGTAATACAGTCCGTCCTTGCCTTACACGAATTCCGCCTATGCTCGAGCCCCATTGAATGGGACGCTCCGCCCCGTGCGTGCCCCGCGACTTGAGCGCGTATGCTCAAGGCCGCGTATGGCGCGGGCGCGCTGTAATTTTGATGTATTTTAATTGTGCTCTAATATGTGATTTTAAATTTGGGAAGGAAAGTTAGCTTGGGGATTTGGTGGGGTTTATTGCTTATTTTTGTATACAGTACTGTTTAATCGTGCTGTTACCTGCCTCGATCCTCAAAACAGAAGAGGCGGAATATAAATAAATTTTCATTTCATTCATTTCATTAATTGCTATACAAAATTGCAGCTGTAATATGTAATTGCCACCTCCTGTAGCTACCTCTACCTTCCTCAATGCTCATTTACCTACCTTAAATTAACTTAAGAAAACATTGCTTAAGACAGTTGGTAATTTGAGGGTTTTTTTCATATTCCAAATGACAAACAGGAGTTTCCAGCACCACCATCTTGGATTAGTACTCTAGGAAGGATAAGGGCCCACTCTTGTCTCAGCAATTAATTTACCCTTGTTTCGGTTACAGTGGTTGTTTTATAACTGCACTTGAAACTGGATTGAAATGGATCTGTTCAATTTATATCATCTCTTAAGTTGCATAGTTAAGTTGCATAACAATCTTATACAGGCATTACCTCCTGAAGCTACAGAGTGGCCCATTCAACCAAATAGTTAATAGAAAGGGTGGTTTGGACACATGTAGTCTTCCTCTGTTTCTGCATCCCTCCACCTTTCCTAGCATTATTGTCTTTTCCAATGGGTTGTGCCTTCTCATGACGTGGCCAAAGTACAACGATTTCCACTTTATCATTTTGGCTTCCAGGGAAACATCAGGCTTTATTTGTTTTAGGATCCATTTGTTTGTCTTTTTGGCTCTTCACAGTATCTTCAGCACTCTTATCCAGCACCACATTTCAAATTATTTGATTTTCTTTTTATCCACTTCCCTCGCTGTCCAGTTCTCACATCCATACATGGTAAAAGGGAATGCCCGGGCTTGTACGATTCTAACATTCTTGCTCAGTTGTATATCTTTACATTGTAGGACCTTTTCTAGTTCTTTTATAGCTGCCCTCCCTATTCCCAGTCTTCTTATCTCTTGAATGCAGTCCCCGTTCTGATTAATGTTTGATCCAAGGTACAGGAACTATTTTACTATTTTGATTTCCTCATTGTATAGGTTGAATTTGTATATATCTTCCATAGTCATTATTTTTGTTTTCTTTATGTTCAGTTAGCCTGCCTTTGAATTTTTCTTTGATCTTCCTTAGTAGTTGTTCCAGGTCTGTGATGCTTTCCACTGGTAGTATCGTGTCTGAATATTTCAGATTGTTGATATGCCTTCCTCCTATCTTCAGTCCTCCTCCTTCTGTGTTTCAGCCTGCTCTTCACATGATGTTTTCTGTGTACAGGTTGAACAAGTAAGATGATAATATGCAGCCTTGCCTGATCCCTTTGTCAATTTGAAACCATTCTGTTTTTCCATATTCTGTTCTAACAGTAGCCTCTTGTTCTATGTACAGATTTCTCTTCAGGACTATCAGATCTGGTGGTAGTTCCACGTCTTCAAGAACATTCCATAGCTATTTATCTATGCAGTCGAAGGCTTTGCTATAATCTATAAAACACATGCTGATTTTCTTAGGAAAATCATAGTAAAGCCATGATGACCTAGACTATATCCTTGCCTTGGGCTCTGTACAAAGAGGAAATAAGTCAGAGCTCCCAACAAAATTCTAGAAAATTGCCAGGAAGGGCCAACAAACATTTCTGGAAAAGGATAGATTTGTGGACAATTATCAATCAACAGATGAATCCAATGGCAGAAAAAACATTTGGCGGTAAAGATTTTTTAAAATAAATTATATTTATTGATGCTTTATGCATATATACACACACAACCAAAAAGACACAAACATATACAATTTCAGTTTGCCACCTCAAACTCCTAAACATAATCATAAATATCGATATATTAACTAAACTAATAATCCCTCTCTAGCTTCCTATCTCCTCCCTTGACTCATAGAATCATAGAATTGTAGAGTTGGAAGAGACCCCAAGGGCCATCAAGTCCAACCCCCAGCCATGCAGGAACTCTCAATCAAATCATCTCCAACAGATGGCCATCAAGGCTCTGTTTAAAGACCTCCAAGGAGGGAAACTCCACTACACTCTGAGGGAGTGTGTTCCACTGTTGAACAGCCCTTATTGTCAGGAAGTTCCTAGTAATGTTGAGGTGGAATCTCTTTTCCTGCAGTTTGCACCCATTGTTCCATGTCCTGTTATGGGTCATCTTCTCTTTCATATATTCTCATCCAATTGCTTTTTTCAAATTCTTCCATATTTACCTCCATCATCCTTCTATAATTTCTTGCTCTTTTTTCACTTATCTCCTTCCTCTCCTTCTGATTCTCCCTGGTTCTCTCTCTTCTACTCATTACTACTCTCATATTTTCTTCCTTACCTCCTCTACCTTCTTTTTAAAATTTCCTCACATCTCAGCATCTGTAAAGATGTTAGATAGGCATAAAGAGGACCTGGAAGAAATGGATTGGCTATATATTTTGGATATTAAAATTACGTTTTGGAAGAAAACTAGACACAAGACATAAATTATTAAATTTTGTTAAAAGTTGGATGTAGGAAGATTGAATATATGACGATCTTCTGTTGATTAGTATTATTGTCATGTTCTATATATCTCTTATATGTTGTTTTTATGTATAGATAATCCTATGTGTTAATTAAAAAAATCCCCCCCCCCAAATGCTATGGTGATAAGTGGATGTGTGTATTTGATCTTTTTATACATGTTTTTACACTTGCTTTTCAAAATGCCAGTGACTTAATTAGTACTGCAGAGTTTTTAGTTTTCTTAATAATTGTTTATATAATATTCCTGTTCTCTGGATCTACCCTCATTTATGCATATTTACAACATCACAGCACAACAGAAACCACTTTCTGTTATTTCTGTTTCATAGAAATAATAAATGTCAACTGTAGTTGACAAGCTGTTGTTGTCAAATTTGTGTCAGACTGAACTGTTCCAGATCCAAGTCCTATTAGACCATGCTTATGCTAGAGTAGTTCTCCATTACTATTCTGAACTATTGCTCCAACTGAAACCAAAGATTAGGCTAGGATTCACCTGGGCAATGAAGCAGCTGTTAAGCATGCCAAAACCTTATAGGCCACCAGCAAACTAATTTGTGAGACCCTGTGTTTAGGTAGTCTATGTATAGATCTATTTTGCAGTCATTTTGTTAAAAGGCTTTGATTTCCTAATTTTGAACATGCTCTGTATTATTTTCTCCCTCAGATATCATATGTTGATATACCAGGACTTGGGAGTAGGCGACTGAAACATCATTTGGCAATAAATAGCATACAGGATATGATTATTTGTTGGTGGCCATTGGCAAAGGATGAAATGTGGCCATGGACTCCTGTTTCTAGTGAAAGAGAGAGAGCCAACCTACTGCTCCTGAGATTTGAACATGGACACATGGAGGTAATGCTCTGGATTTACCATGTTCTAATCATGTCCTTTACCTGTGTAGATTAGGTATTTATTTATCCATTTATTTAAATCACTTTTACTAGTTGTAAAGACTCCCAGCATGGTCAGCTTAAATCAAACAAACAAAATAGCTCCTTCCCACAGGTCTACAATCTGAAGGACTCAACGCAAAAGGTAAAAATGGATGGGGAACAAAGTCCAAAGGTCAGCTGAAGCAAATTTAAGTACAAGGTCTTAAAGTGGCAGAGTTTTTATGGGCACCACTTTGAACTTGTGCTGAGCTAAAGCATTAAGGTCAGCTATTTCCCCAGTATTTGAAGAGGAAGGGCTATACCCTCACCCCTATAAGTTCACCTGCCAATATTTTTATATTTTCAGTACTAGGCAAAGAATGGGCTGTCTAGATTAAATTCATTTAAATTGTGTGAATGTACAGTGGTTTGTGGATAAGTACTTTTACTTTTGTATTGTTTGCAGATCAAGTTTTATGGGATGTGTTTAATTATCTTATAGTTAGTGGTTTAAAGTAGGTTTTTTGGTTGTTGTTGAAGATGTCTCATCCCAGCCAGATGAATCCTATATAAACTGTTGCAGATGGAATCACATTCCCCGTAAAGAATCAGGTTCATAGTCTGAAAGGTTCATAGATCTAATATTAAAAGTTTGAGTTACTTCTGTAGCTTGGAATATCTTTCAATCACCTCCATCTGTCTTGAGTTTTGGTCCGTCTGTGGCATTTGTTGTTGTTACTGCGTGTCTACAAGTTGCTTATGGCAACCCTAAGCCAACCCTATCATGGGATTTTCTTGGCAAGATTTGTTCAGAGGAGGTTTGCCATTACTTTCCCTTGAGGCTGAAAGCATGTGACTTTCCCAATCTATGGCATAATTTACACTAATTTTCCTGTTGGGCATCTTACTACTATATATACTTGTGTACAAGTCAACCTCATATATAAGTCAAAGGAAGGTTTTAAGGCCAAAATCATGGGTTTTCATATGAACCATGGATAAGTCGAGGGTAAAACCTAGGGACAGGTAACAAAGGATGTAAAGGGGGAAATCCCTTCTTCTCTCTGGATCGCTCCTGACCACATAACACCACTTTCCTGTTGATGAAGGAGGAGATTGGAGCATGTCCAAAGGAGAGCAACTAAAATGGTGAAGGGTCTTGAAGCCATGCCCTGTGAGGAATGTCTTAGGGAGCTGGGAATGTTTAGCCTGGTGAAGAGAAGGTTAAGAGATGACATGATAGCCCTGTTTAAATATTTGAAGGGGTGTCATATTGAGAAGGGAACATACTTGTTTTCTGCTGCTCCAGAGACTAGGACCCGGAGCAATGGATGCAAGCTCCAAGAAAAGAGATTCCACCTCAACATTAGGAAGAATTTCCTGACAGTAAGGGTTGTTCAACAGTGGAATACACTCTTTCCTCGGAGTGTAGTGGAGTCTCCTTCCTTGGAGGTCTTTAAGCAGAGGCTAGATGGCCATCTGTCGGGGATGCTTTGATTTGGATTTCCTGCATGGCAGGGGGTTGGACTGGATGGCCCTTGCGGTCTCTTCCAACTCTATGATTCTATGATTTTAACATCTAATTGAAAAGGGAAAATAATGGAGAGGGGATGGAGTGCTTGTTTGAACAAGGCCTTGCATCTCCTCATCCAGGACTACTGGTGGTCTTGAGTTCAGGCAGATATGGGACACTATGTCAAGACTTGTCCCACCTGCCACCATGTCAAGGACCAGCCAGGGAGACCGATCAACCTGTTGGATCCTCTGCCTATTCCTTCAGGGCACTGGAAGATGAACTCCATGAACTTCATGCCCAACCTCCCCCTGTTGGCTCCCTCTCCTGGGTATGAGTTTGTACCAGAAGGTCTCAGCATTGACACTTGTGGATTTGGTCCAACAGGGTTGGACGAACCTGGGTGGCTGCAAAGTGTTCTGGGTAGAGGATGGTCAAAAACCTCTCCTTTTGCCTTGGAGAATCTTGTTCCACAAAATGTTTTTTCTCCAAAGAATTCTCAATTTCATGGTAGTCATAAATACTGTAATATTCAGAATACACAATTTATCCTTGAATAGAAGACATAGCTCAATGTTGTTGTTTTCAGATGAAAGAGAAATAAAATGATGATAATGAAGATAATAATAACAAATACATGAGGAATACAATTTGTAAATTGTAAAAAGCATGGAGTGTTTTAAGCTATGATGAGAAAAACAAATACACATTTCTTCAAAAGTAGATATAACAGCTCCCATTCCTTGAATTTCCCACTCTTCATTTCTAATTTGTTTGTTCATTGCAGTTTCATGGTACAAAATTAAATGAATGGTTTTCTAACACCTAGAAAGTAAATCAAACAGTCACAGCAGACTTATTTTATATTCCCTTTATTGTTCTTTTTAATCTTCCTGGTAAGCCAATTTTCTGCTTAAAATCTACTGTTTAAAATTTACTTACTTCCTCTGTAGTTTTCTTCAAAATGATGCAATTATTTATGTGCCTTAAAGGTGTGCATATAAAGGATAATTGAAATAAGAGTCAGGGTTGTTATTTTGATCTCGAATATTAGGATAAAACAGTACATATAAGGTAGCAAATGCTTTATATTGTCAAGATTAGTTACATTAAGCTTCCAAAGTGTTTTTTTTCTTGGTCTAGAAAAAGTTACATAGTCATTGTGCTTCTTTTTCTTGATTAACTAGATAATGCAACTAAAATTAAAATGTGCATTATTTATATACTCTCAGCATTCCATTACAAAATTAATCCAATTAGACTACAGGTATTTTGAGATCATTATCTCTGCACTTCTTTGCATATTGCTAGTTGTTGTTTTTTGTATCATTTGTATTTACAGTCAGCCCTCCTTATCCACGGATTTTTTAATCCATGGATTCAATCATCCACGGCTTTAAAATATTTTTGAAAAAGTATAAATTCCAAATAGCAAATCTTGATTTTCCATTTTATATAAGGGACACCATTTTAATACCTAATTGTATTTAATGGGACTTGAGCATCCACAGATTTTGGTAGCCATGGGGTGTCCTGGAACCAAACCAGTGGATAACAAGGGCCCACTGAAATAACATTTGTATCCTGGCTACAGAACTGGCATGAAAGAGAAATGATGTGTATACTATGTTTAGTGTCTCAAAACATAGGCTTCTGACTGCATAGCAGCTTCCTCTGCTATCCAGTTTAATAATGAAGATTTAAAGGACACACCATGAACGCTTTGCAATTCAGACTGTGTAATAAGATTGCTCATATGTATCACCCTTAGTACCAACAAAAAGTAGCTCCAGAGGAACCCCTACCCTTTCATACCAGTTTTTTGGAGAGCATGGGAACCACAATGAGGGTGAAAGACTGGCCCCTTCTGATTGGCTATAGTCTATAGTTTGATTAATGATTCTTTCCAAAAGAGAGAATAAATTTGAAATAGCTTACAGACTCTAGGAGGAAAGTTATTGAATTGATGATTTCTTGGACTGGTAGTGGTCACTCTTTAGTTGAAAGTATTGTCATTAGGTTAAACCTTTTGTGACATTAGTGTTTAATAGTTAAGAATATTGTGCACACCTAATGTAAATCAAATGCTATAAAGGGTTGGAAGGCAATAAAATGTTCTGTTTATTTCAATTATTTAGTTATCCCCTTCTGAATATAAATTGATTATTAAACTGAATTTATTAACAATGTATTATTTCAGCCTACTGAAAATTGAACCAAGTGATTTATAAAAAAAAATAATCTGGCTTGGTTTTTTTCAGGTTGTGAGTTACATACGTACATCTGGGGATCCACTTGATGTCACCTTTAGTTCATCTCAGCCTTATCAGATTCGTACAGTAGAACATTCTTTCAGTGCAGATCAAGAGCCTATGGCTGACAGCTGCATCTATGAATGTGTTAGGAGTAAAGTTCAGTGTGTGGCAGTCACTAAAATACCACTAATATCAAAGGCTATCAGCTGCTGCAGGAACATTACAGAAGACAAACTTATTCTGGGATGTGAAGATTCTTCCATTGTTCTGTATGAGGACTATCGTCAACTAACTTTGTTAGCACAAGCAGAGCTACTGCCCACTTTAATGTGCTGCCACCCCAGTGGATCTATAGTCCTGATTGGTAGCTCACAAGGGGAGCTACAGCTGTTTGACATGGCACTGTCTCCAATTAAAATGCAGTTTTTAGCTGAAGACCTTTCCCCCAAATCAACTCTACAATTTGTTGGACGTTTTAATGTATCAAGCAGTCTTTCCCAGATTCAGTGGGCTGTCTCTCAAGTTTCATATGAAACCACAGGTGATGCTGAATTCCACAATCTTCTGTTATTGAGATTTAGCAAAGGACCTATTGGAGTGCTTCATTTTAAAACTGGTAAGATCATAAATTAATTCATGGCAGAAGTAGTTCTAGTCTGTAAATAACTGCTCTAGTAATAACTTGCACTGGATCAACAGAAAGGTGTTCTCTATTTTTTTAAGGAGAATAAATTCACAAGTGGAATACACAGAAAACGTTTTCAAAATACAAACATTAAGATACTAAAAGCATTCTTAGTTGTGTTGGACCATATGTCTATTGGACTAAATATAATCTATGTATCTTATAGAGGAACAATTTTACTATTAGCAAAAAATAGTTATTTATATTAGCAGAAGAAGTTATGGAATTTTAATTTTTCTACCCATGTCAAAATTAGTAAAACAACTGTAGTTAAACGCACTCTAATTTCAAATTAGCAATATTGTTACCAACCAAACATATCTGAAGATTTAGTCGTCTTTTCATTGTTTAGAAATTGTTTTTGTTATCCAGAAAATGTCTTAAACAGGAAAAAAAAAGTTTCTCGGTTGTCATTACTGTGAGACAAATGAGTTCCATCTTGTCCAGTAGTGCATTTTAACAACTGTAGAGATCTACATGGAATGCTAATTAAAGCAGTTCTTTGATGTATTCCTTGCATGTCTATTTTTAAATGGCTCTAAATTACCCAGTTACCTGTCAAACAGAAGGCACTCTGCCTACATCTACCTTGCTTTTCTTTAGTTCTCCCTTGTGACTTCTACTCACAACAGCTTTCCAGAAAGCACAGCTTTTCCTTTCCTATCTCCAGCACATTTGTGTTCTTACTGAAACAAACAGACTCTCGGCAGAGGGATTTAGAGGCCTTTCTGCTAATTGCAAGCTTGTAAACTTAATTGGACTGTCTCCCAGGGCACTGTTCCTAAATCAATTAGGCAATGAGTTGGCTGTCACCTCTCTTACCAAAGTAGGTCACTTGGAAATGCACCACCCAAGAGAAGTCAAGCACCCAAATGGGAAGATAGTGACCTCCATGGTTAAAAGTTATTATATATTAAGGTTTTGTTGTATAGATTTCCATTAAATTGGTTTTATGCTTGAGAGCTTGTCCTAGCTCCACCTCATTCATTGGTTAAAGAGTATTAAAAGATAAAATATAAATATTTTTAAATTCCAAAATCTACATGTAATATAGCTGTAGGATAGTTTCCCTCTTAATACTTTCTACTTGATTTAATACAGGAATCAGATGCCCACCTGAGGCAGGTGAGCTCGAGTGCATAGTCACCATTGGCAAAACCAATTTGATCTGGCATTTTCCCCATTTTCCTCGCTTGTTAAAAATCTAAGTACATTGAAACAATGCATTACAGTAATAAAAGTGAATACAGTAATAATGTATTGTCACAGGGGACTCAAAGGCACCAACACACATCTAGAATGATAAGGGGTTAGTGCCATCACACTTGTTTCTATGCTGCGATAAAGCTGTTGGTCTTCCACTATCCCTTACAGCCACCTCAGCATAGAGGTTATCCAAGATTGGCTCTAAGTATTTGGCCACCCTAGGCGAGACATATTTTTTGACACCCCCTGTCGCCCCTCATAATTATTTTCACCTCTTGATTTCTGCTGTTTTGTTTGTTAAAGTTAAACATGACATAAAACTTAGGTTCCAATCTCTCCTCATAGTATTGAGAATTAGTCAAAAAGCCAATTAAAAACCCTACCACGGACACGGGGGGCACACATTTATGTTTTGGCCATTGTACAAAGAAACCGTCATACAGAAGCTTGCTTTCACATCGCTTTCTGTAATGAGTTTTCACTTTAATATTGTTTAATTACACAAAAAAATTTACCTTAAAAAAAGGTCGCCAAATTGCTCCTAAATTTTGCTGCCCTAGGCGGCTGCCTAGTTTGCTTATATGGATGAGCCAGCCCTGAGGTTATCCATCCCAATCCTTCAACAAGGAGTTCGGCCCCAGCAAAATTCAGCCTTGAAATGTGTTTTCTGAGTGATAAAGGAAACAGTGATTTGGAGCATTACACTTGGTTCCGTGATAGGAAAAAGTCACACCACTCTTACATTTTAGCCCAGTAGTCCTTGGAAAAGTGAGCCCCACAGCTTTCAACCTTGGAAAAAGGACAAGAAAAGGAAAGAGTTCATTTACAAGAAAAACTCTTACACTGCAAACTTAGTGCCATGCATATTCAAATGAGGGTAAGCCAAATTACATAATGTGAGAATTATGAGTGAAAAGTGTAAGACAACACACACACACCCATCCTAACAGGGATCACAGACGCCCCAAAATAGCCCAGCAAGGACAAAGGATCTTCAGTGAATGTGGAATGTTTTGATGAGTAATTGTACTGACAAATTATTTGAGGAATTGACAGCACAAATTTCCTTGAATGGATGTTTTCTGCTTTTCATCAAGGCACAGAAGTCTTCAAACAGTCTAGCAAGCAGTGGAAATGGCTTCACTAACCTTTTTCTCAGGTCATTCTCTTCAAGGGCTGATGGCATGGCCTCTTTGCTTTGGCATATTCTTTCCTGGTAGTAAATTTCTCATTTCCATGTAGGACAGGTGGTTCCAGATTTCCAGTGTAAGGAGTTGCATGAAGCAAATAGGCCATAAATGAAGTAAAATACCAACCATCTTATATAATTTTCCTCCTCTCACAACTTTTTATTCATTATTCCTCTCTTTCTTATCTGCCAAGGGTTATCCTTTTCCTTTTAAATATCTCTTTGCTTCTTCTCCTTTCTTGGACATAGAAGAGGAGAAGCAAATGAATGTAGTAGATGCCCATAGAACAGATGGTACATAAATACTGGAGTAAGAGAATGTTTTCATGTTCTTATTGAACATCTCCTAGGAAAGGCGGCGCTCCTACTGTTTACCTTAAAATACAGCCAGAGTGTTGGCCAGGCAAAGCAAGCATTCCCTTACAAGTTTTTTTGTCTGAAAACTATCATCTAGATGTAAACTACCACACAGACTTTGTACTGTGTAGCACACTCAACTCATAAGTAATCTACCCTTGCTATAAATCCTTAGAAATTCAAATATTAGAATCATAGAATCATAGCGTTAGTATGGTTCTAGCATTTTTGTAAAATAGAAAAGCACTCAATTACTCTCTATAATTAATTAATTAATTAATTAGAAAAACTGATGTGAATGTTCAGAAGATTTTTTTAAAATTCCCATAATACTACTCATTCCTGAAATTCAGTTCAGTCTTGACAGTTCAAGTCCTTTTGGCTACACTGCTGCAGTTATATACCATTGAAACATTTCAATCTCTTTTACGGCCAGCATAAATTTGCACTGGATTTTTATTGGTCCAGTAAGAATGGATTATTTTTAAGATGTCGTTATACAATTCTGCTGAGTTATATCTGAGGCAAGGAGTATCAACTAGTGCAGTTGCAAGAAGACCTGGTGCTGATTTCATTGGTTTAAGAAGCAGAATTTGTTGTGATACACACTTCTTGATTTTGTTGTGTCAAGTGACTCTTATGCTTGATTCTAAGCTCAGTGGCAGCAACTTAACAGAACACACTGGGCCATCACCTGGATCAGGTTTGAGTAGCCAGCACTTGTATGATAAAGCCCACCTGTAGTTTTTTTAGGCTAAAAGGACCTAAAGATAAATGTTAATAATTATAATAATAATTTGTTTTATTTATATACCGCTATTCCAAAGATCATAGCGGTGAACAGCAAGTAAGCTAATTTGCCCCCAACAGTCTGGGTACTCATTTTAGCGACCTCGGAAGGATGCAAGCCTAAGTCGAGCTTGGGCCCTTTTGCTGGTCTTGAACTCGCAACCTTGTGGTCTTGAGTGAATGGCTGCAGTACAGGCATTTAACCACTGCGCTGTAGAAAGCTTTGTACTTGAAACATCCTCTGTTTTACATATCACTTCATGTAACAAGGACATTCAGCATTTATCTTTGTTGGAAAACAGTTATGATGTCTACAGTCTTGTCTTTCTCCTGTGACAGGTGTCATCCCTACAGGTCAGCTTGGCCTTGTGGAAATCATCCAGGAGTATATTCATCAGGATGAGATTTATGAAGCAATTAATGTCCTAGGTGGCATGAACTGGGACACAATGGGCCAACAATGCTTTGTAAGCCTTAGCGCCATAGTAAACTACCTTCTTAGGCAAAAGCTGACTGGTGAAAGAGAAGGTGGGTTGTGTTGTCTCTCTAATTTCTAATTTAAATTAAAGATGGTAATAGCATGTACTTTAAACAGATAACTTTATACTTAAAAAGTTTTGTGATTGGGATTATGTTTCTCTTTCCGTTGAAGTCAAGTACTAGTATACAAACAGGTATTTTCAAGATGTGTATATCAGTGGGTCCAGATGGCTTGGGTCCAGACTATTTAAAAGACTGTATCTTGCTACATGAGCTTGCCTGAGTTTTAAGGTCCTCTGGGGAAGGCTTTCTCTCTTTCATCACAGTCATGTTTGGTGAGAACCCAAGAGAATGTCTCTTCAATGATTGTACCCAGATAGTAGAATTCCCTTTTGCAGGAGGTTTGCTCTTATCTCTGTCTGGCAATCCTTTGGTTTATAATTTATGTGGTAGATAAAGGTTGTAATAGGGTTGTGCTATATTTTAATTGTGTTTTATATTGTTCTAACTTTGTGTTTTTAACTAAACTGTTGTTTATTTTTAACTTCAGTACAAATAATTGTTTAGCTGTATCCTGTTTTAACTGCTTGCAAGCCACCTTGAATCTTGTACAAGAAGAAAGGTGGGGTATAAATTAAATCATTAAATAAACCAGTGTTGTCTCGGTTAACCATCATGTATCAAGAAAGAACATTTTATTGCATTTAGACTTGCAATGTAGATGCTCTGCAGCATTGCCACCTGGGAAGTTGTAAACATCTTTCCCAAATTTCAGATACTGGCTATATACATTTATTTTTACAAACCAAAAACAGCCAGGATTTAAAAAATGCAAAACTCGGATTACAAAACAGGGAAAAAAATGAGTGCTAAAACATGTCCCCTGCCATTTTTCAGTGAACCATGATACAGTGAAGTAGAAGTGACACACTCTGGTTTTCAGTAGGTTGGTCCCATTTGGGAGGGATACTATAATTCTCATGGGCTTAACAAAATAAAACAAATAATACATAATAAAACAAAAGAAGTTATATTAAGATCTGGTCCTGATCCTAACATTTAACATATTGGGATTCTCAAAGAAATCAGAAATACCCCACAACTGACTCAGTAGTCACACAGGTGTTGTTGTTTAGTCCAAGCACATGAGAGTTAAGGGTGACGGGCACTAAACTATCATTTAAACTGAAACTGTAGTTAAGGATTTTTCTGTTTAGTAATATTAATTTGTGTGTGCACAATTGAGAGATAAAGAGAACAAAAAAGCATTACTGTATTAGTGAATCAAGAAAGCCATTAGGGCTGTCCTTTTTTGTTAAGATAAGGGTTAAAACTTTACAGTTTGTTTGGTCCCCCCCCCCCCAAGATAAATGACAAAAGAAATGCAGCCTTCATCAACTTCACATCTTTCTTGGTATATGCTCTTAGACTGCTTCCCCATCTTACTGTTATCTCCCGTTGCCTACGCTGATATCTGAAACCTCCTTACATTAATAGATCAATTCAAGGCTCAGGCTCATCTCTGCTGGATCCTGTTGGGATGACTCTCCAATGAATAGCTGTGTGTGTTAGAACTGAGCTATTCCCAGGATTTAGATAAAGCAGGAAAGCTTTGTGCCATGTCTCAGCATGCAGGTGCAGCTGGGTACCAAGCTCTTCATTTTGTGAGAAGAAGGAAGTGTGCTAGACAGCTAGAGGATATGGGGAAGAGCAGATCTTACAAAAATTGCTTGCTGCCCAAACCTGCCCCCAGGCCATCAGACTGAGGCAGGCAATCCCTGCACTACCATGTGAGAGGCAAGGTTGATTACCATAACCTCTACTAGAGCAATAGACAAAGTCAAAATCTCCTCTTAGCAAACTTCTGAAAATGCACAGTGGAAAAGTGGAAGACAGAAGGGAGACTTTTTGTGAACTTCATTTTAAAATATGTACGTGTAATAAGAAACATATAGTTGTCTTTTGTACTTCTCTCTCCCTACATGCAATCTGGGTAATTCTTCTTTATAAGAAACAAGTGGTCCCCCCCCCCACCATCCTTTATTCTATATATGTCTAACAAATCTGTCATGGAAAATTGTTTTCTTTTTATTAGAGGACCTCGGAGAGCCTTTCATTTGGCATGATGTGACAATTATCTTTAAGATCTTCATTTCTGCCATCGACATAAAGCTGGGCTATCTAATGAATCTATGGCCCCATTCCCACTGGGCTATAAATCGAATCAAGAATTGGATTATAGGAACATCATTCTCATTTGAACTCACGTTCAATCCTTGTTTAAGGAAAATTAATAATAATAATAATAATAATAATAATAATAATTTATTTGTATGCTGCTATTCCTATACAGATCACAGCGGTTTCCAACATAGAAGTACAATAAAGACAATAATACAATAATATCCCACAGTGTGCAAACCCATCCCCCATAGAATTAAAAAAAAAACCATATATGAACTAAAACCAAACTATATAACAACAATAACAACAGATTAAAACCAATTAAAAACCATACAATAGCTGGATTGAACCATATACATCATTGAAGGGTGATTAAGATGACAATTAATGTTCATGGGGGAAAGCCTGGCGAAATAAGAAGGTCTTCAAATTCCTCTTAAACACGTCTAGGGAGGTGACAGTGCGGAGCTCATTGGGCAAAGAGTTCCAGAGCTGTGGGGCTGTGATGGAAAAAGCCCTCTGAGATGAGATGTATCTAAATTTAGGAACTCTCAATAACCGTTTCTCACCCGATCTGAGTGTGCGGGGCGGATTATATGGGGAGAGGCGGTCCTCCCAGTACCCTGGGCCCAAGCCATTTAGGGCTTTATAGGTAATCACCAACACCTTGTATTGTGCCCAGAAGCGGGTAGGCAGCCAGTGTAGATCTTGCAATATAGGTGTTATATGGCTGGTCCTGGAGCATCCAGTGACCAGCCTTGCTCCCATTTGAATCCACGTTCGATTCAACTTTGATCAATTTCTCCAGCTAAAACCCGAATCAGTCGTGGATGACCCGAGTTATCCTGACACCACTTTTCCAGAGGGTTTTTTTGCAGCTGCCACGTCGGATTTGCGGCAAATTAATGGGAACAACAAGGGTGTCCATATTGGGGGAGGAGCAATGTTCAATAGGCTGTCCCGGGGGTGTCACCAGCTTTGTTGTTTCCTGGCCTTCCTAGCGCCATTTCCCCCCATTCGCTTAGCCTTTTCCCGCTGGTGTGTAAAACTTTTTTTTAAAGAAGAAAGTTAAACTGGGTTTAATTATAATAAATATTTGAGTGTGTAAAACTTTATTTTTTTAAAAAAAAAAAAAAAGAAAGTTAAACTTGGTTTTTTGGACAGAGGGGGAAAGAGGAGAAGGGATATGGAGAAAGGGAGGCTGGCGAAAACTTTTTGTGAGCGGAAAGGAGAGAGAGAGAGAACCAAAACCCTGAATGTGGCTCCTGAATCCAGCCTTGTTTCCTTTTTTGAGACAGAAAAAGGGTGGCTGACTGCTGCATATTGGGGTGGTTTGAAGAAGAAGGGGGGATAAGAAGAAGAATGGGGAGATTAGACATCATTGTGATGTCTAATTGCCTAAGTGCTTGATTGACAGCTTTTTAAAAAACGGTTCCAGAAAGGCAATGGAAATGGGGAAAAAAAAAAAAAAAACCACGTCAAAATACAACAGAGAAATATTATTGGGAACAAGGACATGGGTCAAGAAAAACCAAGTCCATTTGCTCCCTTTTGTATTGGGAACAATGGACCTGATTCGAATATGACTCGGAAACATGATCCAATCCAGACTCGCAGTGATATACGTCGCTTTATATGCCCAGTGGGAATGGGGCCTATAACGGTGCTAGCACTTGTATTCCATGTAGGCGGGAGCATTTGAGAGGTGCAAAACATGCTATAAGGAAAACAGCAACAGCAAGAGTGTGGCTTATATATATTATAACCTACTGCATTAAATGTTAGTGAAAATTGATTTAATGCTTTTGGGGAAAAAAGCACCTTATACATTACCACACTATACTCTTATAGTGCTGCTATTCCACATTTACTGCTCTGGCTGCCTTCTTTTGCATTCTTGGTTTTGTAGTTCATTGAGGCCTAAGAGCTCTCTGGCTTAGAATTCTAAATGCACCTCCTTAAACTGCAAATCCCAGAGTGCAACAGGAGGCAGCCAAAACGTGGAACAGTGGAATAGCAGCACTATAAGAGTGTAGTGCAGTAATGTAACTTGAAATTTTAGTTTAGATTAAGATACTGCAAAATCCAATTTATTAACAGGTTTCTTATGCTCATACCATTCAACTATATGAGCCTTCAGGGCTATCAAGTCTTCTCAATTAAATAATTTGTTGTTTTTCTTAAAGCTAAGGGATAATTATTGCACATACAGAAATGATTAGTTCAAACAAACTTTGTTCTTGGAGAGATTTTTATCTATAGGTCATACATATCCTCTCTATTAAAGTACTTAACAAAACTTTGATGAACTAAAATTCCGATTGCCCATCTTGAAAGAAGCATCTGTATCTTTAATCAAATTGTATCTGTAGTTAAAGGAAGAGAGGGAATTCTACCAGTTCTACTCTCCTTTCCTATGGGCATCATTTGCAAGGCTTCAACATAGGATAATTAGTGTTTCTATAGGCATTCCTGTACAGTCCTTAGGAATGGAGCGTGGCTTTGGTATAGCTTCCGGACTCTTAGGATGCATGCATAATTTAAACAGCATATCTCCAAAGTGACCCGAAGCAGCCTGTCTGTATGGGGCCAAAAGAAGCAACAATGTTCAGGGTTCCCCAATGACATTTAAGAAAGGAAAATCCTAAAGCTTTCTCTTAAAGCAGTGCAGCCAAAGGAGGGAAAACGATGTTCACATCCATGTTTCCCTGCTCTCACTAATGGTTTGTTTCTGAATTTAGAGTTTTTGAGGTATTTCCTTCACTTTTTAAAATTATTACTGTATTATTCAAAAGGGAGATTTTGGGTGAGTTTTTACACAGTGGACACTACCCTGTTGTTGTTGTGGTTGTTTTGTACCTTCAAGTTGTTTCCAGGTTATGGCGACTTTAAAGGGTTTTCTTGGCAAGATTCTTCAGAGAGGTTTTGTCATTGCCATCCTCTGAGGCTGAGAAAGTATGACTTGCCCAAGGTCACCCAGTGGGTTTCCATGGCCAAGTGGGAATTTGAACCCTGGTTTCCAGAGTCATAGTCCAATGCTCAAAGCATGCTAATGATGTGGTCAATGTGTCTTTTATCAGTTTTTCCAGTGCCAGTTTCTTTCTGAAAATCAAATTATTACTATGTACAGCTTGGTGTACCTAGTAATATTAATTTTTGACAATCCCCCCTCTGAAGAAGGGTAGTAAAATTTTGGCTGGATGGGCAGAAAGAATTACACAGTTACCAATCACTCTTCAACAGAAGATACAAAACCCCAATGTCAGTAGACTTCTAAAGCTTCTGCTGCTAGTGCTGAACAACCATTACATATTGGCCCCTTAGAACAGCGAGGAATGCTTAGAAATTAAACATTTTGAAAAGAATGCAGTCTAGATTTCCAAGCATAGAACAAATGCTACTATTGTAGGGGGGAAATCCAGTGTAGAAATGCTCCAAGATAGCCTTATAGATGCAAATATGTGTGATCAGGGATTTACAATCTTTTATGAACCCAAGCAAGTTTTGTAGTTTTAAAAAATGTATTTTATCAGAAGCAGGACAAACCTTTTCTGCTTTTAAAGTTCTATCCTACATGCCCTGCAGCTGCAGACAGAAAACTCTAGGCTTCTATACAAAACCTTAAAATATTTCTGACCAAATTCATGCTACACATTATATTTATTAAATGCCGCAAAGGAGAAATTGCTGCCGGTTAGGAAGTACTTAAAGCAGACATTCTTTGGAAAGCAGCAATTACATACTGTCATGACAATATTAGTCTGGTTACAACATAAGCCACCCTGGTATATATCTGAAAAATTCTGAAAGCAGAAATGCTCCTGCTCTTGTCAGTGCTCCTTGTAGGAGTGGGTGGTAAAATATGTGTTAAGGCATATCCCATTCCCTTAGGGGGCATCACAGGACCTGTTGACCTGTGGCACAATGGAGAGGCTGTGACATGAAGGTTTTTTTTTAATTCTCTCTAATAAGCAAGCACAAAATGTATACTGCGGGATAATATTTACTGAGAAGAACTTTTTCAAATTTTATCATGTTGATGAGTTGTTACTACTTGCAAATAATTGGAAAGCAGAGGATTTTTTTATAAACTTCTGACAGCTTTTTTTGTGGTTGCTGCACCTCATCATAAAACCTGCCTCAAATGATTGCTTATACACAAGTTTGTTTTTATAGCAGCTGTCACGTTTTTATTTTATCTGCCCAGCAAAAAGAGTTCACATTTTGTCTGTGCTTGAAAAACCTGACTGACTGCAAACATGAGCAGTTTCTTGAGTGAAGTTGAGCCGCTTGTTTCACTGCTATTGTGTTTGAACTCCACAGCACAGCTTGAGGCAACCCTCGGAACCTTCTACGCGCCAACAAGGCCTCTTGCTGAGACAACTGTGTTGGAATACAGGGACCAGATCAGCAGATATGCAAGAAGGTTCTTCCACCATCTGCTCAGGTGAATGACAGACTTGCCTTTTATTAACTTCAAATTAGTTACACATTTCAATAACCTTACACTTTTAATGTGGTTAACACATTTTCATAATGGACCACCCTGGAAAAATACGCCTTCTATGTCATTTTTGTTTGTTTTACCAAGTCCTGCCTTCTTTTTCAGACATGTATGCATAACGTGCTGTTTTAAGTTGTTCTGCCAGTGACTTGCTTTTGAAGAGTGTCTCTCTCTTTTTTGGTTCTTTAAAGAATTGACTGATTCCATGGATATTAAACATAGTTTTGTTTGTGCTTCTTACATTGCTTTTAAAATGAACATTTGTTATACTCTAGTTACAGGTAACAATAGTACTTGTAACTTGTTACCTCCAAGCTCTGGCTTTATTCCTCCCTAGTGTATTCCAGTAGAAATAGTGTATGTGCTATAGCTTCATTCTTTTCACTGTTCATCAGAGAAACCAAGTAAAAAAGGAAATATATGCTAAAATAGCTAAAGGAAATAAAAGTTTATTAGATTTGTGAAAATATCTCTTGATAATTTTACTCAGAATTATGTTATTAACAATATATCTGTACTTTTTTAAAAAAAAAATCTATAGATTCCCATGGAATGTATTTGATATTGAAATTTTTACCTGTACACCGCTATGATCAACACGGAATAGCGGTTTATAAATAAAACTTATTATTATTATTATTATTAAGCTGCCCACAACCACATGGAAGAACAAGTTACAAAATGTAATAAATTTATGCAGTTTTGCAAGGCTTCCAAAATTATAATTCAAAATTACAGTCTATATACATGTTCAATTATGCACTCTGTAATTTTCTATTATGACTTTCTAAGACTCACAAAAGTATCTTGCTCTTGTTGTTTGTAGCCCTAGGCAGCACATACCTGTCTTGGGAAATTAAGCTATTTTGTTTTACCTTTAATTTAAAGTTTTTCCAATCCAAAAGAACCTAGATATAGTACAAGGAGGAAAAGGTCCTGGTTCAGACTTTAAAAAATATTTATTATATGCAGGAGTATATACACTCCATGTTCATTTCTGTATTTTCTTTATGCTGTTTCCTTGTTTCTAGTCATGAAATAATATGCCATTAAAGAAGGAAAGGTTGTGTTTCTAAAAATGAAACATGATTTTAAACATGAATAAAACCCAACTATGCAAAAACAGCTCTCAGCCAATCCCACTCCAATGAGGCTATTTCCAGTGTTAGGTCTCTGTTAGGTTATGTTCTGATCATCTTAAAACATGCATTATGATTTATGTATTCCCCCTCTATTGGAAGGTTTAACTGTTTCACATGAATTTGCATGTTGCATGACAGATGTGGTTTTTTTTGTGAATCACACATATGTTGTCTGCTGTTTTCCAATTTGTATCAGTGTAATGAGAATCTGCTGTTTGCAGAGTTTAAGAAGGTCATGCAAAATTTTCTCTCTCAAATGTTTATAAAAATTCCATTTGCTCTTTCTTTTTCTTATTCATTCTTGAGTTATTGGTCATATTTTGTCTGCTTATAGAATTGATTTTTTTTAGAGAGAAAAATTAGGGAACATCAAGGCAACCAGAAAGTATGAGTATCTCTTTTACTATCTTTTTAAAGTTTAATGTCAGTCTGCAGTCAGTAGTGCAAAATATAGTGCTCTTAGGTAGACATGGAATGTCTGAGAAGCATGAATCAGGGGAAGCTAACCACAGTAACACAAGAAATCGAACATATAAACATTGCAGTACTTGGGATGAGCAAGCGAAAGTGGACATGAATAGGACATTTTGAGTCAAGAAATTCCACAGTGTTTTAATCAGGAAATGAATCTAAGAAGAAATGGAGTGGCATTTATAGTGAGGAGAAATGTAGGGAAAACAGGCAAAAGATATAATACAAAGCCTGACCGAATTATGTCAATAAGATCTCAGGGGAAACCCATCAATATAAACTTAATCCAAGTGTGTGGTCCAACTACAGAGGCACAAGAAGAAGACATGAAATATTCTATGTTGGAGTCCAGGAGGAAATTGATCACACATCAAAAGAGGACTTCTTAATAACAGATGATCGAAACACAAAAATAGGAAAAAGAGCAGAATCATAGGTTGTAGGAAAATTGGGTCTAGGATCAAAAAATGAAGCAGGAGACTGACTGAGTGACTTAATTTTGAGAGGCCAACAGTTTGTTTATTACAAAAACATTCTTTAAACAACCCAAGAAACAACTGTATATATGGACATCACCTGATAGCCATTGTAGAAATTAAATACACTACACAATTGGAAGTGGAGAATGGAGAAGCTCCATTCCTTGTGCAACCATCATGCCAAAGTGCAACCTGAACAACATCCTCATAGAATTTAATGATAATGTAAAAAATAGATTTGCATTATTAAGCCTGATTGACTGGAAGCTAGAAGAACTCTGGACTGAAGCCAGGGACATTATCAGGAGGAATGCAAAAGAGAGATTTCACCTAAATTTTAGGGAGACCTTCCTGATGGTAAGAGCTATTCAACCATGGAATACACTGCCTTGGAGTGTGGTGCAGTCCCTTTCTTTGGAGGTTTTTAAACAGAGATTGGATGCCATCTGTCTGGAGGGCTTATTGTGTCTTCCTGCATGGCAGGAAGCCATGTGTATTGAAGAAAGTTGTACTGCATGGCCCTTGTGGTCTCTGCCAGCTCTTTGATTCTGTTCTATGATTCAGAGGAAGGAGGCATGAAAATTGGAGGAAGGAACATTAACAGTCTAAGCTATGCAAATGACACCATACTACTAGCAAAAAATAGCAAAGATTTGGAACAATGAAGAAAGTCAAGAAAGAAAAGTGCAAAGGCAGTTTTACAGGTGAACATTATATAACTTTAAAATAGATCATGGAGACACTGAAATAGTTCAAGATTTTCCATATCTTAGCTCAGTCATTAATCGGAATGGAGACTGCAGTCAAGCAATCAGAAGATGACTAAAGACTTTATCACATGAGGGTCTTCTCCTGCTAAAATGTAATTGTTGCTGAAAATGCTATGTGATCCTATGACACCTTAGGGTACATTTCCAGGATTGCAATCTTCATGCACAGTAAAAGCTTACCACACGCAGCATTTGGGATTGCCCACCTATTACCTCCTATCCCCACCCGCTTTTCCTAATTTGGCTTTCTTTCCCTGAAGGTTGCCCTCACTTTCCCCATCCCTGAGTAGAATAGTTTTTCTATAATGTAAGCCATGGAAACCTAGCCTTTTTTCATATAGAAATATTAATGAAAAAGTCTTACATTTAAAATGGCATTTATTTATCCCAGCCATCTGCTTTATTTTCTTTATGTATGGCGGGAAGTGCATACCTTTTCTCCTTTGGAGTGACCTAAAATTGGGGAAGTTTTGATTCTCTTGGAATTAATGCTTTAAAAACATATGTGCATGCACAAACTAAGGAACAGGAATTTTGAGATCTAGAGAAATTGGTTGCTTTGGAATGAATGTTTCAGAAGGAAAAAGCAAGTAACCCCAGTTGAGGAATTTGGGCTGTGTGGAGATTTATAAGAAATAACAGACTACCGCACTCCCACCCCACTAAAACTCAACCAACCAGTTTTATTTATTTGTGTACCTTTTGGCCCTTCAGGTGACTCAAACATGTCACAAACAAACAAAAGGAATGGAAGAAGAGAGACCGATATCTCCAGATATAAGGAAGCCCAGGTGGTTAGCTTGATCTCCCTTCATAAGCAGACTGCTGAAAAATGAAAGAGATAATACTAAGTTGGGGGTGTGGGGTAGAGGGAGAGGCAATGACTTAATTCCTTAGAGTAAGAGGAGAGAGGAAGGGTGGGCAAAAAAGAGAATTGTCTATTTATTCCCCTTCTCACCTGATAATTTAAGCCACTCCCAAAGCACACCCACTGTCTATCCAAAACCACCATTAAAGCAGAATTGAACTATCACACAGGGAAGCATGACACAACAGTAGCTGGAAAGGAGGTTGTTCACAATTTCTTGCGTCAATAAAAAGCAAAGCTTGCCAAAGAATCTCCCACCGGGAGCACAAGAAAAAAAAAAAAAGGAACAACATCATGTGATAATCTCCAGCCAAAGGCACTATTATCCTGAGGTAGCTATGATTTGCCTTCAAGTCCTAGGACTTGGAAGGGCAGCTATGAAGAAACTAGACAAGATCCTGAAGTGTAAAGATATATCATTGAATACTGAAGTCAGGATTATCCATGCCATACTCTTTCCAATGTCTGTGTATTGAAGAAAGCTGAGAGGAAGAAAATCAACTCATTTGAAATGTGGTGCTAGAGAAGAGTTCTACGGATACCATGGACAGCTAAAAAGAGAAAGAAATGGATCCTAAGCAAATAAAGTCTGAATTCTCTCTAGAAGCCAAGATGATTAAACTGAGACTGTTGTCCTTTGGCCATATCATGAGAAGATATGACTCACTAGAAAAGACAATAACACTTGGTAAGTAGAAGGCAGTAGGAAAAGAGGAAGACCAGATAGATAGACTCAACCAAGGAAGCCAGAGCCTTAAGTCTTGAAGATCCAATGACGATAAGAGTGGCTTAGAGAGGTCCTTCATTCTTGGTGTTGCCATAAGTCCAAATTGACTTGACAACAGTTAACAGCAAAATGTACCCAAGAAGCTAGCATTTCTGTAGAGAGAAAGCACTATTCTGTTGGTTTTCCATTCTTAATTTTCCTATTCCTTTTCCTTTTGTAAAGTCTGGGCAAATACATGAACCAGCTTTTTAGAGCACTAAGTAAAGTTGAAAGAAAAAAAACTTCTAGACTGTTGTATTCTAGATTGTTGTAATATTTCAGTCCCTAAATTATGCCCTTGAACCTGAAAAGTTAGTTGAATTGTCTCAGGTGTTAGGAATCATAGAAAATTACTTCCAGGGAAAATATTTAACAGCTGTATTCTAAAAGCTGTTACCAAGCATCCTCTGTTTAATATATTTCGTGTTAATATTGTGCCTTGCAAACTTGATCAAAACATATTCATGTTATACTTGTGAATGTGAATTTTGGTTGTTATGCTGTGGGAGTCTACTCAAGGGGGAATTCCACTACACGCACTCAGCATAAACAGGTTGCCCTTACAAACTTGGGCATAACACTTAAGTATAACAACCAAAATTGAGAAAATGAGAAAGTTATGTACTAGCATCACATTGCATGTCACTCTAGTGGAAAAATACATGTAGGACATCCACGTTGCAAGCCTAGCTAGGCCACTGGGACTGGTAAAGACTCCTGTCTGAAAGCCTAGAGAGCTGTTTTCAATCATTATAGACATTATTAAGCTATATAAACCAGTCTCACTTAGTATACAAAAGCATCATATATTCATATGAAAAATGAAAAATGCTCAGTTGATTATGCCTTTAGTTTTCTAGCTTTTTTACAATCTACTCATCAGCTGCACCATGTTACCCCAGAAATATAAGAGCTGCATATTTATTATTGAAGGAAAGTCATTTTGTATATGCCCTTAAAACATTACTTGTTGCTTATATTCCAGGCTTGAACCCTGACATTAAAATCATATTTCAAAGCTATATTCAGGGTCAAATTGGGTTACTAATTTAGGCTACTGTCCTTAATGGTGGAGATAAGTTAACACAAGAAGAAAGGATAATATAATATAGCCCATGGAAGAACTGTAGGCAAGTGGAGCTTTTGGCACAGTATAGTTATATCCATAGTTTTTAGAACACCAACAAAAATCAAGTGTTTGAGCAAAGGTAAAGTGCATCTAGCTTTTAACATCTAGTAGAAGATGCTCCCTGCATTTTTTTAATTGGTGAGATATCACATAGACACTGCAGGGATTTATAGTAGAAGCAACAACTCATCCTTAACTACAGTTACCTCTGCTATAGTGCTGTCTTTTGGTGTGTAGACATGCTGATATGTTTGCTCAATAAAATGTAGCTTTCAAGACATACTATAAGTTTACATGCTCACTAGAGTGAGAGGGCTAAAGCTGAAACAGAAGAAAAGCTGAAGAGAATTAATGTAATAAAAGCTGGGATTTAACAGACAGGGTTGAGCAAAATAAGTGTGAAACAACAGGTGTCATCAGCTCTTATCAGCATTTTTAATTAACATCTGTTTTCAGCCCAGAGTACTTTGGAAAAGTATGCTGGAGTGTGCCTGTATTTAAAGATAAAGGTAGACTGTTGAGAAGTTGCTGAACAGTAAGAGGTTAGGGAAAAGAAGAGGTAGGGACGTGTTGTGCAATGGGGATATTTGCAGCTTTTGCAGTCCTGAAGGAAGGCAATTCTAGCAACATCCCTACAAAATATTACCATGGCAACAAATATTTCCTTAGAGGAAAATGAGAACGATAAGGAGTGTGGGAAATTCAAAGAGAAAGAAGATTCTAATAAAAAAGAAAGTGTGGGCTACAGCATTGCTGTTAGAATTAGTCAGTTACAATTATAATGCTATGTAGCCATTGGTTTCTTTCCTAAAGAGCCTCAGAGCCTTTCAGCAATTAAAAGAATAAAGCTACATGATCTTCCTGTGAAAGTACTGCCATCCTTTCCAACAACATAAGAGCAAACAGAGGGTCATCAGTTCTATGTAACTTATGGCTAGCACACATCAAAGTAACATTGGATGAAGTCTTCTTAAAATTGTTCGCAGCACTGTCTATCTCCATATAGATATCTATTCATATTATACAGCAACCCATTAGGATTTTTTTTCTATGCCACTGTAATGATATATTTTTAAAACTAAGAGTGATGATGATGTTTAGCAAAAAATCTGATTCATAGCAAGGCCAGAGCTTGTAAAATTGGGTTTGAAAATTAGTTTGATGATGTTAAATGCTAATAATTCAAAAAATATTTCATTAGCAGAAACAATAATAATTGATAGTTTTTCTGGGGTTTTTGGGCTACGTGGCCATGTTCTAATAATAATAATAATAATAATAATAATAATAATAATAATATAATAATTTTTATTTCTATCTTCCTGCCTCTCCCTAGAAGAGTTTTTCCTGACGTTTCGCCAACATCTGATGTTTTGCTGGCCATGAAAGCCTTTGACTCCACAATAATAATTGAATTAATTTAATTGGTCATTCATTGTTCAGCAACACTGAGGTTAAAATGTTAGTGCTAGGGTAGACCATGACATTTACAGAGATTGACATGGAACATTTCTTTAACCTTAGAGGAGCACATTTTGTTAATGGTTCCTTAAAAAGGAACCCTTTAAAAGTTGCTTTCTTCCAATTTGGAATTTCCCCCCACATGGACTATGAAGTCCATGGTAGGATTATTACTTGGGAATGGTGGGAGATCAGCACTTCTAGGAACTGTCTGTTTCAGAAAGGCTGTCCAGTCTTGCCACCTCTTCGTTTCAAGCTGGCATTCTTCTGCATGTCTCATTTCTTTCCAACTCCACCAATATGTATATTTCCCTCATTCGTCAAATGTATCATTTGCTAAAGGTTAATGAAAAATGATATTTAATAGGCCCACCAACAAATTCCTGATGGGGCTTGCAGATAATTTCCTAAATATTTCAATAAAGAAACAGCATATTATTTTGTAAATAAATTCAAAACAATGTCAATCGATGTGAATCAATCTTTCCATTGTCACCCTAGTACAGGGGTAGGCAATCTTTTTGAGCCGGGGGCCGGGTTGCTGTCCCTCAGACAACTGGGGGGCCGAAGCCAAAAAATAAATAATTTAATAATTTAATAAATAAATAAATAAATAAATAAACCAGGACAAATGTAGGACAAAATTTTCAAATGGAAGACACTTTTTTTTAAAAAATGGAGGACACATGAAAAAATTTGCTGATTTTTTAAAAAATGTTAATATAAATGCATGTTTCTGAGGCTTCTATAGACAATTGCCCCCCAAAGGCCCTGGCGGCAATCGGCGGCAGGACTGGGCTGGGGCCGGTCCCAAGGCCTCGCCAGGCCACATCCGGCCCGCGGGCCGCAGGTTGCCTACCCCTGCCCTAGTAGCTCATTCAGTGCCTAATCTTCTGGCACTATCTTTTGTTTCATTTTGAATTGTCTTATCGCAAGGTTCTCATGGTAAAAGACATTCAAAATGGGTTTACTGTGATTCCTTCTGCACAGTACTAACAAGTGTTAGCTATGTTCCCATTGTGTTAGCTATGGTGCCATTGTCATTGTCTCTGAGAGAACCTATGCCAGAGTTTGCCTCATTTAGTCTGGCTCCTCAGCAAAAGACTGTCTGACATAGGAAATCTCACCTGCAGCAGTGCTGCCGTCAGCATAGTCTCTTGACTCACATGATCACAATCCCACTACTTTACTAATTTTCAAATCTAGGTTCCACTGTAAAGTCAATAGGCATGAGTGTATGGGTCAGATTGCAATTGATAATGTTTGCCACACAGTTCTAACCACAGAAACTGTTTGCAAAATACTGCATTTTTTTTTATAAATTGAAAACCAGATTCTCTCTGTTTAAATAAATTTGCCCAAAATGAAGATTCCAAAGCTAACCATGGTGGATTACTTACTTTAAGTGCGTATGTTCAAAAATTATTACAAGAAAACAGATATGTTCAATGGTGCGTGAAAAGATCTGGAATGTCAACCCCTCCTTCTTTAATTGGAATCTGCATCCTTTTAATTGAAATTCTATTTGTTTTTATTTGTTATTTGAAAATACATATAAATTCCACATAATTATAAGAAAAGCAGGCTTGGACACAAAAGAAGGAGGAGTTAAAATAGGAGGAAGAAATATCAGCAATCTAACATATGCAGATGACACCATAGCCCTGGCAGAAAACCTCAAAGACCTGGAACACCTACTAAGGAAGATCACAGAAGAAAGTCCAAAGGCAGGCTTAATGTTGGACATAAAGAAAACAAAAATAACGACCACCAAGGACCTTCACAAGTACAACCTAGACAGTGAAGAAATATAGTGGACCCTTGTTATACGCTAGGGTTTAGTTCCAAGATTGCCCATGTATAACAAAATCCATGTATGCTCAAGTCCCATTAAATATAATGACATAGCAAAATGGTGTCCCTTATAAAAAAATGGAAAAATCAAGGTTTGATATTTGAAATTTATACCTTGTTTTTACATTTTCAAACCATGTATGCTTGAATCCGTGTACAAGAAATCCGTGTATAAGAAGGGCTGACTGTAGAAATAGTAAAAGAATTTCCATACCTGGAATCAAACATTGATAGAAATGGGGACTGCAGTCAGGAAATCAGAAGAAGATTAAGAATGAGGAGGGTGGCTATGAAAGAACTAGAAAAGATTCTAAAATGCAAAGATACACATCTCAGCACAAAAGTTAGAATCATACAAGCCATTGTATTCCCTATTACCATGTATGGATGTGAGAACTGGACAGTTAAGAAAGTTGAGAGGAAGAAAATCAATTCATTTGAGTTGTGGTATTGAAGAAGAGTGCTGAAGATCCCACGGACAGCCAAAAGGACAAACAAGTGGATCCTAGAGCTGGAAACCTCCCTGGAAGCCAAGACAACCAAACTGAGGCTGTTGTACTTCAGACACATCACGAGAAGGAAAGTCTCATTGGAAAAGACAATAATGCTGGGAAAGGTAGAGGGTAGTAGGAAGAGAGAAAGTCCACATGCCAGATAGATGGCCACTATTAAGGAAGTTGTGGATATGGGGTTGCAGGAATTAAGCAGAGCAGTGGAGGACAGGGGGTCTTGGAGGTGTCTCATCCATAGGGCCGCCAAAAGCCAAAATCGACTTGAAGGCAGTTAACAACAAAAGTTCACCTTAAGGTTGCCACAAGTTGGCAATGACTTGAAGAACAAGAAGCACAAGCTAGTAGCCAGACAGTATTTTGTTCAAATGCTTAGTAAGTAAACTGTTTCTGCTTCCACTTGCTGGCCTAGAAACACTAAGAACCTGAGATGATTGGTAAAAATGATACTTGTCACTTCTATTTTATTAAAAATAGAACAGAATCTTTATTACAGTAATAGACCAGCACAGATGAAAGGGGGGATACTCAATAAAATAAGGTAAAAACAATTTAAAAACAGTATTTAAAATATCCTTTTAGATTCCAATATAGCGAGACAAGATTGGTATTAGTCTGCTGTGGAGGTCATTGCCTGGTGAATTTTAACTGCAGCTACACAAAATCTGGCAACAGTTGTATCAGGCTTGATATCTGAAAGTGACAGAGAAGTATGAAATTGACTGGTGTGTCCTTAGTATTTATGCAATAAAGGTGAAATAAGGCCGATGAGGATGTCACTGTAGTATGAGCACTGAAGTTGTGCATGCTCTATTGTCTCTATTTGGCCACAGTCTGTCTGAGAAGAGGATTTTCTTATATCAGCCTTCAAGGAAAGCTGAGAGAAGCATGATATCGTGCCAAAGTAAAGGCTCTCTGGTGTTTAAGTACTTTGAGTTTAGCTAAGTATGCCATAGGTGGTGTCAAGTATCTATTGGAGTCACTAGCAATAAAATTTGGGGGGCTAGCTAGATCTAGTTGTTGCTCTGTATTAACCACCCATTGTTTGACGGTTGCTTTAGCCTTAACATATTCCACGCTGAGCAAAAGAAAAGCCCAGTGATGAAAATTTGTCATCACCGTCTGTTTCCACATAGATGGAAATCATCGATCAGGTTTAATGGAGCAATGCGGGTGGGGAAGAAGGATAGTCTGAGCCAGTAACTGGGTATAGTCACCCACACTCTGGCCTCCATTTTAATGAAGGCTGACTCGGGTTTCAGAGTTGCATTAGGGACACATTTTGGAGCATGGAATGCGGATCTTAGAAACTTGGATTGCACAAGTTCTAATGATGCAGAGTTGGGAAGGGGTCCCATTTGGAATCCATAAATCAGTTGTGTAACTGATTTGGCTTCAAAACGTTTGAGTGCCACCACCATATAATGGTCATAAGAAATTGGAGGATGGCTGTTGAGCTCCTCTGTGTGTTACCAGCAGCATACTCCCTATGTACTTTTCTACTACCAGTAGTGTGAAAGATTACCCCCAAATATTTGAAACAGGAGACCTGTTCAAAATTGTGGCCATCTATATTCCAGTTATGCTTCTTGGACCTTTTAGCAAATGCCACGATTTTAATTTTTTAATATTTGAGTACTAGCTGATCCCTCTGCAATACTGTGTTAGTGCTCTTAGTGCTCTTTTTAGACCAATGGGTGTTCTTGAAAATACTACTGCATCATCTGCATAAAGCAGAGCTGAGATATGCCTTCCCTCTCATTTCAGAACATGGAGGTTTGTGTTGTTGAGTTGACCACCTTGTCGTTGATGTAAAAGTTGGACAAGAGTGGAGCTAGAATGTAACCTTGCTTTACACCTTGTTCAGTGTCAATGGCATTGATGAAATGACCCTGGGGGTTACATCTTTCTTTGAGTGAGGTCCCTTCATGCAGCATACGAATTAGGAGCCTTCTTGATTCTCAGTTGAGCTACAAGGTTCTTGATCTCTGTCTTTGTCACCGGTGTTCACCTTGGGAGATTCTCTATAATTTGGTTTGCAGATCAATTTTCTACATAAATATCCTTATAAAGTGCTTGAAAGTGTTCCTCTCAGATCCTTTGGGGATGTGACCATCCATGGTAACTGGTGCATTACTTTGGGAACTTGATGTACTGTATATATTCATGTATAAGTCTAGAAATTTTAGTTAAAAAATTTACCCCAAAAACATGAGTCGACTTATCAGTGAATCAATATAAGTACTTTACTTTATCTCTTATTTTAAAAAGGAATCATCCCCTGGTGATAGGCAAGAATGTAATCTGTCCTTGAAGCATTGACCCCAATCTATTCACTCATCCATCCAGCCTTTAGTATGAGCTCAAATATGCCTGCTGGAATTTTGTAAGTTTTTTGGCATTGTTTTCCTTTGTTTAATCCTTTAGATCCTTTGTTATATGCCTCTAAATTTTGCCCTCGACTTATCCACGAGTCATGGCAAAATCCGTAATTTTGGCCCCAAAACATGCTCTCAATTTAAACATGAAGTCGACTAATAGTCGAGTATATACGGTAATATGCCAGAATAAAGCTAAATTCATGAATTTGACTGCCTGAATAAGTTGTGCCCAATTGTTTTTCATGGCTTTTTTTATTGCACACCAGCATTTTTTGTAGCCTCTCTTTTGCTGGAGATGTTTTGTCACAGCTTCTGATATAGCATTGGCTACATAGCCCTGGTAAGTGGTAATGAGAGCTTTTTTAGCATTAACACATTCCTTGTCAAACAGTTTTTAATGATGGTGTTGTTGCCTCAAGTGTGTACTATTTTGCTGGTTTACATATTGGAATAGCACTTGGATAAGATTATTGTAATTGTTCAAAAGGATTCGGAGGACTTCATCAGAGGCTCGTTCCAAAGACACTGAAGGCGATCTGTGGCCAATACTTCACTTATTGTTTGATTTAGTTGGAGGTCCATTTAGCTCACTGGTAAGTCCTTCCTGATAGCATTAAAAGAGTTGGTTACAGTCCTTGTTATGTGTCTCCTGAGTGAAATTGCTTAGTTGTAGCTGAATTGGAAGATTACTTTCAAACCTAGACATAACTTCTAGATCCTTGGTATAGGGGAGAAGGTCCCTGGAAATGATTATATAGACAGTGGCACTCATTCTGTACCCAGAAAGATAAGTGGATTTAGCTGGACAGTCACTTTTCAGAAACACCATTTAGGATACAAAGGTTTAATCTGAAGACTGATTGAGCCAGACATAGGCCTGCGAACTTTGATTTCTTGTCTTTTGAGCATCGGATGAGGTGGGTTTCATCATCCTCGAGGTTAGAGAGGGGTGTACAGGTTATGGTCATTGGGGCCCAGTCTAGCATTCAAATCTCCCCCAGGATAACAAGTGCATTTGGATTCTGAAATATGAGATTAGCAGTGTATGATTCCAGTTCAGCCCACAGGTTTCTGATTTGGGATTTCTTCTTCATTGGAGGCATGCAGACATTATCAGCAGAGTGCAGTGGTTAAATTGGATTAGCACTGCCATGGTATCTGTTTTAAATGTGAGAAGAGCACATAGAGTGGTAGGAACCAGGCCTCTGAGGCTTTATCTTGCTCTTCCACGCTTTCTCCCAGACTCCGCTACACCTGAAAATGTGTAAAAACCATTCAATACCAGATCTTTAGCAATCCATGGCCTGTTACAGACTGCCAAAATAAAGCTGCTTCGGGTCTCTTTGGACATATGCTGTTTAAATGGTGCATGCACCCTAAGAATCCGGAAGCTGCACCAAAGCTGCACTCCAGTGCTTAGGAATGGAGTGTGGCTTTGGCGCGACCTCCGGACTCTTAGGACCCATGCATCATTTAAATAGCATACATCCAAAGAGACCCGAAGCAGCTTTATTTTGGCAGTCTGTAACAGGCCCATGTTTCTTGGACCAGTATCATATTGGTCAAGGAAGACAGTGAAAAGGGGATCTCTTTTAGATGTATACCACCCAGCGATGTTCCATCTCATAAGGGCAACCTTATGCTGATCAGGTGAATGTCAAGTGGTTGCAATACAGGCTAAAGGCTAGATGGGTGATTCTCCCAGTGGTAGTTAGCTCACATTAGCCAATTGCTGGGATAACTGTAGCAGTGTCTTTCTCTCTGGATAGTGGTATAGCACATCACATTCTCACTCTTCTTGCTCCATCTATTCTGATATCAATCAGTTGAGCATGGGCAACAAAATGAGGATCAGAAGCAAGCAAAGATCTCATTTCTTTAGCATGGGGAACATCCTTTGGCTTATGTGGGATATGAGATGTTACAAGTGGTGGTCAGAGCTGTCTTTTCTATAGGCAGGGTTTGCACAGGTTTGAGACCCCTGGAATTTAATTGTAGGTGAGGATTCAACATCTGTACAGGTCATTTTAAGAGGGTTGTTTGTTACTTGGGATTTCATGGCTCCCATGAGTGCTGGTAGAGAGTCATCACTTTCTCTGTATCGAGGAAATCTGAGTGATGTACTGACAGTTTCATGCAAGTCCGTGTGTGTGGACTTATAAAGTTTGTTAGGGATAGATGCCTGATTAAAAGTCAAAAATATGTGTTTGGTTGCTCTGAGGCTGGGTAAATAGTGGTAGTCTTTTAAATCAATTTCTCTGATGTGGCAGTTTAACTGCTGGGAAAGGAATCTTGTAATTGATTTCTGGGTATTCCAGATATGTGCCTTGTGATAAATTTCTAAGAGAAGTTGCTTTCTCTGTAATACACAGGAATATTTGGCTAGCTCTGAGTGTCCTGAAGAAACTGAGCAATCTTCCTCCATGTGATCAAAATCAGCTGCCTTTTTTAACCTCCTGTTTGTCATGAGAGTTTTCCATATGAAAGGCTTGTTGGGATTTCTCTATCTTGTTTGCAATATCATTTAGTATCTGCAAAATAAGAATCAATGGCCTGTTACAGACTGCCAAAATAAAGCTGCTTCGGGTCTCTTTGGAGGTATGCTGTTTAAATGATGCATGCATCAGAAGAATCCGGAAGCTGCACCAAAGCTGTACTCCAGTGCTTAGGAATGTAGTGTGGCTTTGGCGCGACTTCTGGACTCTTAGGACCCATGCATCATTTAAAATAGCATATCTCCAACAAGGCCCGAAGCAGCTTTATTTTGGCAGTCTGTAACAGGTCAATGTTTCTTCAGACAAAAGGCAGATGTCACAGAAGAGCTGACCATTATTACTGCCAGTGAATTCTGGAAGTTGATCTCCATTATCTTTTTTTTCTTTATTTTCTCCCTGTCCCTGTAAGTAGTTTATATTTGGACTTTGAAAAAAACCGCTGTTAAAAAAGCCCTCCCTCGACCCCCTGATGCATAGTAATTATCGGCCAGTCTCACTGCTGCCATTTTTGGGGAAGGTGATCGAGAGGGCGGTTGCAATCCAGCTTCAATCGATCTTGGATGAAACGGATTATCTGGATCCATTTCAAACTGGCTTTCGGGCGGGTTACGGGGTGGAGACGGCCATGGTCGCCTTGGTCGATGATCTCTGTCTGGGCATCGACAGGGGAAGCGTGTCCCTGTTGGTGCTCTTGGACATCTCAGCGGCTTTCGATACCATAGACCATGGTATCCTTCTGGAGCGCCTGGCAGAGGTGGGAATCGGGGGCACTGCGCTCCAATGGTTCCGGTCCTACCTCTCTGGGAGGTTCCAGATGGTGCTGCTGGGAGACGTGTGCTCCGATAAGAGGGCCCTTACATCTGGGGTCCCTCAAGGAGCCATTTTGTCTCCCATGCTTTTCAACATTTACATGAAACCGCTGGGAGAGATTATCCGGAGACATGGGGCGCGGGGTTATCAGTACGCTGATGACACCCAAATAGTCTTCTCTATGTCTCCGACTGATGCAGTGACCGGGGATGGCATCTCTTCTCTCGTGGCATGCCTGGAGTCAGTAATGGGCTGGATGAGGGAAAACCGACTCAGTCTGAATCCAGAGAAAACGGAGGTGCTCGTGATAGGTTCTCCTGGCCCGGGGATGGCGGTGATTCCACCTGTCCTGAACGGGATCACGCTTCCCGTAAAGGACTCGGTACGCAGTCTGGGGGTGCTTCTTGACTCGTCGCTTCACCTTACATCTCAGGTGGATGCGACGGTCAGGAGCACCTGTTATCAGCTTCGGCTGATTCGCCAGCTGCGTCCCTACCTGGGCCAGAGGGACCTTGAAATGGTGGTACATGCTCTGGTAACCTCTTGTTTGGATTTCTGCAACGCGCTCTACATGGGGCAACCCTTGTACCATACCCGGAAGCTACAATTGGTACAGAATATGGCAGCCAGACTGGTCACTGGCACATCCAGGGCCAGTCATATAACACCTGTACTTAAAGATCTGCATTGGCTGCCCATTCGCTTCTGGGCGCAATACAAGGCGTTGGTTATAACCTATAAAGCCCTACATGGCTTGGGCCCAGGATACCTTGAGGACCGCCTCTCCCCATACAATCCGCCCCGCACACTCAGAACATCTGGGCAGCAGCTACTGAGGGTACCTGGGGCAAGACTAGCCTCCACTGCAAGGAGGACATTTACCATCTTGGCCCCAACCCTCTGGAATACGCTGCCCATAGAGCTCCGCTCAGCTACCTCCCTAGCCCAGTTCAGGAAGGATTTAAAAACCTTCCTGTTTAAGCGAGCGTTCCCCGATACGAGCTCTAGCTAGCCCCCCCCCCCCCCCGATAGCCAACGATGAGCTGGCTAGTATCTGATTTTAATATACATTTTAATCTGTTTTATTGTCTTTGTATATTGTATATTGTATATGTTTTTATGCTGTGCACCGCCCTGATTGGAAGAAGGGCGGTATACAAATAAAGCATTTATTATTATTATTATTATTATTGAAGAGGCTGTCTTACTTAATTCATATTTCTGTAATGATTTAGGGAGTGGAGAAGGAGCTGTACTTACAGATCTGTTATTCACGAGTTGCGTTGTCTCTGTCGCTGAAAAAGTGAGTCGGTTCTCATCTGTTTCTCTGCTTTGAAGGATTCCTGGTATTCAGTATTGATAGGGCTCATCCAGCTTCTTCTTCTTCTTCTTCTTCTTCTTCTTCTTCTTCTTCTTCTTTACCTTTGATGGCATTTTAAGTTGTATGGAGGTGATAAAGCCAGATAATGTTGGGAGGCTAATTCATCAGTGTTAGTCCGTAGCTGTCTTGCCTTCCCCTTCACTATTTTATTACAATAATTAATTTAATCTAATTTAAACATATTAAATTGCTTTGTAAAAGAACTCATGTTGTATTATGATGCCCCATGTTGCATTCTTAAACTTATTCCTCTCTTGTGCCTTCTGTGGAACAATCCAACACTTCTGTATTACGTATGCAGGTCACTCCTCTGAATGCAAGACCAGGTCCAATGGGTACCACCATAGGAGGCATGTATATGTCTCATGTTGCCTGTACAGAGGAGATGATTAGAACCTGAGGCTGCAGCTCCTGTACCTAGTTAGCTGGGATAAAAGTCCATCAAGGACAATATGCATAGGCTTGCACTATAGATATACAATACATAGTATTATGCATTGGCAGATATCCAAAGAGCACATTTCAAACATATTGAAATCTTAAGTCACTTGAAATATAGGGTGTGCAGCTTTTACTAACTAACAACAGACTTGTGGCTGATACAGAATTTTGCTCACCAGAAGGCTGATAGCTAATATTAAAACTAAAAAAATGAAATGAATTCTATAAATGTTATTCCAACAACTGGCTAGTCAGTGAAAAATACATTATTTAATTTTCCAGTTGCATAGAAACATAATATAAATCACTGCATAGTACACCAGTTCTCTAACCTTGTAAATAAAGTCAGTTCACTGTTGACCTTCCTTTTTAAAAATGTTGTGCTTCCTTCTGAAAGCCTACTTTCATATACCAAACTAGTAATGAAAGCAATATGTTTTTATTCTAAATGGAGTTGATATTCCATCAGTAACATATTAATTCTTACAATTTTAAACCTTCCTCCCTTCTTAATTTTCTTTCAAGTAGATAAGGAAGCATTGTTTCCCATTTTGTAAAACCATGCCTATTGTTTCTGTTCCAAAAATTGTTAATACAAGAATTTGAGGAAATTGTTTCTGATGAATAATTAATAATAGTTCTTCAGACATGGGCAACATGCCTAGAAAATGAATGAAAGAGTGCATTATTAAATTGAAATACTAAATAAAATAACTGAATTAAAAGTGATAATGTAAGCTCTGAAGTAAATGTTTGGTAGCTGTACTTGATTTAACCTGTTTTCATCATCCGTTCATATGCTTAAATACAATTGCTCAGTGTTAAATAAATGCTTGAATGATATTACAAATAGTTAGAAAATTTGCATATACACTTTGGAATGTGAACAAATTAAAACTTCATTTCATTTGGATTTGATTACATACAGATTGTTTCCAATATTCATTATTCCTATTGTCTTTCTCTGGAAGGATTTTAAATTCTAATTTACATACCACACATCATCCTTCACTGGACTTCCTGATGAGGCAGATTCTAAGACTTCTTCATTTATACAGAAAGGCTTATAAATTAGAATTGTGGCGCAGCCCTTCTGCTATAGATTCTTACACTTTGCATTCTTGTGGAGGGGTGTGTGAAGCAGTACTCCTTTTATCAGCTCAGCTCCAGGAATATGCTTACATGGTTAATAAGCATGTCTAAGACAGCTTGTTGGTTGTAACTAGTCACAAAAATTATTTTTCAGTATTGGTATCTATACCACCACCACCCCTAGGCAGGTATAAATACGAAAATAAAATCATGCATACGTATCCCAACAATTATTTGTTTTATTTTTTATTTTTGCCCTTTCACATGACATGGTCCTCAGAGTTAAACTGACTATTGTAAAACACTGTGGCTATGATCGAAAGGAATACATGCGATGTTAGACAGGCATGTAGTGTTGCGGAGGCAGGTGGAGGCCTTTTTGTCCCTCCTGCTTTCCTATCCTTTTCTCCCTGAAAAGGCATCAGATCTCAGAGAACCTTCTGTATTATTTGACATATGATTAAAACCTGCCCATAACATTTATTAGCGGTGGGAAATAATCTTGTGGAACAAGTAGATTTCATGGGACTTTTTTTAAAATGCAGCTTTCTTCATCATTTAATTTTTCGTGCAGATATGTGTAAGAGGAAATACACATCATTTTTAGGTCTATGGCTTTCACTATTATAAGATAATCTCTTTCACCTTCTTAACGTTCCTAAATAGCCTTGATGAACATATGTATTCAGTATTGAACCATAACGATTTTCCCAAAATGTTTTCTGTTGTTTCAGATGACTAGAAACTATTGATTTATTTATTCATTCCTTTATTATTAAATACTTCCCATATACTGTTTCAGTAATCTTCATTTGCTCTGTGTAATAATCCCCATATTGCAGTTTGGAGTCTATGGGTAAGAAATGATGGCCATAATTTTTGTTGTTAACTGCCCTCGAGTTAATCTTGACCCATGGCAACCCTGTGGATGAGGCATTTCCAAAAAACCCTGTTCTCCACTGCTCTGCTGAGTTCCTGTAAACTCATTCCCAGGACCTCCTTAATACAGTCCATCCATCTAGTATGCGGCCTTCCTCTCTTTCTACTTCAGCCCACCTTTCCCGGCATTATTGGTTTTTCCAATTAGTTGTACTTTCTCATAATGTGTCCGAAGTATGACAGCTTTAGTTTTGTCATCTTGGTTTCCAGGGAGATTTCTGGCTTGATCTGCTCTAGGACCCTTTGTTTGTCTTTTTGGCTGTCCATAGAATCCTCAGTGCTGTTCTCCAGCACCACATCTCAAATGAATAGATTTTTGTTCCTATCTTGTTTCTTAACTGCCCAGTTCTCACATTCATGCATGGTAATAGGGAATACGATGGCTTGTATGATTCTAACTTTTGTGCCCAATTGTTTATCATTGTATCTTAGGCTCTTTTCTAGTTCTTTCATAGCCACCCTCCTCAATCTTCTTCTAATTTCCTGGCTGCAGTCCCTGTTCCTATCAATGTTTGATTCCAGGTATGAGAACTCTTTTACTATTTCTATTTCTTCATTGTGTAGGTTGAATTGGTGTAAATTCTGCATGGTCATTATTTTTGTTTTCTTTATGTTCAACAGTATGCCTGCCTCTGCACTTTTTCACTTGATCTTCCTTAGTAATTGTTCCAGGCCTATGAGGTTTTCTGCTATTATGGCATTGTCTGTATATCTTAGATTGTTGATATTCCTTTCTCCTATTTCCACTCCTCCTTTATCTGTGTCCAAGCCTGCTTTTCTTACAATATGTTCTGCATATAAGTTTAACAGGTAGGGTGATAAGATGTAGCCTTGTCTGACTCCTTTGCCAATTGGGAACCATTCTGTGTCTCCATGTCATGTTCTGACAGTAGCCTTGTCTCCTTAGTTCCTCATCAGGACTATCACTTCCATCTTATAGCAAATAAAATAAACTTCACTTTTGACTGCAATATATATGTTAATGTATGTTCAGGCCTAAGCACACTGGCTTTACAGAACTTTTTGAGGTTGAACTCTCAATCTCACTGTAATAAATTTCCATTGATATTTTTGCAAAACGTCTTCTCCCACAGGTGAACAGCTGATATGAACACTGTGCTCTCATGAGTATGGCTACTATCTAGGTGCAGTTCTCCATTGCACTGAGGAAATGATCACCTCCATCTGTGAAAGTGTATCACTAATACAATTTCTGTTGTAGGAAAATCTCAACTCCCATTTTTGTATTTCCAGCATTTGAGAGATTAACCGCTGGCCTGGATTAAGGCTTTTGGAAGTAAACAAGCAATACATTCTCAAGGCAGAATTGGCAGCTCTCTTGTCTGGAAAAAGGAAACCATGGGGGCAGGGTTCCCCACAGAAAAAAGAAATTACTCTTGCTGGATAACAGAGCATGTACCATGGCAGGCAGTTTACCAGCAATGGTACACATGTGTTAGCCATTATTTAACAAGGCATGAAATCAAATTCTTCACTTTAAAATGTGTTGATTTCAGTAGTTCTCCTAAAGAAATCTTGCTTGAATTTGTTCATATTCATGACACATTTAAAATTTACTACTTATAAACTGATGCGTTGATAGCAATACAGTACCTATATAGGGAGAAAGTGATAAAAGTTTGCGATTTCAGTATTTATTGTTTTCTGTTCAGTTCAGTTTGAGGTAATCTGAAGCAGGTGGTAAAGACAGACAGATAGACAGGGAATTCAGGTTTGTTTTAGAATTGCCATGTCTGGGAGAAAATAAAAATAGTGTTTTAACAATTTTTTCACTAGCTTCATAGCTGGGTCATTGACCTATTACAAGCAATATTTGGAATTCCTTGTAGTTTCAAAAGTAGTTGATTGTATTGGTGGGGTCTGTGCTATTAAAATCATTCTAAAATCACTTGGGTACATGTGACAAATGTAATTGTTCTTTGGGATTTTGACCAATACCTGATCCTCTAGTACTTTTTTAAAGTATTGCCAGTTTGAAAGGTTCTTTGTTGAATATAATGCAAAACATTCACTTTAATGAATGGGCTCTGCATAATTATAATATATTTGTACTTCCTATTGCTATAATATACAATATATGCTATAATAATATATGCTATAATATATCAAAATGTGCTTCTTGGGGCCAGGGCAGCCGGCCCTGCGGCCTCAATCCGATGCTTTTCCAGGTCATGGAGAAGCGGCAAAATGTTGCTTCCCCATGGCCTAGAAAAGGGGTGTCCTTGGGGCTTCATGGCCTTGGACACCCCGTGAGCCAAAGCCATGGGAGAAAGGGGCCACTCCATTTCAGAGCTCCTAGCGCTGCAGCCAGTCCGCCGTAAGCAGCCTTGGGCGGCATGAAACATCATGCCTGCGCCACGCCATTTGGACGTGGCGCATGCGTGACGTCATAATGGTGGCGCCCGTGTACACAGGGTGCCGCCATTATGCCGCTGCCAGCACATACTAGGGTTAGGAAGCATGTACATGGTGCGTGCTCCCTAACCCTAATACTGGCGCTGGTACACTGCTTTTTGGCGGTCTGTACCGCGCCAAAATTTACCAAACACTTACGTTCTGTCTGTACCAAGCATGCTTAGCATCAAGTTCTAAACTAGCTTCAGTTAGAATTATTGTTATTGTTACTGTTATTTGTATCCCACCTCCTTCCCAGGTTTGGAGCTCAAGGCAACTTACAGTTTAAAAGAGCTATACAGTTAAGTACATGCAAAAAGTGAACATTAAAACAGAATTAAACCAAAGAAATGATGCTGAAAAAATGAAATGTATTTAAAATACCTCATGGGCCTGCTTCAGTGCTTCTTATGTTAATTACTTTAAATTGTAAATTATTTTTATAAGCAAATAATAATAATAATAATAATAATAATAATAATAATAATAATAATAATAATAATATTTGATAGTTCAGGGGAATGCTGTGAATGTACAGTATATCTTCATTTCAGTAAGAATTTTGGCAAGGTTCCCCATGACCGGTTTTTAGACAAACTGAAAAAAATGAGGGCTAGTTTCTCGGGCTACCTGATGTTGGGAATAGTATGTTCTTTCCCCCAATGTGCCATGGACTGGTGCCATATTTATATCTATTAGCTACAATTCTTTATTGCCTATAAATTCTCCAGGGACCACCAGCAGATGCCTTCTATACCAGCACTGATCTGTGTACCAGCAATTTGAGCAGTAGTGGGCTGGAGAGGACTAATATTGGATGGATTTTAAACTATTTAACAGACTGAACCCAAGTAGTGCTCATCAATATTTACTGTTCATCATGGAAAGAAGTTACTTGGGTACCTTAGGTTTCTGTCCTGGGCCCAGTATTGTTCAAAAACAATTTCAGTCAATGGGTATAAATATGGTACTGGTCACCGGCAAATTAGGAGAAAAAATTACCAGTTCCCCACATTAAATATCCTGAAAAACACTGCCCCAAATGGCAGAATCAACATTCAAAATGACCTTAACAGATTCGAGAGTTGGGTGAAAACTAAAAAACAACTGACAGGGACAAATGTAAGGTACTACACTGAGGCAAAAAAAAAAATGCATTAATTGTGATGGGCTTGACATCAGTATGTGTGAAAAGGAGAAAGTGGTCTTAATAGACCCAAGCCAGACATGAATCAGCAGTGCAATATGATGGCCAAAAAGCCAATGCTGTTTTAGGCTGCATCAACAGAACTATAGTTCTAGATTGAGGGATGTTATGGTAACACTCTATTCTTCTTTGAGCATCATCTAGAACTCTGTCTAATTCTGGGCATCACAGTTCAAGAAGGATATTAACAAGCTGTAATGTGTCTAATGGAGGGTGACCTAGATAGTTGAATGTCTGGAAATCAAGCACGGTGAGGAACAACTTAGGCCGGGAATTGGGTATGTTTAGCTGGGAGAAAAGGAGATTGAGAAGTGGTATGATAGCCATCTTTAAATATGTAAAATTACATCTAAATATTAGTAAGACTCTCCTAGTAAGGGTTGCTTGAGAATGGAATGGACTGCCTCAGAGAGTAGTGGACTATCCTTTATTAGAGTATTCAGGAGTACTTCAGCTATGTATTCCAGCATGACAGAATTTTGGATTAGACTGCCCTTTGAATCCTTTCTAACTCTGCGATCTGAATGATTAAAAAGGAATTAAAAGTGAAGTAATCAGTGTCACAAAAACAAGCATGAAGCCAAGCTAGTTTGATCTAGTTTGAAGGCGGCTTCTGCCCATATTCACTGATTGTGTTCAGAATGCTGTGTGATCTGAATCCTTGCTTTGTAAGGTTTTCCAGCTGTGAGGAGTCTCCTCTGTTCAGCTGAACATGTTTAGAAATCTCTTCCAGACCTTCCCGTTCAACAGGAAGGTCTTGCTAACTCACATAGGAACTTATTGTATCCCTTTATACAAATTAGAATTTCATGGTAAGGTATGACTCCTGAGAAGGGGGCTTTTTTTTTTTTGTTCTAGATGGTGTTTGGAGAATATTTCTGAAATTACTGAGCTGATATAATCCAGCTCTATAGTTTTTAACAGGTGCCATAATGTAACAAAATTAAGAATACCGATTAAAGGGAAAACCAGCATCGGTGTGAATTTCAGAACCGGGTGAAAAGAAAATGCTACTTCTCTTCTTTGAGCATGTCTTCCAAGATGTAATAGATCCTACTCAGATTGCATCCTTATTTATTTCTCATTTAAAAATATCCATACCAAAGTAATGTCATTTTCCTCAAGTTCTCAACACTTCCATGGCTCAATGATAAAGTTTCATCAGCATCATTAACCCACAGAGTTCAAATGGTCCCTTTTGTTTCTCTTTGTCTTGCAGGTATCAAAGATTTGAAAAAGCATTTCTACTTGCTCTTGATATAGGTGCCCATGATTTATTTATGGTAAGTTATTTCTGAAGAATTTTCAGTATATTACTTTGCTGCCATAGGATGGATTGAGTCAGTAATTTGCACTCCCAGTTGATTTTGTGAGTTTTCTCTGATGGGTCGGTATCAAGGGGTAATTTTATTGCTTACTATCAACAGATTCTAGACTCAAGCAGTAAGAAGGAATTATCTACAATGGCCTTTCACAGCATCACATTAGCACATGATAATCAGCAGTTGCCATGGTAAATACGGTGGTGTAAGCGCTACTCAAAGTAGAGGGCCCTGCAATGGCTGCCAGTCCCTGGCAAGTTTCCAGAAAAGAAAGAAGCAACTGTAGCCAATGGTCACAAATATGGTTATCAGTCCCTTGCATACAGTCCCCAAACTCAGACAGTCAGAGGTGCCCTGGTGAAGCAATGGTTAAATGTCTGTGCTGCAGCACTCACTCACAAACCACAAGGTTGTCAGTCCGATACCAGCCAGGCGCTCAGGGTCAACTCAGCCTAGCATCCTTCTGAGGTTGCTAAAATGAATACCCAGCTTGTTTGCGGCAATGAGCTTACACACTGTAGACCGCTTAGGGAGTGCTTGATAAGCGGTATAGAAATGTACTTACCATTGCTACTGCTGTCGCTATAATGGACGATCACATTATCTGGGCAACTCTGCTGAGGGCTGTAGTCTCCCCTCCAACTAAACAAAGGGTTAATAATGATGTTACATTTATTAGGTCAGTGTCATGGAGGAGTCATGCGAGACAGTTGCCAACAAGATAACCACTTGGGCAATTATCACTAGTGTGAGAGAGAGAAGACAAAGAGAGACAAAGGATTTAGGCTCCTGTCCCACCTAACAGAAGTTTGGTTGAGGCTGGACAAAGGAGTCCAAACTCCCCATTAACATCGACGATTCAGACTCCATTGATACCGTGAGTAGAATAAGACATGTCTAGATAGGTCCAGGTTGTCCAGTCGTGTACGACTGTAGGGAGTGGTGCCCATCTCTGTTACTAAGCCGAAGAGCCAGCATTGTCAGAGACTACTGTGTGGGTCATGTTGCCAACATGATTGCACAGAATGTTGTTTACCTTCCCACCGAAGTGGTACCTATGTATCTACTTGTATTGGCATGCTTTCAGACTAGTGATGGGAGCTCGCCCCATCACACAGCACCTGTGCTTCAAACTACCAACCTGCCATTCTTGCAATCAACAGAGTCAGCGTCTTAACCACTTGAGCCACCGTGTCCCATTAGGACATGACTAGATAACTGTATTTCTTTTAATGTCAGCTAAATGTGACCTAAACTGTTTGCATAAGTATTCTTAGTTAATGCCTGATGGGAATTGCCTTCATATAAAAGACACGTGTTGGCCAATGTAGACTGCTTGCTTAAAATAAAGCTTTCCTTTAAAGATCTCATTTTCTCCACACTTTTCACATGCCATGCTCAGTATGTGCATGCATATAGGATTCTCATCTCTCATGAGGAAAGATGAAGGAAAGCCTCTGCATAGTCAGTGATTTAAAAAATAAATAAAAAGCAAGTCCCTCAGTAACTGTCCACTGAGTTACTGGGCTGAGTGGATTAAAATCAGTAGATGGTGGCAGATGACCTCCAGGAGCCCCTCTCCTACTCAGGAGCAGGAAGGGGATCCCATTGCAGAACTACTGGTAAAAAAGACCTCCAATAGTATGGCTCTACAGTTTTTCCTTACCCGTAGTAGTGTGAGTGGTGCTCTAACTAAAATTTGATCTTACGCCTCCCAGAAGGAGTCCCTGCCCTAATTCTTGAGCAATCCTACTCTACCATCTAGAGCTAGCATAGTGTAGGGTTTGAATGTTGGACTATGACTCTGGAGACCAGGGTTCAAATACCCACTCAACCATGACCTTGGGCAAGTCACATTCTCTCAGCCTCAAGAAGACAATGGCAAACTCCTTGAGGCACCATAATTCAGAATAGGGTTGACATAAGTTGGAAACTACTTGAAGGCATGCAACAACAACAGCCTACCATCATCAACACATTCAAATATGGATGATTTGATTTTATAACAGTTATTGTGGTTCCTTTGGGCCAATAAAGTACAGAATATATGTTCCCTGATGTGCTATATGTGCATAGCTAAGCAGGGTCAAGCCTGATTAGTTCTCAGATGGGGGACTGCCAAGAAAAACAAGGTTCATTAGGTTATATGTCAGAGGAAGGCAACAACAAACCACTTCTGAATACCCCTTGCCTAATGAAACTATGAAATTCATGGGGTTACCATAAGTCAACAGGTAATTTGAAGTCAGTGAAGATATAAAGTGCCTGGTAGCACTTGATCTTTTGGGTATATCTAGACAACTAACATAATTACTGATTTGATTATTGATTAACTTTCATGGCTTCCTCTTAAAGAATCCTACATTTTATTCTTTGATTATGGTGCTGTTGGAGATCTCCAGTTTCTCTTATAAAGTTTTTACTCTTATCATTCCCTGGAAAATGGAAATCTGATGAATCAGTTAAGTCCATGGAATATACAAGACCTACGAGTGTTTCGTTCAGCAAGAACACATTATTTTTGTCTTGAAGTCTGCTAATACAAACTTGATCAGCAGCTGTCTATTGGAATCCCTTTCAATATGTAGCCTGACATAGTTTGGGGATTGAACATGCCCTGATTGTTTTGGTGGATAACCTCGTTTGGAAGATGGATAGAGCCAGGAATAATCAAGTTGATTCTCCTTGGATTTCTCGGTGGTATTTGATATGCTCTATGCACTCATGTATAAGTCTAGAAGTTTTAGTTTAAAAAATGGACCCCAAAAACCTGGGTCAACATTTCTATGGGTCAATGTAAGTATTGTACCTTATATCATATCAAAAAAGGAAATGCCCCCTTCTCTGAGTGGGAAAAGGCAAGAACTTAGTCTGGGAAAGCAAAAAAGAAGCAGTGACCCCTGCTACTCTGTCCAACATGGTGTCACTTCTGGCCTTTTTGAATGCCTGGTTGGAAAAATCATAGTGGTAGCAGGTTTTTGGCACTTTTCCTCAAAAAGGCTCCAAGAGAATAGAGGGGGTTGGTGCTTCTTTTAGGTTCTCCTGGAGCAGAGTAAGCTTTCACCACTCTACTCAGAAAAGGGAATAGCTTTTTTGATAAGAGTTAATACTGCACCTTACCATTTGTCTTTACATCCTTTTTGACATGTGCACATTTTCTTAGCCTCACCCAAGCCTGGTCGACTCCCCCACACATTGTACAGCCACTATTTACTATAGGTCCCTCCTCATCTATCCAGACTTTAGGGTGTGCAAAATCTTTATACCTTCCAGAATTTTGTAAGTTCTTTGGCATCATCTTTCTTTGCTTAGTCCCTTAGTCTTTGCCCCTAAGTTTTATCTTTGACTTTTCCATGGGTCATATCAAAATTCATAATTTTGTCCCCAAAACCTGCCCTTGACTTATACAAAAGGTTAACATTTACCTGAGTATATACAGTAGTCAACTACTACATTCTTCTCAAAAGCTTTTCCCAGCTATGTGTAGCAGGCACTATTTTGTATGGATCCACCCTTTCACAAGGGGTAAGTAAAAGCTGCTGCTATGAGACTGGTGCTCCACCTTTGGCTTTTGGTCGCTTCTATTCATGTCATCCACATAGAATGCTCTAATGTGCTATATATCAGGAAACAATTGAAAAAAGGAAACATAATGGATCTGCCATTGTTATGCTGTTTGGAGCTGACTTTTTCAAAGTTTATTGGCTCTCACTTGGTTCTGAGCCCAATGTAGAGTAACTGATTTGAGCCCAGTACAGAGAGATTGAAATAGTTTGGGACCATATTCCAAGGATCTTTATCTCCCATATGAACCTACCTGTATATACTGTTTATCTTGCTGCTGTCTGAAGTACAGTGCTTGGTTTTGTCAATTACAGTGTTCTTCATAATGTCAGTTGGTCCACAGGTGTTTGTGGCTTGCTTGACTCCCTCAGTGTTGAGGTTCACAGTATTGAAATGATTATGAAGCTAAGTGATTTCTTTTCTTTTAGTAATTCCATTTTGATGTAGTTTCTACTCTGGATTGATAGTGTTGTATTTTAATGTTCTATTATTGATTTTATTTGTTATTATGAGACATTTGTGGCTTCTGTTGAATGGAAAAACTAGGTACAAATATTTGAGGTGAATAAATTGCAGCTTCTTTGAGGTACTGAATAGTTTTGCAAAATATTTTCAGGAGCCTACTTGACAGGCTATTGAATCAACTAGCCTCAAGCTGAAGAAGATAATGGGGTCATTTTTGGAGGGTTCATGTTATAAACTCAGATTTTTTTAAAGTGACACAATTAATATGCCTCAGAGGCTAAGAGCTATAATCCCTAGGTAGCAAGGCAAAATGCATCCAGTGGCAAGGTAGGGTAGGTTAAAGCCTACAGAAGAAAAAGCATTCAGGTTTGGGAAACTATCCATGTTTGTTACAGCCAGTCAAAGAGAGGAGTCTAGCACTCAGTTTGGCATAATATAGAGATGGTTTTTATTAAGTTCCTAGCCAGTGAAAAGGTTGGACTGGAAAGCATTCAGATCATGAGAGGAAAATATTGTATAATTTTAGTGCTTTCGCTTGTTTCTATTTATTATTTATTTATTTTAAATGCTAATATAGCATTTCTTGTTGCCAGAATTCCAAGGTGATGTATGAAATTCGTTAAAATAGCAAAATAGACAGTTAAATAAAAAAGTCTCAACAAATTAGATGTTAAAAGGGGCAATTCTAGTCAGATACATTATTAACAGCTGCCAAAACATGACCAGTGTTGGCTTCTGTAGTACTACAGGGGAACAAATTTCAAAGGCAGTGTGCCACAACAAAAAAATGCTTTTCCCCAGCTACTGCCAGATGAAGCCGTGCCAACAAGGGCCCTTGGTCTATAAATCTCAGTGAACAAGCAGTGATACAGGAGAAGGCACTTTCTCCAGCAGTCTGGTCCCAAATTGTTAGGACTTTTATATGTTAATAACATCACCTGGCTCTACAATACTGGCAGCCAATGCAACGTTTTTGGACAGATGCAACATAAAATAGGCTGTCCCATACAATCTAATTCCCAGGTTCTGCAGTACGTGCGGTTTTCAGAGCAATCTCAAGAGAAACTGAAATGCATTGTGCGCC